>NW_011948429.1:20254-50254 GCF_000503995.2 Ceratosolen solmsi marchali | reverse complement strand
TAAGCTTTTAGGCTAATTAGCTGTTTAATATTTATTCTAAAATATTTCTACGACCTTCACTAAATAATATAGCCTCGGACACAAATCCCCTATACGATCATTAAGATCAGATGACAAGTCCCACACCGTCATTTTAAGGAGTGATGTTAAAATAAGACTTCTCTTTCTCTTATCTACATCATCGTGCAAAAAAATTACAAACGAAGGTATAAAGCCCATACTACTTCGCATGCTCATTATGCCGTTAAAATAAAATAAATAATAAAAGTTGAAATAGATTCGTTGGGGGCGTTTACGTGAAGATCGATTACGAGACACGAACGGACGGTAGCCAAGGTCCATTAGCCGCGAAGTCTTAACGATTTTCCGCAAAAAATGATTGCACCACGTTCCTCCGAGGCTTTAAAGTGTCACCGTAAGTGTGCAACGTAAGCACGAGTCAAAAGCGGCTTCGAGCGGTGGCCCAGAGTTGCGTCGTCTACCCGACCGGACGAATCGAATGTCGAATTGGCCAGGCAGGGCCGTAACGAGTTGTTACCTTAGGCTTTCGGTACCGTTCACCACTCGGACGCATTACCTCCTGCTTGGTAAACAGGACGACACCGCCACAGTCACTCTCACGCGTCGGCTAATTCTGGCTTTTCTGGCTATGCGATAGGCTGAGCGGCAACGAGGCGGCGCACCTGCGACGCTCGCTCCGCGAGACCCGGGGCCCGCCGCTCCCCTCCGCCCTCCACCAGTCGCCAGGGCGCTCGTTGCCCCGTGAGTACGAGGTGCCGCGCGGTCACGTGGTCCAGTCCAGTGGCGTTAGCATCGGCGGCAGCGGCGGTGGCGGCGGAGGCGGCGGCGGAGGCGGCGGCGGCTGCAGCAACGGTGGTGGTAGTGGTGGTGGCGGGGCCGGCGGGTCAGGGCCCCGGCGCTGGCCCGAGCATCAGCAGCAGTTCGCGAGATCGGCGAGCGCGAGACTACCGCGCAGCCGACACCCCGCAGCCATCATCGACTACGACGACGACGACGACGAGGACGACGACGAGGACGACGACTACGCCGAGAAATCCTCCGGCCAGGACTCCAGGGATGGTGAGCGCAACATACAGCAGGTGAGTCCTACGAGTCAGGCGCTACACTCTATACGACGAGGCCAAGGGCCTTAGGCTCGACACGTTGCCGACGAGACGCGACACTTTGACAAAGAGGAAAAAGAAAAAGAAACGAGTCCATGGCCCGTGATAAGGAGTGCCAAATAGCGTGGTAAGGGGGGGGGGCGCTTACGTAGGAGGCTCACGAGGCTTTCGATAATCCAATCTTCCAACAACGAAGCAGCAAACTTTCCTTAAGCAACTTCTACAATTTTCCCTCCTCCCTTTAATTGCTTCACCTTATTGTTCATTATTCCGCGATAATTCGGTGTATTCCCTCTCCATTCCACACACACCCCCTTTTTCGATCGACGTTCGTTTTTCTCTCTCGTAAGCCACTGCGTACGTGCTGTCTCGTCTCGTGCATATGCCTTTCGATGCCGTTCAAGGCGAGGAACACAAGTTGTTTTTTTTTTCTTTTTTTTTTCTCTCTCGCAAGTACACGCCGACGAGTAATGGCGCGTTAATTTAATTTAAGATTTATCAAAATCGCTTGGCAAAAAACTTTTTCCCACTTATCACGAAAGATAAACTCGATAATGTTTTCCGCTCCGAGTTGAAGAACGAAGGTCTTAACCTCTCCTTCGTTGCCATCCTCTAACGAAAAGCCACACTCTACAGGCTTAATTACCTCATCATAAGTCAACATTTACAACACCGTCGCATCAACGACGCGATTGCAAAATCGTGAGCAAATCGATGGTTTTTCAATCGATTTTTCGTGATCAAAGGCGGCGATCGAATTGTCGAAGAGACCGAGCGCGCGAATCCCAGTGGTCTAAGGCCGCAGGTGAAAATGAGCGCCCGAAGAATCGACAACTCTAAACGTAATAATATCCGGGTCTGTTGGCCGTGTACTTGGGGTGCTTGTCAAGGAGGTCGCGCGGAGTAAGCCGACGGCGGTCAGGTAGAACGGAAGGCGCGGCCGAAATAAACGACGAGCGCAAGAATTTAACGATTCCCGCTACGCTCCTGCGGCGTGATTCACCTCAATATCCGGAATCGCGGATAAGCGCACCGTCTCGCAACGGGCCCTCGTCGCGTCATTAGCGGGCCCGTTACGAGGGACGACGCGACGGTGCTGCGGCTTTCACCTCGCGCAACTCGTATCTCCGGCTCCCTGACCCGGCGTACGCGTCCTTCCACGTGACTCATCATCGGTATTTCTCCGTAAGCGCCGCGTCGCCAGTCATCGCGATGCCGAGCGATTTTACTTTACTTTTTTTTCGCTGCCCTACCTGCTTCTGAAACTCCTTCCGCCTCCGCCACCGCTGCCCCCACCCCCTCCCCCACCCCCCACAATTCCCCTGCCCCGTTCAATCCGGCGCTTAATCGGACGCGTAAGCTCTCGTCTCTAATCGTCGGTGGTGGTGGAATGGGGTAGGGGTTGGGAGGAGGAGGAGGAGGGGGGATGATGATGATATACCCGCGGCCGAGGCCGCTCCATTATTACTTATCCGAGCTACGGGATAAGCTGGCTCCAATGCCTCTCCCACCCATCCGCCCTCGGCGACTCGGTGAGTCAACGGTCCCGAGACTAAAGTGAGACGACGTCCGCTAATCGAACGAGTTCGCGATCGTCTGGCACCCACCATGTGCCACGCCGTCCGTTATTATGCAACGATTCCACGCAACGATTCCTCCTCGTAAGCCGACACTTTCGACCGAGGCAACGGTCCCGCTCCTGAGCGACCAACCACTCGTTTTCACGCTCCGGGCCTCGATCGCGACCTCGCCCTACCTCGCCGACGATAAGCGCTTAACAGCCCAATGATCTGGTCTTCGTCTGCCCGTAGCGCGAGGAGTCGATGAAGCGGCTGCTCGAGTGGAAGCAGCGCATGCTGCAGTCTCCGCTGACCCGGAAGCCGACCTCGGGATCAGGGCAGCGGAGCCAACCGGCCAACGCCGACCTCGCCAGCTGCTACAAGCAACAGGCCCTCCTCGAGCTCGCCGCCCACGAGGCCTCCCTCGCCGAGCAAGCGGCCCAGCGTCACTCGTCCCGGCGCCGGGACGACGCTCACCACCGGCCCTATCACCCGCGCAGCAAGAGCACCGACGGGAGGCGCACGGCCGGCGCGACCTCGGCCTCGGGCTCGCTCCACCACAGCGCCCTGCCGAGGTACAACAGCTACAGCAGCGACGACGAAGGTAGGCAGCAGAGCCATTCGCCCGAACTTATTATCTGAATTCTGAGGTCCGCGAGCGCCCGACTCCGTCTACGTCAACCCCACCAAACCCACCCACCCTTCACCTACGTCACATCCCGTTTAATGCTTACCACTCTCTCTCTCTCTCTCTCTCTCTCTCTCTCTCTCTCTGTGACTTCGCCTCGGACTTTGAGTGCCCGTTGAGCGCGACCTTGACGTCGCCGTCGAGAAATCTGGGCTGGCTTATATGGTCCATCCATTTCTTACGCCCATTCGATTAATGGTTTCTTACGGGGACGCGGTGATATGTCGTTGAGAATCGGCCGAGTCCCGTTCCAAATCTGATAAGAGAGTCTCTTAAATAGTCCAATGATATAATCATATGAGCTTTCCAAGCAGATTAGCGAGGAAATTGTTGATAAGGCACTTCAAGTGCTTCGTAATAGCGATAATAAGCTTTTAATAAGAGAAGCTTGGACTTGTTCACCTAAACGTTGGACTCTTCAATAAACTTCTTAAAATCTGTCTCACGTGATATGCGAATTAATTATTAACTTATTATGTTGAAAGTGAATCCGCGTGTGTTCGGCTTTATAGAATTTACACATCAAAATAATTTTGATGGAATCGTGAATGTTCTTTTTTATAAGTGTGCCACTATTTTTACGTAGTATTAAATCATTCATTTTAATATTACGTAAATGATTCAAGGGTCTCCAGATTTCTCGATCGATCAACGAGGCCTTAGACATTATTCTAAAATACATTTCGTAGAAATGAGCTTGTGGTGATAATTTTTAATATAGATCATTTATTAATAGTAGATGTCATAACCTTAATATGGTGTACACTAGAGAACCTCGAATTTTAAACTCACAATTTATTTGATTATCGTCACCAATAGCAATTATTGTCATCATCATCACCATGATCATCATTATCATCATCATTATTTATTATTTGTAATTGTTATTACTAATTTTTTTTTATTTTATTACGTTATGATGATTGTCATTTTTATGAATTACAATATATCATGTTCATTTTTTTTTTCTTGTTGAAAAATGTCTCTCGTTACTGATTCGTCAGCGATGACAATACAATTTATTCATTTAAATTTTAGTAAACACATCCTTAAGTAATTATATAATTACGATAGTTAAGGGGAACAAAAGAAAAAAAAACAGCGCAGAAAAAAAATTTAAGAAAAATAATATTCCATATTATCTATATAGAAGTATTTCATCAAATAAATCATGAAAATAACTATTAAACGTGCTAGTCTGTTTTACAAATATGTACTCAGACATTTATTAAAATGGCTAGTATAATCATTGGGAAAATGCTGAGTAAGAGGGACTCTGGTCTGTACCGTTTACTTGCAAGTACATCGCCCTCTCTCATAATCTTTCGACTAATACTAATGTGAATTAACGTATTATTTCTGTATTATGCCATTAACACATCGATTGGCTGACTAACGAAAAACCAAAAAAAAAAAAAAAAAAAAACAAAAACAAAAACAAACCAAACCAAATAAAACTAAAAACAAAAACAAAATATAAAGTAAAAAAGAAAAATTAAAAAGAAGTTAATTGTATTTGTATGCGATAATGTTAACAAGTACTTTGATTTTACCCAAATATTGAATTGATTAAGACTGTATTGTAAATCTGCATATTCTTCTGTCCTCCACTATGACCGATCATTAGCAACAATTCATAGTCTCTATTGCATAGAGGCGATGAATGTTTAAAAAAAAAAAAGAAAAAAAAAACAAATGTGAATTTACCGTAAGTGAAATGTAAAAGAATACAGTGTTGTGTCTTGCTTGCTCCGAAATCTTCGAGGGATATCTTCTCTCCTTTGTGCGTATGTAATTGTGGGCCTAAACTGTGGGCTTTTTGGTGACTGGATAATGTATTTTCATTAACACTTTGGTACTTAACAAACGCATCCTTGTATTTAATTCCCTCGATCCTTGCTTTATCGTCTGGATTTTCTAAAATTGTGTCTAACCGAATAAATTTTATAACAGATAATTAAATATGTTATTGCTTAGAATACTAGTCGTCAAGTTATTAAAATTCTTTAAATCTAATGGGACATCATGAATTGAGGTTCCTGAAGCGAACGATCAGAAATTTTTGCTATTTTTATGAATTTTATGAACAACAATATTGTTGAAAAACGACTACAATTCGATGCCATAAACAAGTGATTCTACTGACTTGTAAAATTTTTCGTTGAATACCATACGTAAGTTACGTGCTTTTATTTGCTTAAAAGAATGAAAGAAACAAAAAGAGAAATAAAGAGAAAAAATTGTTTTTACTTTGCACGATGCATGTCGGAAGACAAGATTTGTGTCACAAATTTCTCTTATATAATCGTTATTTAAAATCTCTGTCGTTGCATTTTTTTCTTCTCCTCATTATAATTATGTTATGATTGTTACTGTTGTTTTTTCTATTGTTGTTGCTATTGTTATTATTATTATTATTATTATTATTATTATTGTTGTTGTTGTTGTTTTTGTTGTTGTTGTTGTTGTTGTTGTTGTTTTTGCTATTGCTGTTGCTGTTGTCGCTATTATTACTATTACTATTGCCATTACTATTGCTATTATTATTATTCAATTGTATTATTAAAATTATCGTTTAATTATTCTCATTTGCTTTTTACACGTACGCACACACGCATAATGTATATAGATAATTTCACTATGCTACGTATATATTCTTTCATCCTCGCTCTTCCTCCCCTTCCATCTCATCCTCCTTTTCGTTCTCGTTCTTTGTTTTTCTTATATCTAACGTGACATCCGGACCTTCCTACCCATCCAATCCTGGAATTAAGAAGAATTCGTTTTCATTCGTATCCTTTTCATCCGAATAATAAACAAGTTTACTCGCAACAAGACCTTGAAGTTGAAATTGTCAAACTATTTTACTTTTTGTCTTAGTTTCCATTCATTTATTATCTATCTATTTAATTATTTATATTATTATTATATTTATTATTTTTTTTTTTTTCACTTTTATTTTTCATTTTTAACTCTCGCATCAGAATATCGCACCGATCGTATTTCATTTTTAGCCTATTTACAATTTTGCGCGACTTTCCCACGAAAGTTCGGTAATTCGTTAAGCTCTTGTTCCTTGCTGTCCTACCATACACACAACCAGCACGCAATTCTTAAACAAATTTCTTTATTAAAGCACTGGACAAATTCTAGACAGCCCGGCAAATTTAAATATTAAAGCATGATCGCTAGTTAGATTCGATCGACACCTCCTATCCTTAGCAACGCATCTCGTGCCTCGCAGCATATCTTCAAGGTCTCGTTCGTCCTCCTCACCTTCCGAATCCCATAATGCAAACATTAAATTAAGTACTAAAGTGTAATCGAAACATGTCTTTGTTTGACAAATTAAAAAATCCAGAGCTGAACGATGTCCGGCGGAAACGTACGCGCAGACCCTCGCACACGGGCAGAAGTCCTCGGAGTTTCGAGAAGGAGCAGACACCACTGCAGTCGCCCGTACCGATTTACAGTCAGGGGACCGCCGTGAGGCAACACCAGGCGCTAGCAGCGGTCCGCTCGTCCCCTTCGGCTCGTCCACCTTCCTCGATAAGCGATTTCGCGAACTCGGGCTCGCTCGACACCGGGTACGAGGAGATGAGCTTCCCCGCGATGTCATCCGCGACCGTTAGTCCTCAGCAGCGGCCGTCGCCGCCTAAGCTCGTAGAGCCAGCCACGGCCGTGAAAGACGCGAGAGCGCATCGGTCGCAGCCGACGCGGCAGCCGCCCGCGCCCCCAAGGAGGCCGTCGGGCATTCTTAAGTGTCCCGGGGTGTACGCTACGAATCACCCGAGCGCGCGCAACGAGGCCGGCCGGCTGAGCACCTTGACCGGCCACGTGGCCGGCGAGTCCTGGCCGGCCCCGAAGAACGTGCAATGGACATCGTCGAGGGACGAGGATAAAGACGACTGGGATTCAAAAATCGACGAGAGCAAAGTCATTAAGGAGTTCTCTTATCAGTACATAAGACAAGAGGAGGGGGATGAGAAGCCGAGGGAGCTGCTAGTACCGACGGACTCGGGCAATCTCGTTCAGAGCAGAATCCGATCGTTCGAGTCGAGCATGGACCAGCAGAGCGCGAGTCCGGAGAAGGAGCCGTCGCTAATGCAGGAACCATTGAAAATGTCTCCGGTCCAGGCAGCGGCCGAGGCACACGTGTCGCGCATCCTCGACTCCCCGAGGAAGCCGGCAGCGGCGGTGGTGATTCGCGAGTTCGCCCTGGGCGAGGCCAAGGTCAAGGCGAGCTGCGACACCGAGGCCGAGGGACGGCTGTCGAGCGACCGAAACAAATCCGTCAAAGACTTGCTCGCGGACTTTGAGCGAAAGTCTCAGCAGGTGCGCCAGCAGGAGCACGAGAAACAGCTCAGGGAGACGAAGCATCGCGGCGTCTTTAGCGACACGGAGACTCTGCTTTACGACACGGGCAGCGATCTCGATCAGCAGGGCAAGAGCTGCGACGACGAAGAGGATGGCAACGGTGACGATAACGAGGACGATGATGGGAACGATGATGGGATCGAGGGTGTTAATGAGGATGGGGATGGGGACGGGGATGGGAATGGGGGTGGTGACGTGGATGACGGGAATGGGTATGGGGAGGACGATGACGATGACGATGACGACGATGAGAATGAGGAGCAGGAGCAGGAGCAGGAGGAGGCAGAGCAAATCGTACCAAAGTATAAACGGCAGCTGGAGGAGAAGTCCGGGCATGCGATGCGTAAGAGCAACGAGCGCGACAACAAGCTCGGGAGAGATGCAGCAGCCGTTCGCTCTCGTCATCGCGAGATGAGCGCCGACGAGACTGTAAATCCCGCGTACACGAGGCTGAGCGTAACCGAGTCTCTGGTGACGCACGGCGATCGTCTGTCGGGCGAGAGCGACAACGCGAGTCCGATCCCGAAGCCGGCCGAGGATTCGAATCTCGAGGAGCACTACTTGCCGATGACGCCGCGAAAGGCGATCCTCGACCCGAGCAGCGACGAGCGCCCCATGCCAAAAATGATGGAGAGCCTGTTTGCGAATTTGCGTGAGGAGAGCTCGTACGTGGAGATGTCGCAGAACGGGACGACTCGCTCGCTTCTCGCCCCCGACCGCGGCCCCAGGAAGCACCAGGATTACAGTGATTACTCGACACTTGACAATAATCCGCATTACGAGTTCGTTTGCGTGGCGAATAATAAAATCGAGCCGGTTTACATGGAGGTCAGTCAATTGGCCGAGAAGGACGAGGGTGGCTCGTCCGTATTGAAGCACTCGGCGGTGGCAGTGGTGGCGACGGCGGCGGCGGCGGTGGCCGCGTCGGCAGCGTCTGCGGTGGCGGGCGTGACGTCCAAGCAATGCGACTCGATCGGCGACGCCAAGAATTCAAGGGGCGACTTGCCCGACATCCTCACGGCCCTTAAAACCGATAGCTCGGACGCCGACGACGAGTCCTCGAAAGATTTGGACTCGATCGACGCACCGAGGCACCCGCGTTTCAGCCTCTCGGATACCTTCAGGCCCGCCTCTTACTACCTCGGCGCCAGCCAGACCCTCATCGCCGAGCTTCACGACTCCTCGGACAGCGAGCTCGTCTCGCCACCGCCCATCCCGACCTCACCACCGCCCATGGACGAGCTCGACTCCCTCGAGATGCACGACTCCCTCGAGATCAAGAAGACCTGTCCCCAAGTCGTTGTCGTTACGCGCGATTACACGAGCCAGCGCGACTCCCCAAGGTCCTGGAGCAAGTCCGCTGTTGTCCAAACGGAGAGGCGCAACTCGCCCTCCCGCTTCTCATCCGACGCGAGCTTGACATTGAGCTCGACGTTCCGCGACAGCCGTATCTCGCTCGAGAGTGCCTCGGGCAGCGACTCCGTGGAGCTGCGCAATTCCGAGGAGGAGGCGCGACATCGGCGACTGAAGAGGCGCCCCGTAAGCGACGACATGTGCGAGGTCCTCGACAGTTTGGACGAGCTCGAGTCATTGGGCAGCCGCTTCGACGGCACGAGCATCGACCTCGATCAGTACCTCGAGGAGCTGCAGGCCCGGGACGCCTTCAATGTCGACCTTTACGCCAAGGACCTCAGCTACAACAGCATCTACGGCCTCAACGAGAACATGCTCGTCGCGGACAAGCTGCACAAATCCACGTATCCGGACATTGGGAAATCGTCGTTGGTCGCGGCGGCCGAGTCGACCAACGGCCTTGACCAGCCGTTCCTCTACGGCAGCAGGAGCAAGACGAGCTCGGCCAGTAGTCTGCCGTCGATGAGGGTGAGCGAGGTACCGCCAACTGCCTGCCACCAGCACTCCCAGTCGTTTACCGGCGACGCGCACTACGAGAACATCGCCAAGTTCTCGCCGCTTGGTCACTCGCCGGCAATGCCAGCCATGAGTCCCGAGAGCGACCTGGCGATTCAGCATCATACGCGAGATGATTATGGCTACAGGCCGAGCAGGACGACCACGTCCCAGACGTCCCACAGCCGGGACTCGAGCTACTCTACCTATCTCTCGTCAACGTCTCCGGCCGCTGCCGTTAATTACGCGACTCAGAGGCCGGCGAGCGCCCAGTCACCCATAACGAGCCACCAGTCGAGCGGCGTCTACGTCGAGCAGCGTGCCCAACAGCAGGCCCAACAACAGGCCCAACAACAGGTCCAGCAGCCGTATCACGCGAGATCGGCGAGCCAGGACTCGGCGGCTCGCTACTCCCTGTCGCCGAATAATCATCGTCGATCCTCCTCGAGCCAAGACTCCAGCCAATATCCCCCCTCCACCTCCACGGCAGTGCGCGGCTCAGCGGGCAGTCTTCACAATCATGCCGACCAGAGTGGCGCACCCTATTACTACTCGGACCTCCAAGCCGGCTGCCCGACTTCGGAGACCCATCATCCGCGACTAGACGTCCATCAGCAGCCGAGGCCCTGCGCGATAGCCCACACTTCGAGACTCCCCCAGCTGAATAATCAGCGAGGCGACGCGTCCGCTCTCGGTAAGCGCAACGACATCGGCCGCATGGTCAATCCAATTGGGCGCCAGGTGCCACGGCAAATCCAGGTCGACGACATCCAGGAGGCGCGAATGATAGCGGCCGAGCTAAGGAAAACGACGTGCCAGCTGCTGGCCGAGGACAAGGCCGGCCTCGTCGATCGCAGAAACTTCTACGAAGCGGACACATTGAGGAGAGTGAAGTCGACGGACCCGCTGCCCGATCACCTCTCGCCCTCCGATCTTAACACGAGGAACCTCTATCCGCACGGCCTGAGGGATAAGTCGGGCAGCCAGACGCAATTGAACGCGGATAACGCGTGCGGCAATGAGTTCCCGAGTGCCGCGCAGGCGTCGCACAGGCGATCGAGGTCCCTCGAGGGTCTGCTCGACGACGCCGGCCTCCAGAGTCTCGTCGAGCAGCAGAGGAGCCGGGAAAACGGCGAGCCCATGGCCGCGACGGCTCAGCTGCCGCGGCCGGGGCACGTGATCGCGGAACGCCCGACCAACGTCAATCGCGGCAACGGGACTGTCATGGGCGCACCGAGCGAGGCCAACGAGAGCTTCGAGGGTGAGGATCCATGGGAGCAGGACAGTTTGTGGCGCGAGAGCCTCAGGCGAGTGAGTTTACGTCACGCGAGATCGCTGGACAACCTCGACAATCCGACGACTGCGACTGCGACCGCGACCGCGACCACGACCGCCCGAGCCGTCGCGATGCCGGAGACGAGCAGAACGCGGACCAAGATAACCCGTGGTGTGACGTACGTAAACGACAGCGTGGCCAACTCTTTGGAGAGATCTCGGATAATGAGGCGGTCGGAGGAAGGGGGGAAGACCACCGCGAGCGGAGCCCAGGAGCGTGACGAGCACGAGGAGGACGACGCCTACGAGAGATTAGCGATGGATAGGATAGGTGCGGGCGGCTACATTTGGGACCCGGATAACGAGGCTTATAGGAAAGCGGATCTCGGTCACCGTGGCGACGGCCCCGCCCAGCGTGAAGGCAGCCGGCATTTTTTAGAGGAAGGCAACCCTGCCCCGGCTCGCGAGCAGCAGCCGACGGCACAGACCAACGCGGCCAACAGCTTCGAGCTCGACCGCGAGAAGCTCCGCCAGTGGGACCTATTGTCGAGCGCTTGCTTGCTCCAGGAACAGCAGCGAACCTCGATGTCACTGGCAGATGGGTGCCCGGGGCGAGGGTTGCCAGCCGTAACAGTGCCGTTAGCAGCAGTTATCGGCTGCGGGAGCGTCGTCGACGCTTCGTCGAGGCAGCAGGATATCACTGCGATGACGACGATGAATACGAAAATGATAATGGCTGAGAGCGACGGGATGAAGGAGTCGCGACTTCAGCAGCGGGACGACGAGGAGGTGAAGAAGCTAGTGGCGGCAGGGCGTAACAACGGCGCAGGTGAGTGGCTCTACCGGACTGGTGCTGGGCTCGCGTACAGGAAGTGATGATGAGGAGAAAGAAAGAGCCTTTGCCATTGGAAGCCCTCTCTAACGTCTTGGTCTTCGTCGTCGTCGTTGTCGTCGTCGTCGTCGTCGTCGTCGTCGTCGTCGTCGTAGTCGTAGTCGTCGTCGTCATCGTCGTCATCGTCGTCATCGTCGTCATCGTCGTCATCGTCGTTATCATCGTCGTCATCGTCGTTATCGTCGTCGTTATCGTCGTCGTTATCGTCGTCGTTATCGTCGTCGTCGTTGTCGTCGTTGTCGTCGTTGTCGTCGTTGTCGTCGTTGTCGTCGTTGTCGTCGTTGTCGTCGTTGTCGTCGTTGTCGTCGTTGTCGTCGTTGTCGTCGTTGTCGTCGTTGTCGTCGTTGTCGTCGTTGTCGTCGTTGTCGTCGTTGTCGTCGTTGTCGTCGTTGTCGTCGTTGTCGTCGTTGTCGTCGTTGTCGTCGTTGTCGTCGTTGTCGTCGTTGTCGTCGTCTTTTCAATATGTATACGCTCTTAGCGTCCTGCTCTTTCCTCTACTGCTACTTCCTCTTCTTCTATTTCGAAGATGCCCAGCTGCTTTTCATCTTTGAGCAACGATCGAGAAGAAGAGACAACGGCATAACGCGCGCGTGAGAGAGAGAGAGAGAGAGAGAGAGAGAGAGAGAGCGAGTGAGAGATGGGATGCTAACAGATAGATTGACACACACACACAGAGACAAAGATACACTACACACATTACCAAAGTACCTGCGTGCAGTCGAGATCTATCGTTTTTATTTGCTTTTAACGATTTGCGAACATTGTTATACACAAAATTTGATAATTCTTGCTTTATATGTGAATAATTCGACAGTACTAAAATTTTGCGATTTTTTGTGATTGATCCATAAATATTATCGTAATAAAAACATAAATATATATTAAGTTTTTATTTCTTTTGCAATTCATTATTGTAATAAATTCTCTAAAGTGTTATGAATATTCAGTAATTATCAATACTTTACGTTCATGATTATTAAATATTATACTTTAACTTACATACTCGAAGAATTTAATCGTAGCTTTTGGTTTTTTTTTTCTTTTTTTTTTTTCTCGTTTTTAATGAACAAAATGTATAAATAATTAAAAGCCGAATTTTATTGTGCGGCTAATTTCTTTATTGAATTTTCACTGTAGTAACAATACAATTTTTCATTTACGAATTTGCATAAAAATAGAAAATTTAGACAAAATTGTTTATTGTATGACGTTAAATCGGAGTGTAAGCGTAATTATAATAATTTTTTCTATTTTATTTATGAAATATCGTTCAATTACGAATCATCTTTTTTTTTCTTTTTTTTTTTTTTTTAAATTCTCTCTCTAACTATAACATACATGATTATTAGAATATGGCAGAAGCAAACTACCAACGTATTTTCAATAATCGCCTCTAATAAATGTTTTCGTAAAGTATTACTGGCATCACGTTGGCAATGCAGCCTGGATTTTACATACTTTTAACATAACAGATTTGGCATTCTTTCATGAAGATGTGTGAGTAGGGAGGAGGATGGTCACGAATGTTGGAAATTCTTCCGGCGTTCAAATTAATTTGATTTGCAATTAAAAAACAAAGATATTAATGTAGATATATTTTTATGGCGATAGTGATCCATTAAAAATACTTCTAAAGCTCAGAAAGCTTAATGTTTCACGTTTTTTGTTTTTGTTTTTTATTTTATTGAAAGCTCGTATAACTTCATTATTGTATAGTTTTTTTTTTCCTACAATTTTAAAACCTTCAAATCGGTATCATTAATGTTTATTCGGTGAACTGACGTTGCGAATTGAAACGAGTTCTTAATACCAAGCAATACTGCATTTCCAATACTTTTCAAATCATGAAAAATATATCGAATTTTAAAACAAATTACTGTCTTTTTGCATTATCATACCGAGCACCCGCGCGCGTTTAATTTTCGATTATTTCTGCGAGTCCGTCCTTGGATAAAGTCGGAGCTAGCTTGTGCGATTATCAATTACAATCAAAATCATTACAACGTCTTTTCATCTTATGGTTTTTTTTGTTTGTTTGAAGGAGTAAATTTACGAGACGCACATCGGCGGTGTAACCCTTTCTCCCCTCCCTCTTGTCCATCAAATTTTATAACGCACTAATACTTTTAAGGGGCATGATGAACAATAGTTGCCACTTTGGTAACTTTTAACGTTAATGGCCCATGCGTCCCATACAATTCTAACCTCCTTTAATTTTCGAATTAAAATTAAATTCTACCATGACGTCATATCTATATATCGAGTACACAATTTATTCCTCGGGCTATTAATATTGTCGACAAATGTCTGCCCTTCCAATCTATATATTGTCATGGATTGCAGAACCGCTTCTTTATCTACCCAGGAATGCTAAATCTGTTATTAAAGTTTTTATAATAAAGGATAAAATTGGAGGAGAGATGGGTGGTTTTGATAAGTCATCGGTTGAAATTCACACCTTTGGCTTTCGTGACGGTTGGGTTTTCAACCGACCTATCTATATCCTTTTTTATTCGAGCTCTTCATTTATGATAATTACCGTGCCAAACTACACGCGTGTACATTATTCACGCGATAATAAAGCTTTTTTCATTAGCTAAATTTTAATGTAGAAACTTCAGCGAGACTTTAGTACTGCCCAATTATATCTCGGATATTTGTAATCGAGCTCTTTTATTTCCATGTATAATTCTTCATTTGTATCAATTTATAATTTATAATTCGTTCGACTCACACTTTGTTAATAGTAAGCTAACAAAATGTCCGTAAGCACTTTTCTATTTTGTATTATGTTGATTAAATGCCAGGTAACGTACGTTTTCCAACTTGCAACGAAATCATTGCTCCCTAACCTAACGCGTCATTTAAAAGTCATTGTTCGTCCAATAATTGTCTCTCTTCTCCATCGGAGATCCTCGATGAATGTATAAATGATGTATTCCTTACGCTTGCTCCATGTTCTTTATTAACTCCTTCTTTCATTGTTGATAATTTTGGCTGTTGTACGTAACGAAAGCGTTGCCAGTTGGAAAGACGACGACGACCTGGGCTTTAATCTCGCGTACATAAACGTGTGCGTGTGTATAACTGTATATCTATGTCTTGCATTATATGGCCATGGAACTTGCGACTTTACGTGAATTTACAAAGAGGCGCGCCTATTGGTTTAGTAAAAGCCAAACTGGAGACAAAGGAGAACATCCTCACTCCCTCGCATGCTTACCCTATCACCGCTATCGTGCCCCTAATGATCAAGGGCATAGATGATGATGGCACGCGCTTCCTTCGATGCAAAGGTCGAGCTATTTATTTGAAAATGCTATAATAACAATGACAGCGTTTTAACAACGAAAGCAAAGATATTGTAAATATTATTGTACATTCATCGTCACATTGAATGAAACGTAGTTTTAATGTCAATTATTCTAAAGTAATGTTTAACGCAATTACGTAAGAGCGAGAGATATCATTAGTATTATGATGATGATGATAATAATAAATAATAAATAATAAATAATAAACAATAATAATTAATTAATTAATTAATTAATAGTAATAATAATAATAATAATAACGATAGCAATAACAATAACAATAACAACGACGACGACGACGACTACAACGACAACAACAACAACAATTGGAATATATAAAAAAATTGTGTCTAAGCCAATAACTGTATATATAAAAAAAAAAATAAATAATAATTGCGATTATCGGAAGAAATTTTTCTACTCCCGGCGATTAGCAACGTCGTAACATGAGCGAGCGACCGGCCAAACAAAACTTTTTCTTTTCTTCAACTGCGCGAACATTGACTACGATTATTGTTCACCGGAGTTTTAAATTAGCCAGACAAACACGCGATGGAGCTTCTAATGATAAGAGAGGTACACGCCAGGATTAAATTGCATGGATAAAGTGAGACGAATACATTTCTGCGGTTTCGTCGTAAGCGCATAGACAAATTGTCAATGAAAGGGCAGGTGAACCGATAACCGTCGAGTGTTCATTAAGTGCCCAGATAAGTAAATCCATGATTTTATCACCGAATTTCAGAAGCTCATTTGTTTGTCCCTTAAACGCAAATAACGTACGATTTAACGCTAGAAAGTAACGTGAAAAATTATTGAACCACGGCTACTTGATGCGCCTAGCTCGAGCTTCGTTACGGATATAAAGTTCATGGAAATCACTGTAACTTAACACGAATTGAACGATCCTATTGCCCTTGAGAGAGGGGGAGAGAGAGAGTGTGTGTGTGTGTGTGTGTGTGTGTGTTTGTGCGTGCGTGTGTGCGTGCGTGCGTGCGCATGCGAGTGAGTGAGTGAGTGAGTGAGTGAAAGAGCGAGAGACAGGCAGACAGAGTATCGACACAACTTTATCTCCGGCTTTTGGCTTGGATGGAATTAGTTTGAACCGCACACGACACGAGTGACAACCTTAGTCCGCTCCGATGATCTTAATATGCAATATTTAACCTACGGTGACGAATAAAAACAGGCGATTCACCGGTGCCGTTGTCCTGCGGAGCTTTTAAACTAACGAGGATTTGAGAAATCCAAGAAAGTCCAAACAGTATTGCTGAAAAGCGCGAAATGTTTTTATTACAATTTTAAGTAGTTATGAAAAGATAAAAAAGAAATAAAAAAAAAAAAAAATAGAAAGAGTTTTATTATTTTAATGAGGTCTAAAGGCACAAATTTAATGTAATAAGTTACTTTTTATGAAAAATTGTTAGCTCAGTGTTATTATAAGAGAATTTTAAAGATATTCTAACATTTGATCAGCATCCGTAACTGTACGATTATGTAGAATATCAGTTTTTTTTTTTTTTTTTTTGTTTTTTTTTTTGTTTCTTTCTAATTTATAAATGACCAGCCTATTAAAAATAGATAACTCATGTTAATTTCGTACTTATTGTTCTCCTTTATCTCGTAACCATGAAATATTCACGAATAATACGAGCCGTACAAGAATAAAAACGATATTGTTTGTGTTCGACAAATGAAGCTAGTACGGAAAATTTAAAATATCGAATTGTACATAGATATCAGTATTAATTTAGAAACACTTTTTTCTTCTTCTTCTTCTTCTTCTTCTTTTTGTTTCTTTCTCATTTGAGTCAATCGATTGTAGGCTACGATACTACATGACAACAAATATATATTCGTTAAGGGAATGAATTCGACTGCACCTCTATATTTTTATTGGTTCGTAGCTATATAGTAGACATTTTGTACGACATTTAAGCGATTGATGAATCGTAACAAATGCACATAATTAAAAATTAAGTGACACATACGATATTATGCATGATTAATACTTTAGTTGTGTCGATCGATAAACAATGATGCAACTAATGATTGTTATGTAATCGAGGGCCAATAGAGAGCTATATGTACTTTCGAATTCCTTCTACCGATAAATTAATGAATTTGATCAGGAATCTATTAAAGATTTATAAAATTTACTACTAGTACTTATATAATAATAACAAAAACAACACAAAAAAAAAATGTATACAAAAATATCACGATTCTATTGTGTAACAATATATAAACAAATTCTTTTATACATAAATACAATACATTTTTATTTCCTTTTTTATACTTTTTCTTTATCATTTTGTATTTTATTTAAGAGAAATTATGAGCTCTGCTATGCATATTTATGAATTTTAGATATATAACAATAACATTTTCTGAAATATTTGGACAATAGATTATTAATGCCTCTCGCGTTATTAATTATTGAAAGTATTATTTATGAAATCCTATCTACTCAATAACATTTTATCCAAATATAATTTAAGCTATATAAATTTTCATTATATAAAAAGCAGCATTTACAACAATTAGAAATGATAACGCATCCCAACCATAATAACAAACTTTTTTTGGTTTCTTCCTCTTTTTATTATTGATTTTGACGAAAACCCAATAATCGCATTCTATCACCAACGTGAATCATAAAACGTTGGAAACGTTGGGAAATAAGCACCGCATCTATTTTCATTTATCTTTATCCTTATTATTACATGACATACCTAGATTCTGACGCTAAGAAGATACGTCCGGGATTCGGTATTATGACATTTACATGTTTTGTATGATAATGAATGCCTGGTCTCGCCCACCACCCTCTTTCATCTTTCCATTTTCCCGCTGTTCGTTCACCTCTATTAGGTAAATTATGGCTGCATTACTTGTGTCTCGCATAGACGCGAATAAAATTATTCTCTGCGGCCTTATACGTTCGTTTTATGAATTTGAATTAATGTCAAATATTTAAAATCGTAAAAACGAACGATCTGCATCGCACGAAGACCGAGCGAGCAATCTTCCTAATTTATTTTTCTTACCGTCATTTTATTTTATTGATCTGACTTTAATATAATATGGCGATTCGTTCTCTCGTTTTATGCAAGACTATATTTTACGCTTTATATATTTATTAATAACGCTTATTAAAATATTTACTAGATCACGAGATTTATCGATTCGTAAATACCGAATAATAATCATACCATCGATATTTTAATACAAAATTTGCCACGTGTATAATGATTTGATAACTATTGTTAAACAATCGTTGTATATTAAAGAATATATTTTTACAATACTTACTGGATGATAAGAAAATTAATTATAATTTAATAATAAGTGCGTAAGCCTGTCTATGAGAGGCTGATTGATTCTATAAATATTTGAATTTCGTAAAGAAAATTATTTCTATATCTCTATTATACTTTGCAAAATATCTCTTGTTTTCCAATGTAATTTTTTAAGAAATCTTTTTCTATAAATTTTTTAAAATTTAGAATAGACAACAAAATATAGATGATGATTTTGTCAAAGTTTTATATATCAGATAGAAAGCGAACGGCTCGTTCCACGCAATTAATATCAATTTAAGAAAATATTGAATGAAACGTAAGTAAATCGATAATTCTGTCAATACAGGTACATAATATTCTTTAAAAATCAATTATTCGTAATAAATATTAAATAGCTGAGGTTCTATATGGAAATAGCGAATATATAAAGTTGATTTAACGATGAAAATAGTCTTTAGTTTTTATTTTGTTTTTTTTTTGTTTTTTTGTTTTATTTTTGTTTTTTTTTGTTTTTGATACAATCGATCTTATAATTTTACAATGGATTTGAATCAATGTATACCCTGATTTTATATAAGAAAAAAAACTCTTCGAGCCACTAAATATTAAGAAATTATAGAATTTTTAGTTTAATAATATTTAAATATATTTCTCGGATGTTGAATAAAATGTTATATCGATTAAGGAAAAAATCCTTAACAAAGAATATTAAAAATTCAGTATATATCAAGAGAGAGAAAAAGTGATCTGTGGCTTCATTATATTAATTCCCAAAATCGATATTTTAAATTCGCTGCTTAATCTCGCGCATCTTTCCTATCCAATTTTCTACACCCTTTTATTTTATAAATTTCAAAGCCATTGCGAGGCTCAACTGTCGAAGCACCTGTAATATCAAAATATACGAGCATAAAAACATCATTAATTACTAATTCAAGTGAATAAACAGGCCACGTAATTATTGCCCCGTGTGCATGCGATTGCATAATCATGAGAAAAAGAATAGTCGAACGAAAGCGCGCCTTTCTCTCTCTTATCCGACAGACCATAGTCGCGCCATTACCATCATTATAAAATAAAAATCTGCTCATCTACACGGAATCGGCATTATTCATTAAATAGGAAGTACCAAGCGAAATGATGAGATCGAGTGTCCACGTGCTCGCCAACCCATCGCCTTCCCACTCCCCTCCTGTCTCTTCGCCCACCATCACGCTACAATGATCGCCAGCACATTGCCAGTCGAATAACATTTTATTACGCGCCAAGCAGAAGATTCGTAAGACTCTAGTCAGGTCGGCTGCGCACGATCTATGAATTGGCCGCGCGCATAATCTCGCTGGTGAGAGCCAGTCGATCCTAGAAGGAGCAGCCTCTTCGATCTCCCAAGTCGCGCTGAATCTTCATGACCATGAGAATCATCGGCACTCGACTTTTAAGACGCTCCCTCTATCTATCTCTCTTCGGCTCCAAATTACATAAGTCCTGCTCTCTCGCCTCCTCCACCGAGGCCCTTCTTCATTACTCGTGTCATTTGTTAATAACGACATCTCTATCTCGAGCACGAGTGGAGGAATGTAGCTTTCCGAAAAATCCAATGGCACTTGGAAATTTAAATTCCCGTGCGCTCGTTATATGAGCGATTCTCACTATGAGCGTCTTTGCCTCGATTACAGCCAATGAGAACGACGACGTGTTTCTCGCTTTCATTGTGTCGCAATGCTAATACTTGCATCTCTCGCTGGCCTAGCGAGGATTGCATAATTGCCAAAGCAGTCATCTTACTTTGCATCTTACTCATTACATAGACGCTTCGTCGCATTAGGCAATTAATGGGCACTTTAAGGCGTTCAGCATTAGCATAAAAATGTATTTGAAAGCCCGTTGAATGGTTATTTAAGGAGTTTGCAAGTCAAACTTGAAAAAAAAACGTGTTTCTCAAATCGTTCGATAACTTTCAATATTTCTGTAAACGGTTTATTCGACTGAAAGGACGACGAGTGCTCAGTACGTTAGGTAAAATATATTACTGACAAAATAAATAAAAATAATTCATATGGCGATACCATATTTGCGATATACTTTTGGCAATCATTTTCTTTCACTTCTATATAAATAAAAGTCTTTATTTTCTTACTTTCTTTATTATTTTTATCGATAGTTTTATTTAAAACTTCAGCGAGAACAATAAGTGAGCCAGTAAAAGGTTACAGTAAGTCGTGTGCTTTCACACTACAACGAGAAACAATCGATATCCTATTCTTTATTATATACCACAAGAATCGCGACAATAAAAAAAAATATAAGTTATTTCAACGTATGTGTGTCACGATATTTACCACTAATTGAAAATTTTTAGATTAGTTATGTATGATGGAAGTATCGAATTTCACGTCCCACTACGAATGGCCACGGAGTTCGTTATGATTCCATCTCATAAGTTTGCTAAATATTCATCTCCTAATAAATAACATTCGATCCTTTGTTAATAAGAGCTTCTTTTCAATATATTCTAAACAGTGATTCATTCGATTCTATCGTTAACAGCTTTTTCCCTATTACTCTCGTTTCCTTGAATTTTATGAATTTATCTGTTTATATTTTATTATGATTTTATCAGCATCGTGAGTTATACTTTTTCTTCGAATTATAATTTGAGGTATTTTATCGATAAGTTCGATTCTCTCCTTATCCACAATAAACAATTTTCTTGTTTATATTATTTTTTTCTTCTTTTTTTTTTTACCTAAATAAATTATGTAATTTTTTCATATTTGATCATTAAAGTTATTCAAGTTTTCGTATCTACTTTCGGCGTATTTGCTATATAATCTTTGCCCTATATCAGTAATTTCATTATATACTTCATTTATCCTCTAAACTTTTGAAAAAGTTTTTATTTTTGTTTTACTTTCTAATTCCGTATCGATTTAATTTTTACGAGACTATTTTACCTTTGATAGTAATTTTTTTCCTTACTTATCTTCTTTTGTATTATGAAAATGTAAGGCTCTCTAACATTTCCTTTTTATGCCCCGAACCGACTAATAAGAGAGTAAAAATGTCCCCACCCCCTCTCGCGTTCTTTTTTTTTTTCTTTCTTTTTTTTTATCTCTGGCTGCTTTCATTTAATAATTCTTTTCCGCCTACCGTTACATTTATTATACGTATTGAGTCAATGTCACATTATACTCATTACACATTCGTTCTTTTAAAATTACTAAACAAAATGGAAAGAAAGAAAAAAAGAATAAAAGAAAATACGCATCCTGATTCTCAAAGCCAGTGTGTCATTGAAACGGCGGGAAAAATATTTCGTAATGAATAATTTATTTTTAATATCAATTGTTAATGGATGAGACATTTGTAATAACAAGATGTAGGCCACATAAGCGCACCTATCATTGCCCTCGACAATCCTAAAGCAAAACAGATTTCAACGGACCTCTCTTCCCACCACAACGAAATGCTCGCGATCATTAACGGAATCGAGAAATGTCACTCGTGGTGACATTAGAAAAGTGCGCTGTAATCACTCCGCATTCTCACGAGCTCAATAATGGCCCCGCCCTGCCCCACCGTTGCTCCAACGCCGTAGCCTTTCCCTTCCTAACGACCTAACGAGCCCGGAGCATTCGTATGTGTGCGTCAAGGAGTTTGGCACGCAATGCGCGCCCCCAGCCCAAACCCTCGCACCCTAACTTTCCTAAGCGTAAGCGCACGAAATTCTATACAGCCACGATTGCCGAACTCGGCGGAGATACTTTTCTTTCAGCAAGAGAGAGAATGATAGAACCGAGTGTCGCAGCAGGAAGCTAACCGCCGCCACTCGCTCGCG
This sequence comes from Ceratosolen solmsi marchali, assembly GCF_000503995.2. NCBI lineage: Eukaryota > Metazoa > Arthropoda > Insecta > Hymenoptera > Agaonidae > Ceratosolen > Ceratosolen solmsi. The sequence goes on along the minus strand of NW_011948429.1, from coordinate 27,974 downwards.
CGATTCTCCGGACAACGGCGGCTCGACATTATTAAGCTCCACGTGGATACATTGTTCGCGAGGAGCGGCCAACTGGTTGTTTATTCATTTTCGATGTGGAGTACGAGAAAATGTGGCGATAGCGAACTGAATGCTATGACACGAGCCGCTGGGAATTTCGTTCGGTATGCAGTAGTGCCGGGGGTAGGGGGAATTTTTGAGGCCGCGACTCGCCGCCGGAAGTTGCGATAGCAGCTTCTGCGCAAAGTTATTGGGGTACTATTTAGGTTCGACTTCCCTCCAAGTCACCGATACTTTTGTTTTAAGTTTTTGTTTTTGTTTTTTTTTTTGTTTCTCTGGGGTCGCAGACGAGTCGTTGTTTGATATATGTGTTTTTGACGTTAGCCGGTCGGTTAATAATTTCGTGAGGGAAAAGCGAGGCTAACGAATGAAAGGAAAGAAATAAAAATCGGATACTTATATACATAGAATTATTTTGTAAAAAATTTTTTTTCATCCAAACGAACCAACGCTACTTTTGTATCACTGCACTGTAACTTTTATGTTACTTTTGATAGCAAATTTTATCCCGGCTGTTTAAGTGTGCAAAAAATGTGGAAACGAAACCACAAAGAAATGTAATGTTTCTTCAGCTCGTGTCATGTTATTCGGTATTTAAAGAAGGTTTAGCAGTGCACATATTAAATATCCAATTTTTTTTTTTACAATACTTTTTCAAATATTGAATAACTTGTAGTGACTTTCTCGAGCTAATGTAATTTATTATATTGATAAATATATATAATTATCAACGAAAATCGACTTCAAACTTGAAAATTGAATAAAGAAAGTTTTTACAAAATTACTTTCATATTATAGCCTTAATCTTGGAATGAAAACAATATAATAACAATTAGTATATTTATATAATAACAATTACCTTATGAACATGTTCAAATAATAATTACCATGTAGTAGTAAAGAATCATCGTAAATAGCATCCTTTTAGTGGAATATTAAAAGATTCAGAAATCACTGAAAATCAATGCGTAAAGATAAAAATGAAAACGTAAATGGGTAATGATTGACCGTGAAAGTAATGGAAATTACCAATTTCAAAATTATTCCTTACCACCGTATTTTTTCAAAACATTCAATTAGATTTCTATATTATCGATATGATAGAACATATTCTCTATATTTGTATTAACTTTTTTTTTCATGTTTTTTTTTTCTTTTAATTTACCCGATCCCGTTAAACTGTACTTATTGTTGCATTTCTTTCATTTTTCAAATATACATTTTATTGCAAGCATCTGAGCAATTTGATCAAATTCATCAAGGATTTTATGTTGATTGTTTTGAAAAACAAAAAAAAAAAGAAAAAAAAAACACCTTAGCATATGTTATGCGAAAATGTTTGAACGCGTATTAATGTCCGAATGGATTGTTATTGGAGTGCAATTTTCATTGAATTAAATGCTCATATATCGTTCCTTTTGCAAGTAATTTTACTTTTACAAAGAATAATTATGGAATAGATTTACGTGTTTGTAGAATTTTTATTGAGAAAATTTTATATAAATGATTATTCAAATTACCAACAATAATACCGAAATTTCAACAAATTTGTATGTTTACCTTTATTTTGACTTTTAATTAGTCGATAATTCTTTATGTTATTTTAAAAAAGTAATTCTACCCAAGTTCTTTAATGCAACTTCTTATAATATAAATTTTATATTGAAAGATTCATTTTACCATGAGCTGTACAAAGTGTAACATTTGTACATAAAATTTATAAAATTATACATATTATTTAAGATTGAATGTATTGATAATATGATCGAATTAATTTTAGCAAATTTAACATCATTTTGTAAACTATTGGATTATTTAAATTTGTTTCAATATTCTGAAAATACAAATGGTTAAATTGCAAGTTTGATAAGAAATTTATTCATTTAATAAATATTATATTTTAGATAAATTATGTACAATCAACGAAACTGTTCAGATACTAAATAAAATATATCAATTAATCAGCGCGATAGAATTATAATAACTTGAGTCATTTTGATTTAATGAAAATCCAAATCATCCGATATGTTATTTCTTAGTTTACCTAACATATCTCTCAACTAATAGTTTAAATCGGTAAAATTAGTCGAAAATTCTTATATTTTTAAACGATTTATTTAATACTTAAAATTTTTTTATAATAACACGATAAATTAAATTTGATAATTTTAATTAATGTAAAAGTAAGTTTGCTATTTTACGAAATTATTTAAGATTAATGTATTTGTAAATACGAATGAAAGTAGCAAAATACATTTGATATTTTATACGAACTATATGAAACGAATGTGGTGAATCAGGAAATTTTGTGGTTTAGGAAAAATGTATAAGCATTATTAACTATATGAGTGGGCAGTAAATTTTTTATTTAATCAAAGTACAAATAATTCAATACGGAAAGAAATTTCAAAATTTTCAACGCGAAACATCAATTGTCCAAAACGCTGAATTAAGATAATAATCTACAATTTTTTTATCAATTTTCATTACATTAACATTAATAATTTGAATTTCCATATATTATTAAAATTAAAATCTTTAGAAATATAAATAATGCACATTTAATATGTCACCTTTGATGAAGGTTGATATGTTTCAGGTCAAAGTGAAAACTTTATATACTGCATATCAAAATCAGCTAATTTTAAACTAAATAAATTTTAATAACGTAATACTAAATTCCAATTTAAGTATAATAAATATGTAAATTTACTTGGCATATAATTAACTTATAGTAATGACGATATATTTTATTTTATTATTATTTTTTTTTTTTTTTACTAAGAATTTGTTAATTGAATTATTAAGCTATATAATATTATATATACTTATATGACAAAATAAATTTCTTATTATTAGTAAAAATATATATAATACAGTTTTACATTTAATCGTATAATTCCTTATATTTTGAAGGATCAATCTAAAGCTGAGACGCGCATCAAATTCAATTTATTAAATAAGCAAAATCATAATCTATATATAAAGATTTTCTGATATTTACTATATAATTATAATAAATTTCATGATGAAATATGTGGATTAGAATGTAGCTTGGGAAAACGCTTCTGACACATTCTTGTATGTATCTTTTTAATTTACCAAATAAAAATTGACTAGTATTTTTGTGGAGGAAAATATGTTTGTTGTTGGTTGTGAAAGAGAACACATTTATATGAACAGCTTTAAAATTTTCATCTGATAATACCTTTTCGTAGATATTAATTAATGTATATCCATAATGACACAGTTCATAACTTAGGCAATAATGTTAAATTGGCAATTGAACGCATAATTTAAGTGAAGTAAAATAGTGGATTTTCAATGACAATAATATTTTATTATTTATGAATTGTTATTAGCTGTAATTAAATATTTGAACGACAAAATTAACATTAATTATTGCTTATATATATATATATATATATATATATATATATATATACATGTATAAGAAAAAATTTTTCGTTAATATTCGATTATAGAATTTATCTTTTTCAATTGCATGAAAAGCGAGTGGCTTGATGATTGATTTTTTATTCTCTTCTAATCTTAAAATAGCGGTTACTCTTATAGCTGCGCTTATCCTAATTGTCACATTTGATCCTGACAACAATAATAGAAAAGAATAATAATATTGAACGATACGAGCAAGGAGAAGATAAATAAAACGACGGTCGATTGTGTGATAGAGAAATTTGATAAAGGCGAGTTGACATAACGTAGAGTTTAATATAAGTCCGATTATAATCGCTAAATCGTGTCGGCCCTGCAAATGTTGTCAAAATTTTTGCTAAATTTTTGGTTTATTTTGGCGCATTATTTCGTTCGAGTAGCCGTTTCGAGTTGACGTTTCGTTCATCATCTTCGTTATCAGCTGTTTGCCTCATTGTACAACATTACTTGGAATTTTCGCTCCTGCATCGTTTGTCCCCAATAACAAAGTTTTTGGTATTATTTAACGTGGTGCGATGGCCCTTGTCGACATTTCCCAGCTCGGTCGCGCGAACGAGTGATCCCGGTGCAGTCGTCTACAAGTGTCGGATGGACATCGGATGCGAGCCAAACGTCGAGGCAGTTTGCCAATCCAGCAAATTTAACAGTCGAAGTGGGCGACTGATCATCGATGGGAGGGGTTGGGGGTGGGGGGGGGCGAGCAATAACGACGACGATGACGATGACAACGAGGACGAGGATGAGTATCGTCCTCGGGGTTGATCGGCCTCGAGGGGTTGCCGGGGCTGGCGTTCGGAGCACTGGCAACGTTGCGGCGAGTCTCGGGGGGGGGGGGGGGGGGGGGGGGGGGGGGGGGGGGGGGGGGGTTACAGAGTGAGTGAGTGAGTGAGTGAGTGTGTGCGCGTGCGTGCGTATGTGTGCGTGCGCGCGTGTGTGATGTGATAGAGAGCGAGAATCGAGGGCCGCGGAGAAAAAGGCGCGTACGTCGCGGCGGCTGGCGCACGCCGGGGGAACGAGGGAAGGACCCCAGAAGGAGGCTCGCGTAGTCGAGGCTACAGTCGGCCGGTGGCTTTGGGCGCGAGACAACGCGTTTCCCGGCGAGCGCCGTTGATCGTGGTGACGGACGAGGGTACGGTCCGCGCTATCGCTGCACTGGCCTCGATCGGCCACGATCGGCCTCGATCGCCGTCGAGACGATTCCGTGTCGATTCCGCCGAGTCTCTCTAGTAAGGCTGTCGCGCGCCGGTACCGTTGGCCGGGCTGGGCGTTCGCGGATGCAGGTACCCGGGTACCGTCCGACGAAGGAGATACGGTAATTGGACTGTCGGGGTGTGCCGAGGCCGGCGAGAGGAGAATTTGTGAGTCTGCGGTAGCCAAAGAAAGGCGCATGTGCGCGAAGATGGGCGGGAAAGTGGGACTGATATGCGGAAGCTGCTGGTCCGGCAAGTACAGTACGTATTAAAAGGTTTTGCATGCTCCGTATGGCCGGCGCTCGTTGTCTTTAATAATTGAAACTCGGACGTTTGCCGTGGATACGTGTGCATTTGGCTAGATGGATTAGAGGGTTCGCAGTGAGGATCTCTTCTTCTTTTTCTTTACCGATTTCTTTATCGTGAGACTAAGACAGAGTGATTGCGACCGGTGGTCGGTCGTATCGTTATCGTCGTATCCTGGTCGGATGACAATTGGGCATACCGATGAGCTTCCGAACAAATTCTTCTTTTTCATTGTGTACATAGATATATATATATGTATATATGTATATATATATTTATATATATATATATATTGCTATCGGAGTCAATCATCGACGGAGGCCGACGTAGCTGCTGCATTCTGCTGCTGGCTACGCTCTCTCTCTCTCTCTCTCTCTCTCTCTCTCTTCGTTGCTTTTATGTTTGCGTGCGCGTTTGAAGGTACACCAAGTCCTTACGCGATTCTCCCCGTACGACGGTTTAGCGATTCTTCTTGCGGCATCGGTAGCGTCGATGTCGATGTTACATGACCGCCTCGAATTTTCTCATTCCCACTGCCGAGGCTGACGCGGTGGCTATTATTGGACTACAATTTTCTCTGTTTCCATCCGTATATTGTACTGGCTGGCAACGTTACATCAACATTGCCATAATTCCGCGGCAAAACGTTTTGCGCGAAAAGAAGCGAAAACTTGAATCCGCGTGCTCATTCGATAATTAAAAATTATTTGCCCATTATTGTTCGGCACAGTTACGTGAAAAGTGGAAGAAGAAAAATATGATAAAGTTCCGTATCGTTGGTATTTTATTTATTTTTGTTTTGTTTTTTTGTTTTTCCTCTTTTCGTACATGGAATTTTATATAATTACTAACTATTGGCCGAGTAATCGATCGTTTTCCCTCGCGCGATAAGCTATTTTTGCCAGTATTTGTCGCAATAGTTTCGAAAATGAATTTTGACGATTACAAAAGTGGTTGTTGTTAATTATATAATAATAACAACAACGGCAACAATAATATTAGTATTGGTTCGAAGTAATAATAATAATAATAATAATAATAATAATAATAATAATAATAATAAGAGTAGGTCTTATATTTACACGGAATATCGATCCTCGATATTGCGTTTTATATTTATAGTTTCAAAACACTCGAGTTGTAACTTAACGACAAAGTAACCTAATATTTCGAATTTACGACTCTTTGCACTTGTGAATTTTTTAGAGTCTATACTCGTAAATAGCATAAAGTTAATCTAAAGTTAATTCATGCACGAAGGCGTATGTGAAGCAAGAATGTTTTATTTTATGGGACTAAACGATCAAACGAGCCATTTAATCTTAAATCTTTCTAAATATTCTCGGATTGATGTGAAAAACCGGGATGTCAGAACTACGCTGTAAAATATGTCATTGACGATGAAAAATAAAAGAAATAAATAAATAAACAATTCACATTTATATCCGTTATATTTAAAATAATATTGAGTTTAGTATCTCGAATAGATGAAACGTGCGTAAAAGTTTTGGCTCGATCAAGAAATATTAAAAATATCTTAAAAGTTGATTATGAAATATGACATCGATCGCCGGTATGAATTGTCGGGAATTTCATCTTACGAATTAAATTGTAGTCTAACCATAATAAACCTATCCTTGCAAATGAATAATTATACAAAATACTTTGGACTTTGCGAATTGAAATGTACGGTTCATGAAGCACCGGCGCGTTGTGTCGACATAAACTAAATGTCGCATATAAATATCTCTTTGTGTTCTCTAGTTCTCACTCGGCTCGCTCTAAATATCGAATTTGCATTCAACAATACAACATTCAGACTGATACATACTTTGACACTTTTAAATCTAGGCCAATCAAATGCTCCGTACATTAAATAGCTCTGCTCGCGATCAATGACACATGTGAAAATTATGTGTATAAAGCTGATGAAAGAAATTAAAGTAAAGGCCATTATTATTGTAAAGTTCAAATGTGAGTAAAAAATTCAATGGTGAGCCTGAATTTTCTAACATGAAAAAGAGAGAATAAATTTCACGACGAATTAAAATGTAAGGAGGTATTAAGAAGACGATCTCGTCCTCCGTCGTAATATTATAAGTGTCGCGTACTCTTTCTTCTCTCCAAAGTCCTTTAAAGCGGCACTCGAAAGCCAGCGTCGAACGCACTTATTTTCGTTTTCCTCGCGAACGAAGCGCAGCAAAATTACGGTGAATTTCATATCCTAGTCTGACGTCAGAGCCGTAACACTTTCGGCATTGTGTGGCATCACGTGCGTACGAGATCTCCGTCAATGCATCTCCATCCTTCTTTCACGACCCACGATCGACTCGCACGCACAAGAATCTATAATGTCAACGTATTCGCCACATTGTGGCTGGGATAGGGGATCGGAAGGGATATTCGTGTCGGGTTCGCGCCAGTCGACAACCGTACAATAAAGAAAGGAGAGAAGAGCCTCGAGAAATTATGGATCATGACAATTCCAGGAGAAAGAAATTGATCGTCAACTGTGAACTTCGTGCGCGTGTCGGCATTAGAAAAGTCGCGCAGCGACGTTCGAACGGCGGATTTGGAAAGTAATCGAGAGGAGCTTACACCTGTCGCCGCGACCAGATGCATGCGTTACTCGTACTTCTTCCCCTCTTTCTACTCTCCCCCCCCCCTAGCTCACTCTCTCTCTCTCTCTCTCCCTCTCTCTCTCTCTC
>NW_011948429.1:0-20230 GCF_000503995.2 Ceratosolen solmsi marchali | reverse complement strand
CCCTTCCCCACCCCCTCCCCAATCCCCACCCCCATCCCACCACCTGTCCAGGCAATCGCCCCTACCGTCCACCCTATCTCTGTCTTTCTCGCTCGAGTACCGTTGGCCGGAGCTGGCTCGAGGAGAGCGACCGAGAATCTCATGCATCGCGCGCATGCTCGGCTCACGCGTACTCTCTGCTCGCATACACACACATGTTACGCTTGTTTGCTTCTGCCCACGCGGTTGGCCCCACGTGCTCTCGGCGACGCGTGCACGTACACACTGATTCGTGGGCTAGAACGCAGGAGAAAGATAGGTAGACCGAAATAGATAGATGGACAAATAGTTATAAAGGTTGGTAGGTAGGTAGGTAGGTAGATAGGTAGATAGGTAGATAGATAGGTAGGTAGGTAGGTAGGTAGGTAGGTAGGTAAGTAGGTAGGTAGGTAGGTAAATGGTTGGATGGATAGATAGATGGAGATAGTTAGAAAGAGAGAGAGAGAGAGAGAGAGAGAGAGAGAGAGAGAGAGAGAGAGTGCAAGCTATAATCTCGTCTGTATGCGCATGCAAGAGAGTCTATGGCAGTCACCATAGGCGCGTTTCTTTGACCTCGTTCTCGGCGCGGATTCCGCTTCAAATGAGGGAGATGAATTTTTTGCGAGAGTGAGAGAGAATCGATAAGAAAAAGATGAGAGTAGGAGGAGGTAAGTCCGTGGAAGAGAAATTGTTTTGATAATGCCCGAGAGTTGTTGTGTTTTCGTTGGCAGGTCAGTAGGAGTTTGAAGGGAAATTAACGTCCGAGCTCGAAGGACTTATTAATGTCGAATGCTATGTAAGTATTGTATAAGTGGTAGTGGCAATCAAAGTCTTCTTGTCGGGTCTCGACAACGCGTGCGCCGTTTATTACGGTATACATTTTGGCGCGTGTTTATTTTGCGGGAGGACAACTAAACAATACCTAAAGATTTAAACAACAGTCTTGAACTTTGGGACATGTGATGTGGAAAATTATAGATCGTCTGGCTACGACAACTGCAACTTGATAAAAGTATTGGAGTTGCATTGTGCGCCATGTTTGCGGAAATTCCGCTTCTGTTATTAATATTATCGACTTCCTGCTGTATAATCAGCAAATCTCATTTGTTTTGAACGATCAATTCAACATTTACGCTCCTCCCGTATCTTTATACTCGGGCTATATATTATTTACTTCGTGTAAACTTTCTCTTTAATCTATTTTACAATTACCAGCTTGTTTTCTGTCTGCATTATGGGAATTTATTGGTTGAAAAGTATAATTCAAAAAGTAACGTTTAATATCGAAACGAGCGATCGATGAAGAAAAAGAAACTTAATTTTACAGTTGAAAATTAATAATTATCGATCGCAGATGAGAGCCATTAAGTCCTATGACATATGAAAATGGTCGATCGTTATTATTTTGCAGAGACGTGGCTTTGCATCGTGGCCGCAACGTATAAATATATTTTTATCGCTAATCTGATGAGATGATAAAAATTGTTACTCGTAATGTCGCATTTATATTCGTAGTAACTTAATAGACGTTTGGCTCGACGCTTCGCAACAATGAAGCCAAGTGAAAGTGACTTAGCGATGAGCTCCCATTAGCAATTTAATAATATACTTACTATGTATTTTCATCGTTATGATTGAAAAGCGTCAAGTGCTAAAATTGCCAATTTCTCGATTATTATAATTAATCTTCGATGCAATTTATTACGATAAACCGTTCTCTCTCCTGCCAAGCCCATGTTAAATTATTTTACTCGACTCCTTCATTAATCCCTAAATTGTAAAACAAAAGGTTCGAAAATATGTGTTCGTCCTCGAATAGTTGCGCTTCCCGATATTCTCGATGGTTTCATCAATTTCATCGTTACGCGGACGGGCATTGCAAATTTGCCCTTTCGAAATATTCGAATCCCCAGGCTCGACAGTCGCACGGGCGAGTACGCTAGAGATTAGGATCGAGATTATTTAGAGACGCCGTTGCTATAGAGATACTTTTTCATTTTCTCTTCACCTTCGAGATCAAGGACATTGGTGAAGGGCATGCGGTGGTCATTCGGTTAAATGCGTTTGGAATTCACCTGCGCTTTATGACGAATCATGAGGCGACAAGAGATAAAACTGGGAATCGTTATATTTCCACGCTAAATTACCCTACGAAGGCGAGTAATATTTCCTCTTCTACGACTCTCCACGCTCAGATTATTATCTTTCGTCCTTATTGTGGCAGGTTATTATTTATTTCGTTGACATTTTCATAGTAAAATTTGAATGATTCTCATTGGAAATCAAAAGCTCACGACATTCGTCATTTCACGGAGTATAAAATAATACAAAAAGAAGTACAACTTTTTAATGTTTTTGTAAAATGTGCTAATGTAACCTAAAGTGCTAAACCGCTAAAGTTCAACATCTTCTAACTTTAATTTTATACTATCTATGCCACTTAGTTCATAACTGTTTTTTCTGAACTTTCTCTGGAAACTCGTACGTAGTCGTTTGCTTTCAAATGTAAATTTTTTGTCCTCTGAGTAATAATATAGTGTGCATAGGTTCTGCGTTTACTTAAAATAAAATAAAATAAAAAAACATATATATATATATATATATATATATATATATAATATTTGAGTAACATCTCTTATAAATGCATTAAACAATTGGTAGTCTTGTATAATTATTTATTAATGTAAAGTATTACTAGAAAATAAAAACATAAATTATACTCTGTTAAAATCATTCTTTTTATCTTTATTCATAGACTAAATAGTGAAATATATATGATTAAAGAACAATTTGAATATTTTTTTATTGTAATTGTATAATATTCTGTAATATTCATGTACGTATGTAAAAATAAATAATGAATGTAAATTTTTTTTTTTTTTTTTTTTTTTTTTTTTTTTAAAACATCGATTGGATTTATATCCTAATCGATGCATATAATAATATTACTTTTTAATGATTTGCATCGTTAAGCTCTGAATGTACTAAATTGACGTCTTCACTCTTTGCTATTATAATCGAGAAAAAAGTTAACTATAAGCTCAATTAATCAAATTATGAGTTCAATAATAATAATAATAATAATAATAATACTAGGGAACCGTTTTCATTCAATTTTTCTTATTCTTTGACTTTTATACAATTTCTACTAACTTTATAGACTTTTTTTACTCGTGCGCAAAGTAAAGAGTGAGTGATACGTTTCTAAAGCCGTACATGCAGAACTACTTAGGCGACTTGACCATGTTCTAATAAAACGAATATAAAAGAAAAACAACGTAACTCACTATCGTAAAAAGAAAGAAAAATAAGAATTCGAGCGTGCAAACGTATAGTTGAACTTTCTGTAAATATTTTTATACGGGCTTTGCTAATTTGACGTTTGAACGCACATGGAAAATGAAAAGACTAAATTGTCTTGCAAGTAGAATAAACGATGATATAATAATAATAGTGGTAGTAGTAATAATCACAATGATGATATTGGTATATGTATAAGGTGAATTTGGCTTATGAAAAAAGTAACATAATGCACACTATGCTAAAAGATAATTTGAATTGCACTGCTGTTGATGTAATTGTTTGTTTTCCTCTTCTTTAATTATAAGCGAGTAGTGGTTCAAGCAAATATTCATAATCGTGGCCGTGTAATAAAGAAATAGAAGAAAGATAGCCGCTGTACAAAGTTATAACATGATGTACGGTGAAATTTTCTACACGAGTGTTTTCATGATAAAATACTTTTTTTTTTCCTTTCATTTTTTTTTTCTTCACTCCAGCGCAACAGTAAATGGACGCATATAACGTACGCTACGAAAGAACAAAAAGAGCGAGAAAATAGATGAGCGCGCATAGGTTTAGGGCGAGGATAAAAGCGAAACAGACCAGACATATTTTCTTCTGGTTTACGATTTTTCGAAGCATAAATAATTCAAAACAATTTAATTTTTTCACTGCTAATATCACTTTAAAAAATATTATTGATTTTAATTCATGCAGCTGGGAAGTTGTTAGGTCTTAGCTAAAAGTATTATTACACGCAGATTGTTACGATAGTTTAGGAATAATAATACATAATTTCAATTCTAATAGACTAATTATTAATACATTGAAAATATCTTCGAAATTCATAGAAATACTTTCAATTTCTTGAATTAATGTAATGTTAACTTTAAATATATATATATACATGTTTTTTCATTTAATTACTTTAAATTTAATATGCGTAGAAGTGAAGATAAAAACGTTTGTAATTTTATGTTTGAACATTTAACAAAGTGATTGACAATCTTTAAGAATGGGAGTGATAATATTACTAACAGTGAGTATTTTTTTTTGTTTTTCTTTTTGTTTTTGTTTTCGTTTTTTTCTTAATGTCTCTAGCTAATGTCTACGCGCGTATGTGATTAATTCACAAATACTATTCAGATGGAATTTCTATCGCGTTTAATCGCCCATTTAGGTAAAATATTTAAATTTATTACACAGTTATTTTCACTTTTAAATAGTGGGAGAATGAAGAAAAAATGACCAAATAAAGACTTTTTACGGAGCCAATGGAAAAAAGTCAAGGGAAAATAAAGTTCGTAAATATGTACTTTGGACTGTATTCTTTTATCGTAAAAGAACAGTCAAAGCCTATGCGGTTTATCTTTGTTGGATCGGGTACAAAGTCATACAATGACCCGGCATTTTTTCATCGTAGCACAGAGCCAATTCATGTCAATTAGAGATTTTAAATATTTGCTTGCGCCTTTAAAAGTAAACAATCTTGCTGGAATGTTAGGAAATCGGGGAAAAAATCTTTTCATAGTTATTTATCACAATTTCGTAAGATGTTGAATTTATTTATTTATTTATTTATTTATTTATTATTTTTTTACTAGGTATGGGTGTCTTTACTTTGGAGTAATATCTTCATGCGATAAAAGATAATGAAACTTTATGTATGCGAGAGGTGCTTCATATTAATATAATCCAGATGTTCAAGATAATTGTGATTTAATTATTAAATTACAAGATGGAAAAAAGTTAATTAGCGCGGCACGAGAGTAATTCACATGAGAAATCCATGAGATACTAATAGTAACATTGTAATAGCTTTCCACATGGTATCACACGCATTTATGCAATTCGCTACAATTTCAACCGGAAAATTATTCATGTCGATAAAGAGTTTTAAATAATCGCGCTAAAACGATTGGGATATTCTTCAATATTTCTCGTCGTTTCTCGATCGACTAAATCACCCAGACAATGTAAGCTGAATTTCAGCGCAATGCCAATGAGATGGCAAACTTAGCCGCACCTACAGTGACATTAAGAAAATGCGCGTTGGTGGATTATCGGCGAGAATTTTCCATTGTGCGATGAAAATCGAGAGCAGACCTCATCGTGAAAATCCCACCTTTTCCCGCCTTTATCGATCGTCGCCATAATAGCGCGAGTCCTCCGTCACCGCGAGCAGCTTCCGCTGGTGCTGCGGAGAAAAACCGCGAGATGATCGATCTCGGAAAGGGGGTCGCCGATGGACCGACGAATCTCTCCTCTCCTTTTCTAAGTCAGTGGACTACTAATAGTACCGTTAGTCAGCCGCGAGCGCCTCGTAACCGTTGCCGGATGCATGGAGAGCCTCCGCCGTTGCTGCCGCTACCGCCTGCACCTCCCACCTCCCACCTCCCACCATTACCACCATCACCACCACCAGTATTCACCAGTACCACCACCACCACCTCCACCACCAGCGCCACCGTCATCGCCAATATAATCGATGTGTACACGCAACGCTGCTTTTCTTTTTTCCCTCGAGCTGCCGCGCCTCCAGCCTTATTTTCCCGTGTCCGCTCATGCGTGATGCCAGCGCCGAGCTTTTTTGCAACGGGAGCTCGGCGATCGACCAATAGTCGGGGGTCCGAGCACTCCTTAGGGCCCGATCGCGAGGAGTCAGTTGTCGCGCGTATCTGAAATATCGTCTTCTTTTTACGTTCGATGGCCGCAGGTGTGCTACACTACACCGTTGCCCGGCTTCCCGTCGTCTTTCTTGCCTTTTTCGCGAGATTCTGCGGTTCGATTTTGCGCTCGACCTGCTATTATTCCGCTCTAGGCTCTCAGGTTCCGAGATCCCATCCCACCCTTCCCCCATCCCCTCAATGATGAGTAACTGCACTTTGGACAATTCAAATGTGAAATGTCACGCGGAATGTCCCCGGGCGCGTTATGAAAAATATGAGCGACGATGACAGTTGGAATTACGTGAATTGCCTTTACACGTAAACGAAACCGCGTTACCTCTGGCAGAGCCTATTATTTTGCGCATTTTAGCGTAAAAGCACGTGGTGTCGTTATTGCTTTCCCTCCTCCTCGGGCTGTGCTGTGCGGCTCGCATGAATTTCAACTTATTCGTCCGTTCTTCTTCACACGCGATTACGACGATGAGAATAAACGCGGAGAAAGAAGCTCATGAATCAATTATGAAAAAATGGCAGCAGCTTATAATGGATCGAACGCTTAGTACGAATACTTTTACGAAGGCAACCAAGTTTTTTCGCTTCGTGAGCATTATACGTGATATGTGAGATTAACGAGGCAAAGTTTGGTAATATTACGATTCAATTTTCGCGCTGATAAGCACTATGGCGAATCAGGCGGACAGGCAATTTCTTCACGTATACTATTTATCACACACAGGAGTACCGTATTTTCTTTTGACATTTGCATATAACATTTGCACTTTGTGTATTAAATCGCAGATTAAAACGTGCTAAAGCTTCAAACGTTAATTCCTCGCATATTACTTATCCGGATTAATGTATTTTTATCAATGACGGTTAATTGTCAGAAAGTAAACGGACAAAGATTTGAAAAAATAATTTTTCCTATGTAAATAAAATTAAAATGGTATACAATTGAAATAACCTCCTCTTTCGAGTCACTGTAATCTCTTTTAATAAAATAAAGCAAAGAAAAAGCAAAAAATTTATAATAATTATAATAATCATCGTCCACCGTTGCTTACGAAATATTTTCAACGCTAACTTATACGATCTTTTAACGTAACGTAAAAATAGATTATGGATATTTTAAGATTTCTATATATTATCGTACCATTGAGAAGGAAGCTTCTATTATTACTACTGTCCTGGCAACGTGGATATCATGTAATGGAGATTTTTGATAATTATATTTCACGAGCATTATTATATATGTTTTATTATAATGTAAAAGATAAGCGGGAAAGGCTTCGATTACAACGACGGTAATATCGAACAAATTATTTAACATCTACAATACGTAAATGATTTACTTTTAATCGTTAATCGTTGCACTCGACGCGTAAAATACAAGAGCGAAATCAAAGACGTAAACAAAGTGTGGAGTAGCTGAGCAAAGAAATATTTTTATCTGCAATCAAATCAGCAACCTCCAATGCCTTTCCATTCAAGCGCTGAAAACCCACTTTGGTAATATACTTCAGCAACCTAACAGGAAGTAATCGCTCTTACAAACCCCTGGACTATTATAAGCCGAGAGGAGTGATGCCAGTGAGAAAATTTATTGGAATTTTAGAGGTGAAAGATTTATAAACCGCGTCAATGGCGCTTTCCTATATTCCGAATTTGTAAGAAATATCTGCGAGAAGTGTCTTTCTAAAGCGATCTTTGATGGCGACAATAAATATCGTATCATAATAGACAATTTTTATTTGGTCATGATAAACTTTTTACAACTAGCCATCAAATTCATAATTAGGCCAGGCCTCGGGAAAAAGAAAATATAATAATAATAACAACATTCCAAATACAAAAACCACCTAATAATTTAGCTTTTGACTTTTAAATTTCAAGCCCTACCAGTGTCGGATCGAGTTGAAAAAGGGAAAAGGGAGTTAGTTAGTTGCTTTATGACATGGAACTTTATATTTTATTTTACATTTTACTGCCTTGAAATTCGACGTACGAAGGGGCTACGAAAACTTTTGCAAATTCATTAGATCGTACCTACGCGATATCAACGCTTTATTAAAATTAAGGCATTAATAGTAGAATGTCATGAAAGTATTGCATCTACGCTAGAACGTAACACAGACAAACCAATTACTTGTCCGTAAATAGCCAAAAATCCAGTGTCAAAAATTAATTTGTTTACCTGTTAATACACACGGACCACGAATAATATAGCGACATGCCCAGTTATGCTATTTCTGTGAGGGTTTAACTTTCCATAAACCACCTTGACATTCTTACTTTAATAATAAGGATCGTTATAATTAGTCTCGTGAGAGCCCTAAATAAAGGGCGCCATTAGCGCCGAACAGGAACTTGAGTGAAAACTACAAGGCACTTTACACGTCGAAGATCCGGTATTTTCATTCAGCCTCATCATATCCGCTGCAATTATAAGAGGTGAGGCGGGGACCGGAAACAACACCATAAAAATATATAAATCCTCGGGGAATATTGTTATAGTAGTCGTAAGTGGAGTGTAGACGGTGTTTTTTTTTTTTTTTTTTTTTTTTTTTTGTTGGTGTCGAGCCAAATCGAAGGAAAGTCTGCTAGTGGGCAATGGGGTGAATGATATTTGACCGAGGGGATCGTCGAGGGTACGTCGTTCCACAAATACCCCCCTCCCCCCACCAACCGCCATCGCCACCACCACCAATCGCCAACCCCGCGCAACAATTTTTCGACCATACACTCATGCAACCCTCTGTCGTAATTGATTCCGCCTACAAGTTCGGCACGAAGTGGATGCGGAATTGCAAATTTCTCGCTAATGACTTACGAGGGGCCCTGGAACTTGGACCGTTGTGGCGCGAATATTTTTCTCTTCTTTTATACGTGTAATTTCGTTTCTAGTTGCTAACTTACGTGAGCCGCTCGGCCATGCTAAAAGTGGATAAGTTTAGCGACCTGAGAGTTCAGAAAGTTTCGGCTATTTGTGCAAAGCATTGCCCTCGTCTCTCTTTTTTTCCTCTCTCTCTCTCTCTCTCTCTCTCTCTCTCTCTCTCTGTCTCTCTATCTCTGTCTCCATACGCATTCTCTAGAGAGTTATGTTTTTACAACTCAAGACTAATTCCTCGCCATTTTTACAGTAGAGCCACATTAAAAAAAGAAAACTAATTTATCAATGTGTTTAAATGGCATGTAAATTGCATTCAAAGCAGTATAAAATATGATTTTCAGAGACACATGTAACAAGTGCATTGTGCTTGCACAAAGTTATTTTGTAACAACACTATAAGAGTTAAATTATGAAATATCAAGTTAATAAATGTAAAGATTTTATGTTCTATCGATATTTATGTCAGTCGTAGATTTTCATCGACACTTTTAGGATTTTATTTTTGTAAAATTAGTTAAGAGCAAGCAGCTGAATAATTAGAATTCGCATAGTAAGTTCGTTAACATTCCGGGTAATTACGGTATAATTTATGGTATTACATAGATCGACGACGTATGCTCTTGTACAAAATGATAAATAAAAATTTTATAATTCTGAAGAATAACGTATTTAGAAATGATAAGATCGAAAAACTAAGCCATAGAACATAAGATATTTCATCATTATAAGATAAAGTAATTCTACGATTCGAGATAATTAAATCAGGTTAAATACAACAAAGTGTGTCACTCTAACAGAAAATAGAACATACTTTTCGTAGAAAAATGATGAATCGATGTATTTTTATTCGAGCAAATATTAAAAAATGATATCATCGTCTTATGAAGGCGGCAGCCAGTTTAAACGATACCATAGAAATATTGTGATCGCGCGATAAAATTATACTAATTATTGACAAATTACAATCTCTTCGATTTTCATTCGCTTAAGCTAATATATATGATTAATTTTTGAATTAATGGTAATTTTCTTAATTTATATTTTAATAATGATCGAGCGCTTTAATTAACAAATTCTGCCTTAATTACTGATGTGAAAAAAAAAATTCTTAATAAATATCTATTTATATCTAAAATAAAAATCAATAAAAGTAATATTGATTATAATACTCCTAAATTTTCAATATATCCAGCGCTTTGTAATACAATACCAGCAAACTAGTAATACAATTTGACGATTTTTAAGCTGTAAAAGTAAATAAATACTTGAACAATCTTGATAATTTCCCAGTCTAATGTATTAAGCCACTTAAATTTTGTTTCTCCTTCAAATTGCTCACTCACACATATATATCTTGATTTTTTCGAACCTCGGCTCATGAATATATCGTAATCTTTTACAGAGATTATATTAATTAAACGCACACCAATGTCATAATATACATACATTAATGTGGTGTATTTTTATTGTGGTAAAGTACAATCATTTCGATAATCGTCGTTTACTTTGATGTTTCTCGAGTTGCCTGATTAGATTTGTTTTCTTTGTTCAGCTGCTTTGTATTTTGATATATTCAATTTAGGCGCAAGTGACTTACATTAAAATATCAGAAATTACTTGTAATTGTGGAAATTCCGTGTTTAAGCTGTATTTTCCATTTGTAATCATTAATTAAATGCACTAATGATATTTTACATTTAATATGCAAATTCACATTATTATTTATTCATGAAAATTTATTTTTCTTAGTTATTAGTAAACGTGCTTTTAATTACTTATACATTACAGTGTAAGTATAATATTTTTCCAGAGAATATAAATATTTAAAATTAATTACTCGAGTATATGTAAGGGATAATTGTGTATTAAAATTATAATGTATATTTAGCCGAGCGATCGTAAGTAATAAATGTATTTACTCAATATAAATCATAAGTTACGTTAAAACATAATCGTTAGATTTAAAATACCATGGCATCATTCCAAATACAGATGGTTGAGGATGAAGTTTTCAAATTAAAATTTGTTGAGGAGTTCAGCCTTCGTTCTTAATCCTCGAGCACGAAATTTATTTTGAATATTATCTCGAATATCTCCTTTCATTACAAAATCCATACATTACAATTGAATATTTGTTTAATTAATTTTTTCAAAATTACTTTTACGTATGTAATCAATTTTTTTTCTTCTTTTTTTTTTTTTTTTTTTTAAAGAAGCACATAATTCAAAATTGAAGAGAAAATAAATATGTAATTCTCAAATTGATCATGAAATGCTGACGGTAACTTAATTTTCCATAAATCATATAAATTCTTAATACCATCGCTTACTGTAAGGTGGTAAAAGTCATGGTGCTTTTAAAGCGATAAAATCTCAGGAATAAAAAAGATAAAATATGAACTATTTATCGGATAGGTAGGTGTATGTAAGATAATTTGCTGGACATTCTTGGATAATTAATAAGGAATAACGTTAATAATTGTTTAAAGAGTTATTTTATTACTCTCACGTCATTCTCGTATTATGTCGAGTGATGTGACTTGACCTTAAAAACAAATGTTCACTTGCCACGTAAAAGCTTATTAAAGAGCTTAGTTTGCTCGAGCCGAAGCTTTAATAGAAAATTATGGGCGGAGCTTAAAATCTTGAAACATTCGAGACAATTTTCGGCTAAATTTGTACATTGTTATGTGCAATAATATTCATACTACTATTATTGTGTTTAGTATAATTGTCATAATTTATTCCCAATATTTCCAAATTTCATATATTTCTATAAATTTAATGATCGAATAGTGTTTTATCACCGATCTATTTATAATTTGAAAATCTTTGGTATGAATTATAAATTTGATACACATATGTTGGTGTTTTATTTTTAAAAAATCTTTGTCACATGACGTTATCCTCGCAATACCATCGATTATAATTATTTATATATACATATAAATTTGCGTAGATTTTCCACTTCTTTAAACAAATCTGTTGAGTTGACAAAGTGTTCTTTAATTGTATTAGCTTTCTTTCTTCTCGTTCTTCCTTCTATCCATAATTAGTGAAGATTACCCACGGAGGATTTCCATTATGTCATCCGTAAGCATATAAAGACATTACCTAACCAAATTTTTTATAAAAAAATCTGACTTTGGTATGTATGTAAAACTGGCAAGTTTTTTTTTTTTTTTTTTTTAATAAAACGTATAACTACAATTGCAATTTTAATACATGTAATACACACATAATAAATACATAGTCCGTCACTCAACATTGTAAATGTTAGATTTATTACCTCCTTCAATATTATACTAAAAGGCAAAATTGAAATTGTAACAATTATTTAAAAAGTATCTTTTCACAATTTCTTTCTCTAATTTACATTTTTTTTTTTTTTAATTTTTTTTTTTTATTTTAATGGAAAGTTTATTATATATTTATCCAATACAAAGCAAAATATCTCAATGTACGAGAATTGGTAGCATTTTGCTTGGCCTTTGCCAAATGGAACAATTTTATTTATATCTCGCGCACAAATTCGAATAAAGGAATGTGTCACGGATATTTCAATTTCAGGTTCACAACCTCAATTTATATTCTATTTCTTTTTCCCTTGCATGCTGCAATGAGTTGCATGATCTTGTTTAATGTTGTACAGGTGATAGCAATAATAACATACCAACGATTAAATAATTATAATGGATTGGATAATAAAGCGTTCGAAATAAATAAGTATTTTCGACATCTATATAATCCAAATTTTAAATTACAGTTGAAAATCCTATTTTTATCATTATATATATGCCGTATAATATAGATATTATTTTATATTATAATCTATATATATATATATATATATATATATATTTGGTTTTTAAATATATACATACATAAAATAATATTTAATATTTACTAAATATTACGCAAAAGATGTTTGTCCTTTGATATGAAAATTTTATATTTTTATTTATCATTTGTTTAAATGTTGTTTTAAATTGTATGAAGAAATTTTTCATGTATGTTTTATTTTAATAATACGAATGTATAATATTGATATTATTAGCTTTTCCAATTGCAAAATTTTCTCAATGTCATAATTATTCCAAGTGTTTGAAAAGAATGCTCGGACGTCTTTTGCAAATAAAAAATTATTTGGAATCATATTTTGTTTTTATGCGCAAGTCGTTGTATTGCTTTTATGTAATTATTAATTACAAACCGTACGTGTAAGACCCTTAAATTTTATTTGTAGATCAAAATGCTATAATGTATAAATTTTAATTGATTCATAAGACTTTCATTGTTTTGCACATACAGTTTGATTGAATACATTTGGAATAATTTTTTTTCTTTATATTTTCCAATCTATGCGGAAATAATGACTAACAGTTTAGAAATCATTATAATAACAATAAATAATATTGTTGGATATCATATTGTAATTAAATACTTGTTAGAATTATTTTTATTATTATATCTCATAAATAATAAATTCTCATAAATTAATTTGTTATTTATGTTTAAATGTCTACTGTATTGGTTTTATAAACAATTAACTGCTCTTCACTCTATATATAAATTAGTTGCATGTAATTGTTGAATCAGTCGATTATTATCATTTTGATGAAAAAGTTTATACTGTAATTTATTTTAAGCCTTTATTATTTCCGAAAATTCTGAGTAATTTTAAATTACAGTCGACAGTATAATACAGTTATAATGATACAGTAAAACAAGATTACACAGGACGTTTATTAAATATTCTGCAAATTTGTGCACGTATTGTAATATCAATGAGCTCAATGAGTTTGTCATCCTTTTTACATTAATAAACGTGTAAATAAAATAGTTAAAACATTAAATTATCGCTCTTAAGCTTTAAATTATCTTTTCCGTTTATTAGTTCAATATAATAAACTTGCCTATCAATAATGAAATTGCCCCTTTTTTCTCCTTTTTTTCTTCTCCTTTCTTTCTAGACCAATCGTAGGTTAAATGGTATTTATAAAAACAGCGTTCCATTTATTACCTAGAATATTATCCATATACCGCTGGGGTTACCACAGCTTAACCTTATTTATCACTGTAATTCGTCAATTGATGAAAAATCCAATTATAATTTGGACAACATCGGGTCGTTGTTCTAGGCTTACCGTTTATTACTTCTCTCTAAACGTGCCTCAGCCGCTCTATTATGCAGATAAATAGTTATGCCTGGCGCCAAATAATTATGGTTTTTAAATTATCTCAACGCCCAATGCCAACTACCGACGCGAGATCTCACGTTAAGCGTTTCTAAACGTAGAGATATAAATTTCATGCTGTAAGCAACATTAAACAAACTTGATTCCCAACATCCGCACAATCACGCGGCAAAGAGAACATTAGTCAATAGAATGATTGCGAGGAGCGAAATGTCAGACGGCAGGCCATACTTTTCGGTCAATTTTTTCCCATCCAAGTCCAAGCGCTACTTTCGCAACATTTCAACGGCCAATATTCATAGGCTCGGCTTAATCGTGCTTGATAAATCGTCCTTTCCGGCATTGGTTCTTCCCTACCAGAGGGCCGCTTCCGGCGCGCTAGTTTTTTCTTTCTTTTTGGCATCGTTAATGCACTCGCGCGATCGAACGGACAATACCAGGCGAGATTAACAGGGTTTCCCAGATCGTAAAAGCGCGACGAGTTTGGCGCGACTCCTCGCTCCTCCCCACGAAAGCGACTCCTCCCTCCTCCCCACGAAATCTCCACGCCGCTCTTTCTTCTTATCCTCCCTTAACGTGTCACGCGGCCATTGTGAGCTGCCAGTCTTTGGGAACAATCACGTTCCATCGGAAGCATAAAGCTGACTGGGCTACTCGCGCAGGCCCCTTTTGGAGTCTCGTCCTTTTCCTTGTCCCGCTTTGTTAATTGGCGCGTGCGAAGACGCGTTGATACGGAAGCTACACTGGAATACTAATGACCGGATAATTTCGCAATTGTGGAAACGTGAAGTCGGTGCCGAACCGAGCGATCCATATGTGCCGGTGTTCCCGCGTACGAGGGCAGTCCTTTGTTTCCTTTGGCTCGAGCCGCGGGAATGGCTCCGGTTACCCGCTGCCACGAATTCGCCGCAAGGCATTTTTTTTTATAACTCGCGCCCCTTCTCTCTGTCCCCAACCAATTAATAATTGGCATTGCGCACGCTGGGCGCAGTCGCCGAGATTCTTTGTCTCGAGAAAAGTGGCCCCGGGGAGGGGGCGCGTGCGCGACCGTTCGACGCTTCTTTAGTCCTCGATGATTAATTTGCGTTCTTGATTTTATGGGCACGTATGAGGCAATGGGCGCTTTTAGAGACTTTCTTGTACTTAACAACGCGTCTTATCTAGTCCGCTATTTGTGCAATTTGATTTGATGGACGTCGAGCTTAAGTAATTCGTTGCAGGGATGTTTAATCGTTGAAGAAATGCTCCGCTCCGGATGAACTGGAATAACGTCACTCGCTATTAAATGAAGATCCACGTAAATTCCGCTACCGCGCAAGACGATAACCACGACTTCAATTTCTCGATAATCCGTATTTTAGTTCCAATCGCTTCTTCGCGATCGCTCTGCCGACTGCATTAAACGCATTAAAAATGAAAAATAAAAAAAAGAAGAAGAAAAAAAAGGAGAGATGGGAAAAATTAATTACAATTATTTTTTCGACGCTACGTTAATAGCAACAATTGAAACTAACGAATTCCAGGCGCAACGATCAGTCGTTATGAGATTTGTAAACCGTAGCCGTATCGCGTTACATTCGTAAAAGCCGCAAAATTGGCTGTCATAAGAAGCTCAAAAATTTAAAAAAAAAAAAAAAACAAAAAAAAAACAAAAAAAAAAAACAAAAAGATGCTTACTTGGTGCACCTGACTGATTAGTAGAATAAACAAGATCCTCGCTCATTCCTGTGGTTTTTAGCGAAATCACGAAGCTCCATAAATCGAATCATCCGCAAAACCACGGCATTGCTGCAGCTGCAGCTACACATTCTGGTTATTGAGTGTCCGAAGTTCAGTCGGTCACTATGATATTCCAATGCCACTTGTATTAACGTCTTTCCAAATCATTTCTTAATACACCTGCAAAACTAGTAGCAAACAATATTTACAGCCATTTACATCGGATCATATGCTTACTTGCAGCTTGTTCTAGTTATTAGACTGTTCTTAGTTACTCTTAACCCCCTAAATCCATCATAATTCAACATCAATCTCTACGTATCACCATTGAAAATATACTATTTAATTAAATTAATTAAAAATTGTCATCAATATTCTATATTCAATACAAGAAAAAAGGCTTACTACAATAACAAAATCTCAAGATCGACGTCTTCTCGAATTTTCGCACTAAAAACAAATACAAATAAAAAAAAAAAAAAAAAAAAAAAAAGATGAAGAAGAAGAAAAGAAGATCGAATGAACAAGAGGCTAAAATAATTAGTAGAAATAATTTTCACTCTATCAAAATCGCTGAATTAATTATACACGAGTACTTTTCACCAATAAAACCATCGACGTTCAATTAAACTTTTAATTTGCCAGCAGATCCTTCGTCCACGTTTAGCAAGCTTTTGCTTACTCTCAACAACTCACCGCTCCATCATCACTGTGTACGTACGAAAAGTTCTTTTATCATAGTTCGACCACAGTTCGACCACATATTCCGTCCCTAGCGGTCCTCGTACATTAATTCTCCAAACTCCTCCAAAATCCTCGAAACATGCATTGACTGAACAAGCGATTATAAACACTGCGGCGCACGTCTCTTTATACGGTGGACGCTTGAACGGTAAACGGAAGAATATTGCGCGCGCGTGATACGCATCGTTGAATGTCTGCGGCCGGTCGAACGATCGCTTTCGACAAAGCGTCGCGAAGACCTTTCCTTTCGAAGAGGTTTCCTAAACTCCTCCGGCTATAGAAGGGATGGTAGAATGTGCGAAGAACGTAGAAGTAGTGGGGAGGGAGAGGATGAGAACGAATTGAATGAGAAACGGATGCGTAATACGAAGCAAAAGACCACGAACAACCATCGTCACTTGGCATTTGTGTACACCTAAGCGGTCCCGCAGCCCCGACAATTCGAGACAGGTAATGGCCGTAAGGATAATGGGGAATGGTGGGGGACACGACTCGATTGTACGCTGCCATGAAAAGCGAAAGCTCCGGGGCTGAGAGCAGTTAGCGAGAGAGCGGAGCTTTCGTTGGCCGTGAAGGTACATCATCGTACGCACGGAGCTTACTTATCCATTACTTTTACGAACTTTTAGTCGTGACGATGGTTCGCTGCTCGCAAGCCCATTCGAGAGCGAATTTGTCCATTCTTTTTTCAAAGATTGCGTTTGCGTGAGAGCGCCACCAGCGATATTTATCATAGCGTTTGTAACGGTTATTATGCATATTTACCGACGCTTGAACCATTGCTTTTATTAGATTTGGCGTAAAGTAAACGCTCTAGCCCATCTGCCTCGTGCGTTCCCTATGAACGTAATTTATAAAGTTAAGCAAATTCTAGGATTAATCTTAAGAATATTTGTATTTAGCATTGTCGTGTAATAATTGATATATTAGCTTAAATACAAGTGCAAACTGCGAGAAAGCCCAAAGTGATTTTTGCGAGTCAATTCAAGTATAGATTAATTGTAATATTAAACAGTTAAACGCCGTATATATCCATATCCGTATAATAATGGAATAATTTGGTGGTAATATCAAGCGAGACATTTACTTTCTGCACGATTTACATAGATTTGATTGGTTTAAAGCTGTCAGTACGAAATATCATTTTCATAATTGAAAATAGTATTATGAACGGCCGCCAGCATATTCCAATACAAAGTTAATTTTTTCATTCGACTGATATAATCGCTCTATTACGCATTTCTAAATAAAAAATAAGTTTATTATAAATATAAGCCTGCGAAACAAAAATGCTCTTGTAAATGCGCAGAGTACAAAAGAAATTATATTCGTATAATTCATTTTGCTAAATCTTCTAAATATCACCTACTCGTTGTCAAATTGTCAAAGAATGTGATAAATCAGAGCACGAAGGCATCAATTAATGAAACGAACACTAACTCCTCGGTATAATTGTTTGTATGTTTCATTCGTCCCGTCATACCCTGTGGGTACGGCAAAATGAGAATTTAATATTAGTTTATTAAACTACATAAATGAAGTTTGCATGATTGTTTCGTTTCATATATACAAGATAATATGGCCTTTTTCATATCAGCACAACATTATACGAAATAAAACCCATTAGCAAGATGAACATAAAAAATCTGAATTATAAATTACTCGTATTCGCATATTTTAATAACTATAAAAGATACTTGGTATCGTTAACTCGTACTTATTCGTGTTTCACATAGTTTAATGAATTTTTTCTTCATTTTAAAATTAATTGTCTTATGTCTTATGTAAATTGAAGCTCCCTTGTGGCATCAAATATTTAAATGTGAGGTCTTTTAACAAGAGAATTTCAAGGTTGATTATAAGAAGTAAAACTATTTATGAATGCCGAAAATAAATGTCATGTTTAATATTCCAATAATGAATACTTTATTGAAATATATTTATGAAAATTATTTATCAGCAAGCCATTTATTGTTAAATTTGATAATAAACAATTTATAATTGATCTATATTGCACATTACAACGCATTTTTGTCGGCCCTTATTCATAATTAGAATTCAAAATTTGATTTACGTGCAGAATGTCGACAGTACTCGATATTGATATTACAGTATGAACGTCGATAAAAGTAAAAAGCATTATGTATGAACATCACAATGCATTATAATGCAAATTTTTTTTATAATTTTCATTAGTTTTGCTTTGAAATTAGATTTAAAAATGATATATATATATATTTATTTATTTATTTATTTATTTATTTATTTATTTATATTTAGAGCCTGCAGAGCTTTGCGAACGAGATTTTAAATAAATCAACAAATGAACATTTAAACTCGAGATTACGTAAATTCTTAACAAGCACATCTCTTTTTCAATGCTAAACCTTTCCCTTGACGAATAATTAGCCGCATTGCGCAACAATACGAGTTAAAAAAGAAAAAAAAAAAAAAAAAAAAAATTAGCGTCAGCAGCGAATTAAGTTTTGCCGGTCAGTTTATTATCGCATGACACGAAAATCCTGAACATCCGCCAAACGAGGTCGACTTTCCGCTCCCACGCGCAACGACATTTCCCAAAGTGCGTGCGTGCGCCTGCCCACACGTAGGTGACGAGTGGGAAAAGCTCGTACAGGCAACTCGACAATTGCAAGCGTAATGAGAACCCGATGGGCGTGTCCGTATAAGATTCGCAAGCCGTATCCCAAAGCGGCTAAATTAGGTTGAGGTTTTCGGCCTCGCCCCTCCCCCCTCCCCCAACCATCATCTATTCAATAGAAGGATTAGATGAAAAATATAGGATGGCATGCAAAAGAATTATAAGCTTGCAAAATTAATTACAACGATAATGGTCGAGGGATAAATCATTTGCAATATATTGAATATCCATCCTATGCATTAATCTGAGAGACTCAGGACTCGGAACACAAATACTCGTTATTAATATCCTTAATAAATATTTCCATTTATAACTTAGGAAGAGAATTGTAAATGGGCTTTTATCGCTGTAGGTCGATGAATTTTTGTTGGTCCGATATAAGAGTAATTATTGCCTTATAAGAATAATACTTAATAAATAATTATATACGATGGGGAAAAAGGCATTCTCACGTTAAAGTTAAATCTCACGGCAGTTAAATGGCAGCTCATTTGTATAAATGTAAATATCTATTGTCATTAAAAAAGGCTGAAAAACTTTTATTGTTCCATCGATGGATTGAAGATGGTTGTAGTGGAGTGCGAGAGGCCACTCGAAAGCATTAATAAATCTTCTGGCGAACGATATCCCACTACTTTTGAAAAATCTTTACCTACTCACTTCGACCACCATAAACTAACTATACACGTGCTTACGCAGGTATGATGAGTTAACAATGAGTACACGCGACAGAGACACTTTAGATCAAAATACTTAATTATAGCCAACCGATTTGCATTGTTCTGCAAATCTCAAGTGCCCATTTATTTCGATTAAAAATACGGTAATTTTGAAAATGAGCCTCGGAGTAATCAGCACACATTGCAATGTTAATTTTTTTTCTTTTCGCCTAATCTCTTTCGTGAATTCTTCTTAATGTGCATTAGTTGGCGTCACGAGGTCGGTCGGATAATCAACAGGAGGCATTAATATTATGAATTCTTAAAGCTTCTCGATTATATCACGTTTTATTATTATTATTATTATTGTTGTTGTTGTCGTTGTTGTCGCT
>NW_011948426.1:6387234-6388488 GCF_000503995.2 Ceratosolen solmsi marchali | reverse complement strand
AAATCGATTCCATAGCGTATTCACGCATATATATACATAAAATAATTAACTTGTTAAATATTATGTTTTTAATTTTTTTTTCATACATAGTTTTTCGATTTTCTATCATTTGGACTGATGCGTGTGCGTGTGTGGGTATGCGCTCGCGCTTCCGCGATACAGTGTGATTTGTTGCGTACTTGCGCGATTTCCGGCGCTGGCCCGATAGTGCGTGTTTTGATGCGTTCGTGCGTGATTTCCGGTGCTTGCGCGGTAGACTGTGAGTTGTTGCGTGTGTGTGTGGTTTCCGGCGCCTGCGCGGTATAGTGTGAACTGATGCGTACCTGCGTGCGTTGAGGAGGATGAGTTCAATTTAGTGAGCCTACTCGGAGTCTCAATGTATTATGGGATAAGTTCATCGTTTTTATGGGAAAGTGACTGAATTTTATTATGAATCCCAAAAACAATTTACTCCAAAAAAATTATGGTAATGAAAATGTAATTTTCATTTAAAAAGTTGTTTTATATAAATCAATGCCATAGCGTATTCACTCATTCATAGACATATACTCCATTAGCCCTATAGATAACACGTTTTTAATATTTTTTTCATACATTGTTTTTTATTATACATCATTTGTATTCGCGCGTGTGTATGTATGTCCGCAGCCGCGCTTGCGCGTTTCAACGTGTATTGATGCGAACGTCCGTGAGTTCTGGCGCTTGCGCTATAGAGCGTAAGTTATTGCGTGCTTGTGTGATTTCCGGCGCCTGCGCAGTAGAGTGTGAGCTGATGCGTAGTTGCGTACCGTGGGCGGCTGAGTTTATTTAAGTGAGACTAT
This sequence comes from Ceratosolen solmsi marchali, assembly GCF_000503995.2. NCBI lineage: Eukaryota > Metazoa > Arthropoda > Insecta > Hymenoptera > Agaonidae > Ceratosolen > Ceratosolen solmsi. The sequence goes on along the minus strand of NW_011948426.1, from coordinate 6,387,667 downwards.
TGAGAGCCACAATGTATGAATCAATAAGTTCATCATTTTTATACTTGAGTGGCTCTAATTCAATAAGAAGACCAAAAACAATTTTCCCTAATAGAATTTATGGTCAATGAAAATGAAATTTTCATATAAAAAGTTGGATTATATAAGTCGATTCCATAGCGTATTCACTAATTGTTCGGATTTAAAGGGTTAGCTTATGGCTCGAACTGCCAATTCAATAGTTCAGTGTATTAGTCTCTCGGCAGGATAATTTTAAAGGAAATCAATAACGGACAAGGCTGAAAAATATAATATATTTATTTTAAAACAAAGTTTAATGAGTGTAAACAATTATAATAATATTGCACTGTTGTGTAGAAATAAATAATTCTGTTGGATTATTCAAAAGATGTGTTCTTGTGATTTTTCTGCTATAAAGGCTTCTTTGGATATT
>NW_011948426.1:6384714-6386006 GCF_000503995.2 Ceratosolen solmsi marchali | reverse complement strand
TTTTGTTTGAAATTCATGGGACTGCTTCAATCCCGAACACTAATATATATACATAGAATCATTATCTCTTTAAATATTATGTTTTTCATATTTTTTTCATTCATTGTTTTTCGCTTTTCTATATCATTTGTATTCGCGCGTGTGTATGTATGTACGCGGCCGCGCTTCCGCGATAGGGTGTGAGTTGGTGCGTGCGTATGTGGTTTCCGGCGCTTGCGCTATAGAGTATGAGTTTATGCGTACGTGAGTGGTTTCAGGCGCATGCGTGGTAGAGTGTGAACTCATGCGTACCTGCGTACGTTGGGGCGGATGAGTTTATTTCAGTGAGCCTACTGAGAGCCTCAATTTATTAAGAGATAAGTTGTTTATTTTTATGCTAAAGTGGCTCAAATTCATTATGAAGCCTACAAACAATTTTCCCTAATAGAAATTATGGTCAATGAAACAAAACAAAAATTAACTCGTTAAATATTATGTTATTAATTTTTTTTTCATACATTATTTTTCGATTTTCTATCATTTGTATTGATGCGTGGGCGTGTGTGGGTATGCGCTCGCGCTTCCGCGATACAGTGTGAGTTGGTGCGTACTTGCGCGATTTCCGGCGCTTGCGCGGTTGAGTGTGCGTTGTTGCGTTCGTGTGTAGTTACCGGCGCTTGCGCGGTAGAGTGTGAGTTGTTGCGAGCGTGTGTGGTTTCCGGCGCTTGCGCGGTAGAGTGTGAGCTTATGCGTACACGCGTGCGTTGGGAAGGATGAGTTTATTTTAGTGAGCCTACTCGGAGCCTCAATGTATTAAGCAATAAGTTCATCATTTTTATGCTGAAGTGGCTCTATTTCATTATGAAGACCAAAAACAATTTTTCCTAATAGAATTTATGTTCAATGAAAATGAAATTTTCATATAAAAAGTTGAATTATATTTATCGAGTTAATGATTTTATGTATATATATGCGTGAATACGCTATGGAATCGATTTATATAATTCAACTTTTTATATGAAAATTTCATTTTCATTGAACATCTATTCTATTAGGGAAAATTGTTTTTGGTCTTCATAATGAAATAGAGCCACTTCAGCATAAAAATGATGAACTTATTGCTTAATACATTGAGGCTCCGAGTAGGCTCACTAAAATAAACTCATCCTTCCCAACGCATGTGATTTCCGGCGCTTGCGCGGTAGAGTGTGAGTTGTGGCGTGCGTGTGTGGTTTCCGGGGCTTGCGCTGTAAAGTGTGAGCTGATGCGTAGTTGCGTGCGTTGGGGAGGATTAGTTTATTTTAGTGAGCCTA
>NW_011948426.1:6382409-6384198 GCF_000503995.2 Ceratosolen solmsi marchali | reverse complement strand
CTCGATAAATATTATGTTTTCAATTTTTTTTATACATTGTTTTTCGATTTTCTATCATTTGGTTTGATGCGTATGGGTATGCGCTTGCGCTTCCGCGATACAGTGTAGGTTTGTGCGTACTTGCGCGATTTCCGGCGCTTGCGCGATAGTGCGTGTTTTGATGCATTCGTGTGTGATTTCCGGCGCTTGCGCGGTTGAGTGTGCGTTGTTGCGTGCGTGTGTGGTTACCGGCGCTTGCGTGGTAGAGTGTGAGCTGATGCGTACATGCGTGCGTTGAGGAGGATGAGTTTATTTTAGTGAGCCTACTCGGAGCCTCAATGTATTTTGGGATAAGTTCATCGTTTTTATGGGAAAGTGACTGAATTTTATTATGAATCCCAAAAACAATTTTCTCCAAAAAAATTATGGTAATGAAAATGTAATTTTCATTTAAAAGTTGTTTTATGTAATCGATGCCATAGCGTATTCACTCATTCATAGACATATACTCATTACCCCTATAGATAGTCCGTTTTTAACATTTTTTTCATACATTGTTTTTTATTATATATCATTTGGATTCATGCTTGTGCGTGCGAATGTACGTGTCCGCGCATGCGCGCTCGAATATGTATTGATGCGTACGTGCGTGATTTCTGGCGCTTGCGCTATGGAGTGTGAGTTGTTACGTGCGTGTGTGGTTACCGGCGCTTGCGCGGTAGAGTGTGAGCTGATGCGTAGTTGCGTACCTTGGGGCGGCTGAGTATATTTAAGTGCGACTATTGAGAGCCTCAATGGATTAAGCAATAAGTTCATATTTTTATGCTGAAGTGGCTCTATTTCATTATGAAGACTAAAAACAATTTTTCCTAATAGAATTTATGTTCAATGAAAATGAAATTTTCATATAAAAAGTAGGATTATATAAACCGATTCCATAGCGTATTCACGCATATATATACATAAAATCATTAACTCGATAAATATTATGTTTTCAATTTTTTTTTTATACATTGTTTTTTGATTTTCTATCATTTGGATTGATGCTTGTGCGTGTATGGGTACGCGGCCGCGCTTCCGCGATAGGGTGTGAGTTGGTGCGTGCGTATGTGGTTTCCGGCGCTTGCGCTATAGAGTATGAGTTTATGCGTACGTGAGTGGTTTCAGGCGCATGCGTGGTAGAGTGTGAACTCATGCGTACCTGCGTACGTTGGGGCGGATGAGTTTATTTCAGTGAGCCTACTGAGAGCCTCAATTTATTAAGAGATAAGTTGTTTATTTTTATGCTAAAGTGGCTCAAATTCATTATGAAGCCTACAAACAATTTTCCCTAATAGAAATTATGGTCAATGAAACAAAACAAAAATTAACTCGTTAAATATTATGTTATTAATTTTTTTTTCATACATTATTTTTCGATTTTCTATCATTTGTATTGATGCGTGGGCGTGTGTGGGTATGCGCTCGCGCTTCCGCGATACAGTGTGAGTTGGTGCGTACTTGCGCGATTTCCGGCGCTTGCGCGATAGTGCGTGTTTTCATGCGTTCGTATGTGATTTCCGGCGCTTGCGCTATAGAGCGTGAGTTATTGCCTGCGTGTGTGGTTTCCGGCGCTTGCGCAGTAGAGTGTGAGCTGATGCGTAGATGCGTGCGTTGGGGAGGATTAGTTTATTTTAGTGAGCCTAGTCGGAGCCTCAATGTATTAAGGCATAAGTTCATCATTTTTATGCTAAAGTCGCTCAATTTCATTATGAAGCCTACAAACAATTTTCCCTAATAGAAATTATGGTCAATGAAAATGAAATTTTCA
>NW_011948426.1:6380705-6381417 GCF_000503995.2 Ceratosolen solmsi marchali | reverse complement strand
ACAGCTTCGCATAACCTCCATCTCGGCTCTCTTACGACCGATATTTAAAGGCAACTACACACGTGTTAAGATAAACACAATGGCATTCCAGTGTTCGATCAGAGCACTACAATCATGATAACCTCTTAGCGATAATATTCAATAGATTATAACCTGCTTCATTCATAGTAAATATATTTCAACACCACAAGATTATCAAGAAATATAAAGTTCGTCTGTAATTCACCCTTTTGTAAATCAATTCAAATAAATAGAAATAATAAAGACATGTGTTAATTATTAATCAGTGCATTCATCCTTTACTTGCCCGGCAACCCCACATAACATCTAGTGGGTTTTATTGTTCTACGTTAATTATTGCACGTTTGGCTGACTAGTCAAATTGTGGAATTATTTTCCGAACAGTCACTCAATTTCATTATGAAGACCAAAAACAATTTTCCCTAATAGAAATTATGGTCAATGAAAATAAAATTTTCATAAAAAAAGTTGGATTATATAAATCGATTCTATAGCGTATTCACACACATATATATATACATAAAATCATTAACTCGTTAAATATTATGTTTCCAATTTTTTTTTTATACATTGTTTTTTGATTTTCTATCATTTGGATTGATGCGTGTGCGTGTATGGCTATGCGCTCGGGCTTCCGCGATATAGTGAACGTAGGTGCGTACTTGCGCGATTTCCGGCGCTTGCGCGATAG
>NW_011948426.1:6378204-6380502 GCF_000503995.2 Ceratosolen solmsi marchali | reverse complement strand
CCTATTTCATTATGAAGACCAAAAACAATTTTCCCTAATAGAAATTATGGTCAATGAAAATGAAATTTTCGTATACAAAGTTGGATTAGATAAAACGATTCCATAGCGGATTCACGCATATTTATACATAAAATCATTAACTCGATAAATATGAATATATATAATATATTATGTTTTTAATATTTTTTTCATACATTGTTTTTCGATTTTTTATCATTTGTATTCGCGCGTGTGTATGTATGTACGTGGCCGCGCATGCGCGCTCGAACGTGTGTTGTTGCGTACGTGCGTGATTTCTGGCGCTTGCGCTATAGAGTGTGAGTTATTAAGTGCGTGTGTGGTTACCGGCGCTTGCGCGGTAGAGTGTGAGCTGATGCGTAGTTGCGTGCGTTGGGGAGGATTAGTTTATTTTAGTGAGCCTACTCGGAGCCCCAATGTATTAAAGGATAAGTTCACCATTTTTAAGCTGAAGTCACTCAATTTCATTATTAAGCCTATAAACAATTTTCCCTAATAGAAATTATGGTCAATGAAAATGAAACTTCCATATAAAAAGTTGGATTATATAAATCGATTCCATACCGTATTCACGCATATATATACATAAAATCATTAACTCGTTAAATATTATGTTTTTAATTTTTTTTCATACATTGTTTTTCGATTTTCTATCATTTGGATTGATGCGTGTGAGTGCATGGGTATGCGCTCGCGCTTCCGCGATACAGTGAAGGTTTGTGCGTACTTGCGCGATTTCCGGCGCTTGCGCGGTAGAGTGTGAGCTGATGCGTACATGCGTGCGTTGAGGAGGATGAGTTTATTTTAGTGAGCCTACTCGGAGCCTCAATGTATTTTGGGATAAGTTCATCGTTTTTATGGGAAAGTGACTGAATTTTATTATGAATCCGAAAAACAATTTTCTCCAAAAGAATTATGGTAATGAAAATGTAATTTTCATGTAAAAAGTTGTTTTATGTAATCGATGCCATAGCGTATTCACTCATTCATAGACATATACTCATTAGCCCTAAAGATAGTCCGTTTTTAATATTTTTTTCATACATTGTTTTTTATTATATATCATTTGGATTCATGCTTGTGCGTGCGTATGTACGTGGCCGCGCATGCGCGCTCGAACGGGTGTTGTTGCGTACGTGCGTGATTTCTGGCGCTTGCGCTATAGAGCGTGAGTTATTGCGTGCGTGTTTGGTTTCCATTGCTTGCGCGGTAGAGTGTGAGCTGATGCGTAGTTGCGTACCTTGGGGCGACTGAGTTTATTTAAGTGAGACTATTGAGAGCCTCAATGTATTAAGCAATAAGTTCATCATTTTTATGCTGAAGTGGCCCTATTTCATTATGAAGACTAAAAACAATTTTCCCTAATATAATTTATGGTCAATGAAAATGAAATTTTCGTATAATAAGTTGGATTAGGTAAAACGATTCCATACCGTATTCACACATTCATGTACATAGACTCATGAGCAATATAAATAATACGTCTTTAATATTTTTTTCATTCTTTATTTTTTATTTTATATCATTGTTATTCGTGCATGTGCGTGCGTATGTATGCGCGCGCGCTTACGCGATACAGTGTGAGCTGGTGCGTACTTGCGCCATTCGGTCGCTTGCGCGATAGAGCATGTATTGGTGCGTTCGTGCGTGATTTCCGGCGCTTGCGCGGTAGAATGTGAGATGTTGCGTACGTGCGTGGTTTCCGGCGCTTGAGCGTTAAAGTGTGAGCTGATTCGTGCGTGCATAATTTGCTGCGCTTGCGTGATAGAGTGTCAGTTCTTGCGTACTTGCGTGATTTTCGGCACTTGCCCGATAGAGTGTGAGATGCTGCGTACGTGCGTGCGTAGGAGCTGATGATTTAATTTAAGTGAGCCTATTGAATGCCTCAATGTATTAAGGGATAAGTTCATCGTTTTTATGGTAAAGTGGCTCTATTTCATTATGAAGACCAAAAACAATTTTCCCTAATAGAATTTATGGTCAATGAAAATGAAATGTTCATATAAAAAGTTGCTTTATATAAATCGATTTCATATCGCATTCACTCATTCATGTACATAGACTCATTAGAAGTATTAATAATATGTTTTTAATATTTTTTTCATATATAGTTTTTCGATTATAGATCATTTGGACTGGTGCGTTTTCGTGTTTATGTATGCTCCTGCGATTGCGCGTTAGGGCATGTGTTGGTGCGTAAGTACGAGATTTCTGGCGCTTGCGCGTTGGCGAGTGACCGGGTGGGTGCGTGCGTGATATCCGGCACTTGGACGAAAGAGT
>NW_011948426.1:5935782-6378183 GCF_000503995.2 Ceratosolen solmsi marchali | reverse complement strand
CTTGCGGCGTTTCCAGCGCTGGCGCAGTGGAGTATGAGCTAATGCGTACCAGCGTGCGTTGGGGCGGATAAGTTTATTTAAGTGAGCCTATTGAGAGCCTCAATGTATTAAGGGATAAGTTCATGTTTTTTATGGTAAAGTGGCTCAATTTTATTATGAATCCCAAAAACAATTTTCCCCAATATAAATGATGGTAAATGAAAATGACATTTTCATATAAAAAGTTGTTTTATATAAATCGATTCCATAGCGTATTCACTCATTGATATACATAGACTCATTAAAACGATAAATAATATGTTTTTAATATTTTTTTCATACATGGTTTTTGAGTAATGATTGTAGAGAGAAGATTGAATAGTGAGCCCGTCGTGTTGACTGCATAATTTATAACTAGCAAAGCGCTATGCATCAAGCGTTGATCAAATATTTTTCTTAGAAGCGGTGCGACGCCGGCAGTGCACCGGTGATCGTTGCTATGCTGAATTATAATCGTATATTCGAGTTTGTAGCATAGGAAATTTCCCGTATTCACTACATTATTTTGTTTTTATCATGAATATCCGGGAGCTTATAGTTCTCCTACTTTTGAATTCCGCTTTCAACTGTTTTTATCCCGAACATTGTGGTTATTGGGGATTTTGTGGTTTTTGGGGTTGTTGAAGGTACTGGGATTGTTGGGGTTATTGCAATTGTTGGGGTTATTCAAATAATTGTGTCAAATGGAAAGAATCCGTATTATTGTTGGGATTGGATATATTGCAGAAATTGAGTCTATATGGGTATCTCTCGCTACGAAACTGGTCGGTGATACTTGGGTTTTAATTACATTCTTTAATGGTGACAGGTTCCCCATATATATATATATATAATGTTTAACTACGTTACCGTAGTTCCCGGGTTCTCTGATTCATCAAGCTTATGGACTAATCAGGCTTATTAGTGTTATTATGGTATTTGTTATAAATTGATATATTGAAAAGATTAGGGTTATTTGTATCATCGAGTTATTGGATTTAATTAGCGTAATTGGGGAAATTATGAATAAAAAATATTTTATGAATATAATGTTATACTACTCAGTCCTGTAAAAAGGTTACGCGAACCTATGCATTCATAACGAGCTATATAGTTTTTATGTTTTCTCTTTTATAATAATTAGGAAATATAATTTTTTTAGATATATATACAATCTTTCAAATGTTAAATGATAACATAAAAGTAATCTTTTATGGATGTATATTTAAAACAATATTTTGATTAATAAAAATTTTATTTAAAAATGTTTTATTTACTGTTTTCTTCTTAAAATAATATCATGACTGCTCGGAATTCGAGCATTTTCCAAAACTTTAAAAAAAAAAAAAAAAAAAAAAAAAATTAAAAATTAATTTTAAACTTTTTAAAACTTTTAACTTTTTTTTTTTTTTTATAAGCCTTCTAGCTCTCAAATTGTTGTAAACATTTGATTTCAGGAATTCTCCAACACTCTGAAGCTTTACTTTCGAACGTCTTACAATGTTTTCCGCATAGCAACACCAATGCATTGTTGCGCGCTAAGGAAGCTGCTGCGTGGATATTTAAAGCAAGCACAACACGAAATGAGGCTTACAGTTATTCAGCCAGTAAACCAATCAGTTATGCCAGTCAGCCAACAAGCCATTCACCACAAACTCTTAAGATATAGCCACCATCGAAGAAAGACATTTCAATTCTCCTGTGCTGAAAGATAAAGGAATTGCCACTATTTATTTCATGTCAGCAAAGTGCCAGACTACAACCAACAGATCAAACCATCCATACGAAGCATTCGGGATGGTGAAACAAATCATCCAAACAGAGCATTCGGGATCGTGAACCATTCATTACAGACCACATGTCAACGCTACTGTATCTGTGTGAGTAAACCAAGCCTAAGGCATAAATCATTGCTAATCCCTACAAGATTAGCATGATGCTATTATTATTATAGCACAACCATACTCACTACTAAGAGTATGTATAATCAATTTCTGATACTTACAAGATCAACAACAACAGCAAGGAACATCTCGAGTAGGTAAACTATTCACTACAAGATCAGTTCAAGCAACTGAATCGTCGTGATTGAATATAGTATATACCCTTCCGTCACACAAATCCAACACAACAATAATGTAATTGTATATAAACCGTAATAAATCATATTAAACGAAGAAGCATACACTGAATTAATGTAAAGTCCTTCCACATAAGTCCTTCCCAAACATCCGCTGGGCCGGGTGGCAAATTATTATAAGGCTATCGAACATTGGCAGTTCGAGCCAGAAAATTAAATATTTTTCAACACATTACATAATGAACAAACGTAGACAAGAAAAAAAAATATTTTATTTTAATCTTAAATATTTAAAATTTAAATTATATGCAGCAGTAAAATATTTTAATTTTCTGCTATGATCAATTCAAGTGAACATTTTCTGTTAAAGGAAAAAATTAATATAAGTTTATGTACATGAGGATGTTTAATTACTTCAGATCTAGTTATAGTATATTTAATTTTCAAAGTAGACTTGCATTAGTAAATGTTAAAAATACCGGGTTAAGATTTTAAAAATTTGTTAAAATTTTTTTATTTTTTGTAAATTAATTAAATGATTCTTTTAATTCAATAATTTTTTACTTTTATTTTTATGATAGAACTATTCAATTGTTTAGTGTATAATACCTGTATCGGTACATGAAATTTTAATATATTTATAAAAAAAATTTAATATACATCAATAAATTTTATAATAAATATTTCTTTTATAAAAAATACAAAATTTATATAGAATGTTCAATAATACTGTAAAGGTATGATTTAATGACCTTAATATTTTGCATTAAAAGCTATTAAGATTTAAAATTTTGAACCGTTAATAATAATATCAACAGAACTTTTAAAGCAAGAATGTTAATAAATTTGTTCATAAAATTTGTTTTGAAACAAATTTATTCATCGCGTTTATTCATAACGTCGTTATTTATAATAGATATGCAAACTACTTGGAAAAGCTCATGTAATAATAAAGAAAATGATGAAATATTATTAATATAATAATGAATTTATTATCTGTTTAAAAAGCAAATTTTGAAGTAGATAGATTATTATTATAGATTATATCGGAAATATACACTTACTCATTTTTTGCATTTGCTTTATTTTTTTTAGTATAGTTAACTTGTACATCTAGTTAAAATATTTTAATTCTTTGCTTTATGATTTAACCACCTTTCGATAGCTTGGATAACCAACCCTTTATGTGTATTTTTAAATAATCTCATTTTGCTTAACCATTTTATTTATTCAAAATAAAAATCAATATTCATATGATAGATTGTAATATATTAAAATGTAATTTATACAATATTTTTACATATAAAATTATCAACTGACAAATGGTTTAAAAAATTATTAAAATAATTTATATTATATGTATAATATACAATATAATTTATATTGCATGGTTTCTAATGTTTAAATATAAATAAACTTAATAATATTAAGTTTCATAGTTAATAATAATCAGGTACAGGTGCACAAGCAATTTTAACAAAATCTTCATATTTTACTTGTCCGTTAAGAGAAACATTTGCCTCGCGAAAAATTTGTTCAACTGTCAATAAGAAATGTATATATAATTTATTTATATATGAGTTTATTTAAAAAATATTTATATAATCTTTTGTCATTTACGTAACTACCTTCCTTATTACTCAACTGCTCTCCCCAATTTAATAACATATGAGCAATTATCCGCAGCTTGAAATGCTTCTATAACTTCCTTTGGTATATTTTCTATTCTAGTTTGAAGATGCATTGCTTCCAAAAAATCAGCAAATGACATTTTTCCACCTATAAAAGTTAAATTCTTATAAAATTTTAGTCACTAATATAATTATTTATAATTAAATACATAATGATATAACATGATTACATAATAAACAATTTTTCAAAAAATTAAATTTTGATAGTGTTTTAAAATTTCTAATATATAATTTTGATAAATATAAGTTTTTAAAATATTCATTCACCTTTATCTTTCAAGTACTTATTCAATTCAGCTATTGTTGGACTAAGCCCAAGTGACCGCATAATAATTGTTAATTCATCTAAAGTATGAATTTGTCCACTTCGAGCATATAGATAAAAACACTCTCTAAATTCTGTAATTAAAATATTTAATAGGAATAGTAATAAGAATAATAATAATAATAATTATTATTGTTATATTATAAAAGTTATCAATATAATATATAAACGTTTTCAATATAAATATGAAGTTGAATGAAAACTTTTTTACGTTATTAAGACATTATTACCATCAATATCTTCTTCTCGAAAATAACGTGCCTATAATATATAAATGTTTATTGATAAAATAATTTTAATACTACGTAGTTTTAAAAAACAATTTTATGTTTTTACCATTTTTATTTTATTTTTGTAATTGTAGGGACCAAGGCAGGGACCAAGACTTGTTTAAAAACAAAAAATAAATTTGTTGACGTCAACCAGTAGTTTAATGTATAACACAGATAAGTAAATGGATAGTTATGAAGCATAATCGTTAATTTTATACAGATAAGTGGTGCCTGCGCAGTAACAATTTCATACCGATTTTTCGTATTGTTTGGAAAAAATATATTTTTCGTCCAATGAACGAAAATGATTATATTGGAATGATAATATGAAAGCCTTTTTGCTATCTATTCATAAAAATTATCCTATCAGTTAAATTTTGAAAATGACATCAGTTTAATAGAATATTTACGCATTAACACAGTTTTAATTGTGACATAATTATGAGAATTTACTGTGAACGCGCGAGCCACATTTTTTTTATAAAAAATTGGAAAAATTTTCAATAATTAAAAAAAAAATTGTATTATTAATTATCATCTTAAATAAATAAATTTCATTAATTTAATTTAATTTAGATTAATAGTTAATCTAGTGAAATAATAATAATTATTCTTAATGTTTGTTTAACTATTAAATTATATTAAAAAGAATCAAATAATTCATCGAATTATATATTATTTTATTATCTGATAAACTTTAATTAATCATACATTCTTATGTTTTTAAATTATAATTATTTTTTATTCGGATGAATTTATTTTAGTAAACATAATACGCGGTGTAGCTTTGTCTAGTAGTAACTTAAAATTTAAAATAACTTTAATCATATGTAATAACATTACTTAATAATGATATTTTCTTTTGGCTATTTTTATTCTGCATAACTACTTCAAGTTCTTTATAATTCCACGTATTGAGATTTATAACTATTGGACAAAGCAATGTTTGATAAAATTAATAGATCTATCATACATTAAAATCAGGTCTTACGGGATATTTCAATATGGATAAAAATTGGGTTTAATGACGATCATATACGAATTATTAGTATATATTTTGCATGAAATTAGGTATTCGATTTTTTTTTATTTAATTTTATTTTATTTATAATACTTGTTTTTGTAGCGATTTATACCTTAAATGCGTTACTTTATTTATAGCCAGATTTTTATTTGTCGTTACCTCATAAAAAGTTAAATACTTGATTTTCATGAATTATACTCTTAGTAACTGAATGTTTTATTATTTTCTGATGTCCTGAACTCTGTCATGTGTTTATTATAATTTGTCAAATATTCGCGGTCGGTTATATTATTAAAATGGCAGGCTACATTTCATCTATAGACTATATATGCGAATTAAAAAGAACGCAATTTAGTATAGTACTAGCAGAAAAGATATATGGCTTTAAAGCACTGGAAACTTGAGTTTCATAACAAATAACAATTAAAGATGATTTAAATGCACAGTGATGTATAATATAAAAATATACAAATTAAAGTGTTTTAATTTCTTTTCTTAAGTTTACTAAAAATTCCTGAAATATTTTCAGAAATTTTTTATAAATATTTAGAAAATTATTTTAAAAAAAAATGGCTCATTGGTTTCATCGCAATCTACTAAAAGCAACAACAAATCATAAATTCGAATTAAAACATAATGATCCTACTGATGCTACAAGAAAACTTTGTAGGTTGGTATTTTTGTTTACCAAATGGTAAATAATATCCTTGTACTAATTGAAATGGATATAGTGATTTAAGAACCTGTCGGATTCGATTATTAGATCTTTTAAAGAATCCAAATAATACAAGTACATCAGTGGAACCTGCCTTTATTTCTTATCTTTCTTTGCTTTATGGCTTTATATGGGAGGTCGACGCTTTAAGTGAAGAAAATGAACAGATTGGTGGACCAAATCCAAGCAAACTTAGAAATGTATTTGTTTTTAAATGGACTCATACTCTTCTTGGACAAGGAACTGTGTAAGTTATTTTACATAATTACAGATATATTTATAATAACACTTGTGAATGAATATGAAATATGAATATGAAATGAATATAGTTTTTATAATTATAAGAATAAGAATAAGAAATAAGAATAATTTAAAATGATAAAGCTAAGATATTCCAATAGTTATGATTTATTAAAATAATACTAAATGATTAAAAATTTTTATATTGACTTATAAGACGTATAAGTATTATATATTTTATTTTTTAAAGTTGTATTTTGGACAAAAGAAAATTATTTTAATGCTGATTACTTTTTAGAAATAAAATTAAAATATTTTATTTTTTAATCTATAAAAGTGGGATTTATTTCCTTTTTATAATAATAATTTTAATATTTTTCATTTACATAGTTCCTTTGCTGATTCTGTGTATGAAGCAGCAAATATAAGTGTAATTCTTGGTTTATGGTTTATGAAACATGCTGCAATGATTGCTTCAAAAAATGAGTAAGTAAATTATAAGCTAAAAATATAATATTAATAAATCAGGTTTTGAATAAAAAGAATTTATGTCAGTATTACGATGAGTGAAGCAAAAGAAGTATATATCATGATGAGAAGGGCAGCTGGAATATTTACTTTTGTACAGACAGAATTTTTACCCCAATTATCTAATCCATCACCATTGGGTAGTGATTTAGATCCTCGTGTTATAAATGCTTATGTCAATCAATGTACTGCAGAAGCTCAAGAAGGTAACAACAAAGTATTTAGTTTAACATATTTTTTTATAATTTTTAATAATAAATTTTTTATTGTACAGTAACTGTTGCTCGAGCTGTTGAGTTAAAACACAAACCTAGTTTAATATCTGCATTGGCTAATGAAACAAGTAAACTCTTTTTTGATGCAGCCAATACTTTAAGATCCTTTAAGGCTGAAATTTCAGGACAATGGATTAAATATTTGGAATTTAAGTCAAAATTTTATCAATCATATGTAAATACGTAATGTAACTTATATGGTAATCGATTTTTATTTTAAGTATATTTACATTTATTGTACACTTTCAGTCATATAATTACTGTGGAGAACACTTATTGGCAATGGACAAATGTGGAGACGCAATAAGAGCTTTAAAAGAAAGTGAACTATGCTTGATTAAAGCCAAAACATTTTGTGCAGAATATAGTAAAATTCATGGACCAGCGCCACGTGTAAAGCCTGATCAACATACTGTATTTAAACGCTTATCTCCTTTGGTTGCACGTACACTTGATAAATGTGAACGTGAAAATATTTTAATGTAAGGAATTAATACAATTATCAATTTAAATTAACATAGAATTTATTAAAAACAGTAATTTTTTTAACTTTCTTAAAAAGTGATAATTTAAAAAAATTCTTTTTGATTTAAATTATGATAATATTTACTTATAAAGTATGAACGTTATTTTATTTTTATATAGAATGATTTTCAGTAATTTTAGTAATTTATTAATATATATAATCAACTTACACAGTAGCTTTTTATTATTAGATACCATCATTCTGTACCTCAAGAAATACCTGTACTTGATACTAAAGCTACATATGGATTAGTAAGTCCTATTGATTTTCACATGCCGGGTTGTAATTCTTTGTGGTATCTGGACATCTACAAAACATTAACTGGTACAGAAACACCTAAAATAGACAAAGAACAAGATTTACCTCTAGTTAAGGAAGAGGAGATATCTCAAAATAATAAAGAACCTAAAAATGAAAGTGGCTGTACATTACAGTAGGAATTTATCTCATTCTTAATAATGAAATTAAGAAAATGATTTAAAAATGAAAATGCCTTTAGATTTTTAGCTGCATTTTGAATAATATCAATGTGCAAATATTTATATTACTGTTATAATATTAGTATTATTAAACCTAGTCAATAAATTGTTTATATTTACATGTATTAATTTTAATACAATAAAATTGAATATTTAGTAAAAAGTTGGATGAAATAACAAGATAATTTTAAATATTGATTTGTTCATTTTAATTAGAATGTTAATGCGTCATTAATTTTATTATTAATTTTATTAATAAAATATATTAAAATAAATGGATTTTATATTAATTATTTATATTTTAAATAAAACATGATTAATTTATTATTTAGTAAAAATGTATAATTGTAACTACCACTTGTTTAATTATAGCTCGTGGCATACATAATTAGAAAATTATGTATTAAAATATGTTTTGAATTATAATTGTGAACAAATAAAAGTGATTTTATTAATATACCTGTTTTTAATTGATTTACAAATCTTAATATATGCAAAGTTACTTATGAGAATATTATTATTTATTTATAGCCCAAACAAATGTAATATTTATTTAAATATCATGATCATTTTGAATACTTTTTTAAAAAATTAAATTAGGTTTATTTTAAATCTTACATAAAATTTTAACTCTAAATTATGTACGTATTTAAGTTTTTAGACCAAGAATCTAATAAAATTTATCTGATTTTTAACTTTAAATATTTTACATTTCACATTTAACATTTTCTATATAGTATGATAATATTTGATGAATTGTGCATAAGTATTTTTCTAATAATATAACTAATATGATATAATAATAAATATTACATTAATATATATTTATTTTTTGTGTGCCAAAAAGTTTGCTTTTTATTTAAAAAAATATTTTTAATTATAGATATATAATTATAGATACATGGGAGAAGCTCGACTTTGGAAGACATCATAATAATGATCAAACATATGTATTAAAACAATCTAAACAATAAATGAAAAGTTACAATTTAATTTGTTAACAACTCATTTTTATTCAAATAATATTTATGTATTATTCATTTCATAACCAATATGTTATTGACTGGAAAACTGCATATTAAATAGATAGCTCCTAAAAAGTATTATAAAATTGTAAATTACTTGATATTCATTTATAAACATTTTTGAAAACTTATGCTAAATTATTCCACTTTGGAAACTAATTCCAAATTACAGAAATTTTAATGTAACTCATAAATAAGTACCACTTTAGGTTCAAAATGTTTCTGCATTTTAAATTCATTAATACAGTCCTGTCCTCTTTGAAACAAAAAATTTACAATCTTTTAGGTTGTATTATAAAGGTCAAGATATTTTTTACAAGTTCCAGGATACTCTGTGTTCATACATTTAAAAAGATATATATGCTTAGATGATTTAAAAACATTTAACATGCAAAAATTTAGATACTCATGAAACTATAATTTGTCTTTATGTATATAAGAAAATATTTCTAATAGGTATAGATGATACATTTGATCATAAATCATTTAGCAAATTATGTTATAATTTAAAAAGGAAATACACTATAATATATATTTAGCAAATTATGTTATAATTTAAAAAGGAAATACACTATAATATATATTTAGCAAATTATGTTATAATTTAAAAAGGAAATACACTATAATATATATTTAGCAAATTATGTTATAATTTAAAAAGGAAATACACTATAATATGCGTATCTTAATGTGTGTTTTGATTTATTTTAGAATAACATATATATGAAAGATATTAGATAATACTAAAAAGCAATTGCATGTTTTACTTATATATCTTAAATATCTTGATAAACAATTACAAAATATATTAAATTTCTTTTGGGAAAAATGAAAAATAATAAATTTCTAAAGATCTTAGAAAGCATTTCGTTTGTATGATTAAAGAATAGATATCTTAGAACTAATCAATAATAACATACAGGTTATATTGTAATTGAAATAAAAAAAATATTTAAGATTTAGGATTGAGTTTAATTTATTAAAATATTTATTTTTCAATTACATAATGGAAAATATTATAATAATAACAATAAATATGTTTTTTTATTTTAATGATTCGTTATTATAATAGTTATTATAGGTTTTACTAATTCACGTTTCAAATATTTATTTTTTAAATATGATGTAAAAAGGAAAATAATTTGTTTTAAATTTTATACATTTTATACTTTAAATTTTTTTACTTAAGAAAATGATTCGTTATTTTTAAAAAGTTTTTTAAAAATGAACCACACAATAAAAACACAATTTTTAAACAAAAATAGAAATTATTATATAAATTTTTATTTTTATGTAATGATAACATACTGAATTATATAATAGAATTATTGAATTAATAACACGATGTATTTAATTTTGTATATGTTATCTTGGTTAATTCATAGTATAAAGTGAAATGGATAGGTTATTATTGTTCTATTTTCTACACTCAGAGTTGAGAGTTCTCAGGCAATATCATTAGTATGGAATAACAATTTTTAATTGCAAAGTTCAAGTTAAATTTATATGTAATTTTGTTTAGGGATTTTTTATACAAATATTTTTAGAAAAACATGGCAGATAATTTAAATAAATTTTCATTTACTTTCAATATCAGTGTGCAATGCCCAATAACAAAGGCTAGAACTGGATATATACAAGTTGTACATTATGATGTTGAAACTCCAGTTTTTATGCCTGTCGGTACGCAGGTAAATAATGTAAATTTAAGTATTGAAGAAAATCTAATTAAATTTTTTAATATTGTGACATCGATGTGTTCAAATTTTGTTTTATAATTAACTGTTAACCTATATATCGTATTGTAGGGATCATTAAAAGGATTGCTTCCACAACAATTAGAACAGTTAGGTTGTCAAATTATTTTAGGAAATACATATCATCTTGGAAATCGACCGGTAAGCAATTCTGAAATATTTATTATATTTTATATTTTTATTTAAATTGTAATTTAAATCTATGATTTGAGGGTTCTGAAATTCTCGATAAAGCAGGTGGGCTACACAAATTTATGAATTGGAATAGAGCTTTATTAACAGATTCTGGTGGATTTCAAATGGTGTCATTATTAAAACTTGCCAAAATTACAGAAGAAGGAGTAGAATTTAGTAGTCCTTTTGATGGTATAAAGTTAAATTATTTTGTAATATCTATTTTTTAAGTTTTAAACTAATTCCAAATTATGTAAATTTTAATGTAACTCATAAATAAGTACCATTTTAGGTTCAAAATGTTTATTAACACCAGAAAGATCTATTCAAATACAAAATTCAATTGGTGCTGATATTATAATGCAGTTAGATGATGTTGTTCATAGTTTGACTGAAAAACCAAGGGTAGAAGAAGCAATGTATAGGTAATAATAAACGTTGTTATTTATAAACATTTATTTTAATAAATCATATACTTCACAGAACGACTAGATGGTTAGATAGGTGCCTGATAGCTCATACAAAACCAAACACACAAAGTATTTTTCCAATCGTTCAAGGTGGTTTAGATCCAATTTTAAGAACAGAATCTGTTGAACAATTAAAACAGCGTAAGGTTAATGGCTATGCAATTGGTGGACTTAGGTATATATGTCATATTGTGTTAAATATTCAAAAAATATTATATTATACTATATTATTTTATATTTAACAAATTATAAAAGTGAATTTAAAATGTTTTGTAGTGGAGGAGAAAGTAAAGAAGATTTTTGGAAAATGGTTCATCTTACAACTGATATTCTTCCCAAGGACAAACCAAGATATTTAATGGGAGTTGGTATTGCTGTAGATTTAGTTGTATGCACTGCATTAGGAGTTGATATGTACGATTGTGTTTTTCCTTCTAGAACTGCAGTAAGTGTTAAGTATATTTTTAAATGAAACAAAACTAATATCTTATATAAATTAAAAATAAATTTATTATAATTTTCCAAATTAAATATATTTTATTATATTTTCATACTATAACAAATTAAATTCATTACTTATTAAATACAGAACAAAAATGTAAATAGAAATTTAGAATTATAAAAATTTAATTATTTATAAAGTGATTAAATTCATTACTATCATTCTACATAACATTTTTAAATTACAATTTTCAGAGATTTGGATGTGCATTAATACATACTGGACAATTAAATCTAAAGCAAAGTAGATATAGTACAGATAAACGACCTATAGATGAAACATGTACTTGTACTACTTGTAAAACTTATAATCGATCCTATATTCATCAAATTGTTACTGTTGAAACTACAGCTTGTCATATATTAACTGTTCATAATATTGCATTTCAAATGAGACTCATGAAAGAAATCCGTCAAAGTATTACAGAACAGAGATATCCCAAGTATGTTCAAGATTATATGTTGAAAGTTTATCCTAACAAAGATTATCCAAAATGGATTGTTAATGCTTTGAGAGCAGTAAATATTATATTACTATAACTTATAAATTAAATATATTTATAAAAATTTTATCTGTAAATTATTTTTTACAATACACTGTATTAATGAGTCATTAATTTGTACGAGTTACACATTTGACAAGAAACAATGATTTTGTACAATTAAATGTGCTGTATTATTCCTATACACAAACAATTTTTAATTATTGAATGTAAATAAGAATCTAACAAAATTGCAATTTAAGTTTACATCATTAAATATATCTTGTGTATAACTTCAAACAGCATGATGAATGAAGGTAAGTTATCACATGAAATCATCTGAATCGTAACCAGTATTTTCTGCGTTAGATGTCATATTAGCAGAATTAAAAAGAGAATTGTAGCTTCTGTAAAAGTAGTGGAATTTTAAATATATAAAAAGTTAATGTTCCATACAAATTTAATAATTATGACAGATGCATAAGTTAGATGTTTTTTTTTTGTATTTTTAATAGCACGCATTTTATTTTGATTGATTTACCTAATTTCAGCCTCATCTTTACGCCTCTTTTCCTCAGCTTTTTCCTTTTCCTTTTGTTCTCTAAGAAGTTTTTTCTTATCTTCCCTTTCATTTCTATCTCTTTCTTCTCTCTGTACTTGAAAATTGACTTCTTCGAATCTTTTTGTTTTATTCAAACGTTTAACAATTGAGTTATTACGTTTATTGACATGAATTTTACGGACTTCACGCTCTTTATGAAAAGTTACTTCTCCAACATCCATACCTGGTGTTTTTTTAAGATTAGACCACATAGTATAAACAACATCAATATCATTCATTTTACTTCCATCAGAACTATTTGCTTTGACTAATTGAGCTGCATCTTCTAAAACTGCGCTTGGAATGTCATTAATTGTTTGGCCCTTAAATTAAAATTTTTATTGAATATAAACGTATTTAAATTATCAAAATCTAATAAAAATATATATACTGACACATTTTAATCTGACATATACATGAGCAGAAGAAAATTTATGAACATGAAACCAAACATCTTCTGGCCATCCCCACTTAATAAGATCTTCATCTATATAAGCAAATAAATAATTATTGCATGATTTGTAATCAAATAGAGTACTAAAATACAAGGAAATTGTAAATTAGTTAATATTGCATATGTGGAAATAATCACAATTATATATTATACAAGTTTTTAATTTTTTTAAAGGAAAATTAATAATCATGATATAAAAAAAACCTACTTTCATCTTTATCCACTCCCATAAATAATGTAACTGGTGGTTGTACGACTAAAATATTTGTAAAATTATAAAAGCGTTATTTATGACTTAACCTTAAGATTTAAAAGTTGTACATTTTAATTCAATACAAAGCAAATAAATTATAATATGTAAATAAAAATATTAAAAAATTAATGCATTCTACAATTTACCAGTACTCTCGAAAAAGAAAACCATTTTTATAAAATCTTGAAATAGTCACAGTTAATAAGATAATAAAACAAATATTAGGAATCTCCGGAGGCCGCACTAAAGGTGTGTTTAATAAGACTATTGTCTAATGCGATTAATATCCAGATTTATAAATAGAAGATTCAACTAGAATAAATTAAATTATTATATTAAATACAATTATATTTCAATTATATCTTTCAAAATCATTTGAAATTTAAGTATTGAATTTGTGAAAAAATATAAAAGAAATTTTAGAAATTGAAATCAATTAAATTTTCACTTTTACAACAATTTTGTTATTTTATGTTTTATAAACTTTCGTAACATTTTTGTAAAAATATATTTTATTTGAGATACACTAATTTAATAAAAAGAAATATAAATCATGATTTGTAACATGTATAATGATAATTATTAAATTGTTTATTTTAAAAACTGCTTTCATTATATGCAATCATGCCATTGAGTTTGTTTAATGTTATTTAAAAATTATTAATATGAATAGATATTTCGACAGAAATATATATATATATATATATTATGCATCGCATTAAACTTTCATATCAGTATTGACTTAATATTTAATTAATAATAATTCGATTAAATGATAATAATTTAATTGATTTAATATCAATATTGTCTGTAAATAATAAATTATTTCATACACGCAATTATTTTAAATATATATTCTTAAAAATATTGAATGCTAGTTTCTCATGCCTATATAGCATCAAATGAAAATACATTAAATAAATGAATTTTTATACATATATAACATAATTTTTTTAAATGTTTCATTTTGTGAAAATTAAATGTAAATAATAACTACCACATACAAATTCATAGCTTTGGTTATTATTTTATGAAAAATAAGTTAGTTAATTATTCTATTTTTTTTTAATTAATAATTATACCATATTTACATCTTTTTTAATTAATTTTAACTCATTTATTTCGTTAAAATTGTTATTAGAATCAATATTAATAATTTATATTTATTTCGAATTTATTATCTGCTGTAATTAAATTAACAAATATAAATTTATTTTATTGATGAATCATAACATTTTTTTAAATATATTGTTTTATAAACTGTCACAACAGGGTTTTATCTATAATAAGTTAATATAATGATAAATAAAATTATAAATATATTTTGAACATGTATCAAATCCTTATTTAAATTTAATGAAATTCCATTTTATTTTATTAATGTACAAAATTAATTTCAGCCTAGATTTTTTTTGCTATAGATGATACAAATAGAAATTTGAAATATCTGTATACTATAAATTATATCACTAGTAATAAATAAAAAAATTTACTGAATACAGATTTCAAATATGTTTAAAATTTGTTATAGTTATTACATTACATAAATATACCCATCCAGTACTAGTAAAAAATTTAATAAAATATTTACATACTAAATAATATACATGGATTTTTATATTAATACATACATATTTACTATGTAATACTACTGCAAACAAAATAGCCACATTAACTAATTGAATTAGACGTTTATAAAGTAATACTATGAACACTGAAGGTTTGAATGCAAAAAAGAAAGGTTTCTCAAAAAAATAGTTTATGTTTTTTCTTGTTTTATTTATATTTTAAAATGTTTTATATAAACGTTTTCATTTCTTTGTTGACGTAGTTTTTGATATTTCTTTTTCTTCTTTGGAAGTTTTTACCAAAGCTTCTTTTTTCAATGGTGCAGTTTCTGTGATATTCAAGTCTGTGGGCACTTTTTTTTTTGGTGATTTTTTCACCTTAGGTTTAACTGCTTTTACTGCTGCTAATTGTTTTGATCGTCTTTCTTTGATCTTTTTCTCAACCACTGCTGGTGAAGATTTTTTCAACTTAATCTGTAATTTAATTTTTAATTTTTTTCAATTTAATTTTTTAATGTATTTTTATATTGTTGATAAATGAATATATACAACTAATACTTAATAGATTTTCGTAATCGATAAAAAAATATCTTTTGTTTTTACTATTGATTAATGAAATTGAATATAAATTTATATTTATTTACATTCAAATTAATTTAACTGTTGTACTTAGCAATCATTTTCATTGAAAAGTACTTTAACTCTTTCATATATATATAAAACAAAGTTTATATTCTCTTTATTAGAAAAATTTAATTATACTAACAAATAATAAATGATGAAGAATAAAAGAACTTACCCCTCGTTTTTCCGCAAGAAGTAAATCTCTTTCATTCTGCCGTTTCCTGGCTGTTAAAATAGCTGCGCGCTTTAATACAGCACTATATGGGTTAAGTCGTAGCATTGCTCTAGTATTGCTGATAGGATTGAGCTTTTTCACCCTTCGAACAATCTTCTTTCTATAAAAAATTTATTGACTTTACTTAGTTGTAAAATAAAACAATAGAGTTAATTAAATATTACGGAGATGCTCAGTAAATATTTCGATTTAAATCATTAAATCATAAACACAGACCATATATATCATCATTAAAGCTAATAAAAAAAATTTGTAAATACAATTTGTTAATAAATTATTTTTAATGAATAATTGGTACTTAAAACAATTTCATTTGATACATTTTAACTTAAATTTTATTATTTAAAATAAGTATTTTTTATTTTTTAAACATCAGTTTAAATTAAGTGCTCTTAATCATTTTAATTTTGAATAAAATTTCTCAGACAAATAATTGTTAATGTTTCAGGTAGATTATATTATATACTTATTAACGGCGACATAAAATTATAAGAATTGAATTTAAAGGTATTATCTTAAAATCATGTAAAATAACAAATAAAAGAAACATACTTCGGAGCTCGTAAAACTTTTCGTATTTCATCAGACTTAAGAAGCCTAGAAAGGTCGGTATTAGCCATTTTAGGCATAGGAAGATTATATCCTTTCTTTAATTTTGCTTCTTTGCGCCATGTACCATATAAAGCATCCAATTTTTCAAATGCCGATTTTGTCCAAATAACAAATCGCCCAACGTGACCACCAGGTGCCAATTTCAAAAGATTGAGTTTATTAATGTTCATTAAATCAACTCCTGGAATATTGCGAAAGGCCTTACGTATACCCTATGAATATAAGATAAAACTTTATGTTTATAATATGTGATATAGACAAAACTTGAAATAGCAATAAAATAACAATTCCAATTATTTTCATTATTATAAACAATAAAACATTAAAAATAAACTACTAAAAATTTATTAATTACGATTATTTCAATTGTTTTATTAACAGTAACATTTAACTATTTTTGAAGATTTTTAATTATACATTATTTTTAAATAATTACCTGATCATTTCCATAAATAATAAGTGGTCCGCGACGTTGAATTCGTCGCCGATTACGCATTTTACCTTTACCAGCACGAAAACGTTGTGATTTGTATACCTAAGAATTTATTAAATAAAATAAATCAAATAAAAAGGTGGAATAAAAAAATTTATAAGTTTGTGCAATGAACATATCTTTCTTTCAAGAGAAATTCATAAAAGAAAAACGCCTGATCACCAAATTTATTTAGCACCTAATGGATCAATCAAGTAAATAATTACAAGATTGAGGACATTTATTTCAGTGCTAATACCTTAAATGTTTAAATAAATATGTTTACCTTTTTAATATCATTCCAAGCCTTAATCAATCTCAAGAAATCCACCGCTTGTTTTGTCTTATTGTATTCTTGAATTTTGTCTGAAACTACCAGTGGAAATTCTGGTACACCCTCTATTAAATGCCCTACAAAAATTTCACATGAATTATTTTATGATTATTTACAGTAATACATATTGAGAATTAGTAAAATATAATTTAAATCAGAATTGGTAATAATCAGTAACAAATCAGCAACACGGACCAATAATTTTCATCACAATAAATAAAGGAAATTTATGAAAAGTAAAATGTATACTAATATGTACCTTTTGATTGAACAAGAGCTGGTACACCAGAAGCAGCGATAGATGAAACAATTGCATATCTTTTCTGATTTACATTAACACGACGATGCCAGCGCCGCCATGGTTTTGTCGGAGCAAACATCCGACCACCTCTACACATGTTACCAAAAGCACCTTGACCAGATCGATGAGTTCCACCACCACGAACTCTTGGTATACGAGCAACAGCACGACCAGTACCCCATGATTCAGCAGAGGTTTGGTGACCTAGAAAATATTTATTTTCAATTATGTTTAAAAATATATAAATAATTACTCACTTATTTTTTAGACTTATTGTTTCACTAATTGTAATTATTAAAAAATCGCAATAAACAATACACTACTTGAATATAGGTTGACGATATTATTTTTCCATTGTAAAGATTAACAACAATAAATTAAATACATTCAACAAAAAGAATATAATTTATTATACAAAAAAACAGTTTTAAAGATTAATTTAATATTAATACGAATTAAGTTTTATAATTTTAAACTATATTTGTTATTGTTTGATCCTTTAAGTATTTCTTTCATTGAAAATAAATTCTCAAATAATACAAAATTAAATAATTAAGGAGTTTATTTTTTAATTTACCAGCTTCTTTTGAAACACAATAAGGTTGGCGACTATTTTTAGAAATTTGTTGGTGAACAAAATTTACAACATCAGGTCGAATAGGTGCTTTAAAAACTGCTGGTAATGAAATAGTGACTTCAGATGCTTCGTTTTTATCTGTGAAGACTGTAATTAATGGACGTGCAGTGGACAATGACTATAAAAATAAATAATTTCATTTTAATTTTGTAAAATTTGAATAAGCAATATAAATCTTATGATATAACCAATATTCTTACCCCCTATGCTAACCACATAAATAAAACATTTAAAAAAAATTAAACTATGCAATTATTTATTTTGAAAATGTAAGTATTGTAGAACATCGGTATAAACGTTAATTAAACAATTATTTATCTTTAGAATAACGATTTTTATAAAAATTAAATATATGTAAGAAGTATAAATTGAATAAATTGTCATTCATGTAGTATTTATACTGCAAAGTAGAAATAAAAAAATTTCAAGTAATATTAGAAATAAAATATAATATGTATCTTTAAAAAATACTCAATATTTTAAACTACTAATGATTAAAATTAAGATACCACATGGTCGTTATAAACGAGAAACAAATATTGTGATTCACAAGATATTTGAAAGTTTGAAAGAATTTTAATTCAACAACTAATTTTAAAACATTAAATAATACATTATAATGAAGTATTGCTTACCATTTTATCACCTTTTCACGAAATTTTCTTCATGAAAAATTCACTTATACAGCTCATACGCCGTATCTGGCTGAAAGAAAGATGGATACGACCGGAAGCCGAGTGGGCCTCTATTATACTTAATAAGTTACACATGCCAACTTCATTTTGAAAGATGGCGTATTCAGTGATTCCGGTTTTCATTTTAAAATTCTGAGTTGGTTATTTATTTAAAACATTTTTAAAAATAATTTTTATGTATGTTTATTAATTTAGATGTCTGAAAAATTGTTCAGAAATATTAAAAATGTTATATTTTTATAAAAATTTAATCATATATTCTCTCTAATTTTAATATAATTTAAATAGAATATTAAAATTAACAATTTTTAAATAAATCAATCATTCTACTTTTTATTAATTAATAAACATTTCAAATCAACCAATGATCTTATATAATATTGTTTCAAATGTCTAATTACAATTTTAATTTACCATAAAGTATTCAATAAATGGTAGGATGACTATTCTCATATAAATTATATACAGTTTTGGAACTTTAATACTGTAGAACTAAGTTAACTTATGAACAATAAATACAATATCATAAAGCGAAAAATTGCATACGCACTAAAAATAGTGAATCGTAGATTCAGAAAGGAGAATATATACAGTAATGTAAAAGTATATAGAGTTTACATGTGCACATGCGTATTAATTATTTTAGTGCTGACAAACGTTAGCAAAAAATTACGTTTAAGACAAATTTAAAATTTTCTGTTTTATTTAATTTATAAAACAAACTATATTTCACATGCTTAAAATAAATAATTATCTCTATAAAATAATGTAAGTTTATACTTAACGGATTGAAATATATTATTCTTTTAACCTTCAATATTATTAATAAATTATACATTATATTTTATACTATGATCAATTAAAAAATATAAAAAGTACATTTTCGTATACGAACCTATTATTGTATAAAATATCTTACTTTATTCAATTTTTTACAAATTTTAATTTATTTAAATTTTATGTATTTTTATATTTCCAAAACACCTGAATGCTCATGCAGTACTGTGTTTAAAATACTAACCGTAGAGTATACAATTATGATAAAGGTTTAAGTTTATTGGGTCTAATAACTAACATTTCTTTTTAATAAAATATTTATTTTCATTGTTATTAAATTTATTATATTATCCAATGTTATGTTTAAATATATAAAAACAAAAAATATTGAATAACACTCGTTGAAATATTTAAATAATATTTCTATTAAACGAGACATGGGTATAAAAAACCATATTAGATGGAAAGATTTACTTTGCGGTGAACGTGTTACAAAAAAGTAAATTTTTAAGTTTCACATAAAATTGTTTTTCACTCATATATTTTTTAATAATTTCCATTAGATTTTTATATGTATATATATATCTACAAATCTAATTAAAATTCTCCATGAAGATAATATTATTATTATTCATGAAAAAAAATGTTAGCAATTAATATTGACATCTTTAGAAAAATTACCACCATACTATTGACAAAAGGATTGAAAGCAAAGCAAGGCTAACACGTGACTGGCAAATATGTAGAAATAAATATTGATTCTACCAATAATAATTCTCAATGGCGAATGTAATGAATGTAGTCAGATGATGAGTAAGGCATATAATACAAGGTTTCTATCAAAATAAAAGGATTCTTATAACAATTATGTTTCAATAACCCACGCGAAGGAATACAAATATGTACAATAAATATGTTATAGATAATAAAAATTCATGATGTTAGAATTCCGAATAGAAGTTACCGTGCACTACACCTTTTCTTATCAAGAAATACGATACTTCTTTATTCTAACAATTTTTTAAAGGAAAGTTCTCAAGTTAATAAATAAAGTATTTATTCAGAAATATTATTATATGAGCCACTTATAAATTGATAGAATAAACAATATGAGTAGCTAAACTGCATGAATTTTCGAATTTCGGAAATGTACGGTGGTGAGAGATTAATGCGTGGTAAGGATTAAAAAGGTTTCATTAGGATACAATTAAAAAACTAAAAATAGCATCCACAATAGTTATCCAACAGTTATCCAACAATATAAGAACGAAGGAACTGTACAGAATTTATTTTTTTTTTTTTTGTAGATAATACAAAATGTCCGTTAATCTGATAATATTGATTTTTAAAAAATAAAAAATGATCAATATCAAATGTAATGTACGAAACTAACTTTTATTGTAAATATTTGGTACTCACAAATATATATTTGTATTTACTTAATTTTACATTGTAATCTTTACTTTTCTTTATTTTTTATTATGCTTTCGTATCGATTTTCTTAATAAGTTTTTTTCTTTTTGTCTTGAATCGATCTCAGACTATTCATAAATAACAAATTTAACAAACTAAACACTAAATAATTTGTTATATTTGTAATTTACTAATTATTTGTAAAAAATAATTATATTTATTTTGAAGTTTACCATTTGAGAGATCATTTAATTTAGTTTTATTTCAAGGAATGCATATAATTGTTCCTAATTCAATAAGTTAATCTGTGATAATAAGAAAAGAAGTTTGAAATAAATTTCCATTATTATTACATACTTATATTTACTTTTCCAATAATAAATTACTATTTTATAAATTGTGAATTTTTATAAATGTATATATTTTAGAATAGATATGATTTTATTACTTTATTACATTAGATATTTATAATAATTAAATTGATTAATTTAATAATAAATATTTTAAAGATAACTTTAAAGATAAAAAATATATTTTATAAAAGTTATTTCAAATATATAGTTTATTAAATTATAAAGAAACCGTGTTTTATTTATAATTATTTATATTTACATTATTTAAATTTAATTTTGTATACGTAACATTTTTATAGTAATTATCATCAATATAGATTATTAATATTGATATATAAATAAATATTAATCAAGATTTAAAAAAAATTTTTTCATATTGACTATCATAATTAAGATATTATACATATTAAAATTTCTATTTAATAGATATGAAAGATATAATTTCTTAATGGCTTATATGAATATTTTTAAATAAATATCAATTCAAGAATGTTTATTACAGTTGCACGTACTATATTGCATATGTTATTCATTAAAATATCATCTCGTTTTCTGGATATATATCTGATCTACGTAGTACACGCTTCAGAGGATATATATATATATATTTCTTAAATACAATGATGTGAAATAGTTCAGAATTTTTTATTTGCTGCAAGAATTGTCTAAATTCGCGCCAAAATATAATGGAACTGCATTCCCGCCATAATTATCAACCTGTGTTCAATCCCGTCGAATGACTAAAAAATATACATTAGTCATATTTTAAGGCATACAATATTTGTATCAAAATAATTGTAGTTAGATCACGGTATGTACCTTTATTAACATTTTATACAGCTAAGTTTAGTTAAGAATATAATATAAATGTAAAACTACTATACAAATTTGGTTTTTTGTATGTATTAACATTTGTTCGTAGTTTAATAATTTATTAATAATACTTTTTTTTTTATATATTTCCGATTATAACAGTCACTTAAAAAAAAGGAGTGGTATAAGATTATAATTTATAAAATAAAAAAATTAGTATTTTCAAATATTTACTTTTCTATTTCTATTTATTATGTTTGATTAATTTACCATTAATTGATTAATCATTTTGCAAAAATATTTTAATTCTTATAAGTTTTGAGTCATAATATAATCAATAGCTTTAATTATTTACAAATTGTATTATATTTGTAAATGTAAATTTGTTATGGAAATAATTTATTTCATTTACTTAAAACCATATTATTATTCAAGTTTATTAAAAAATATGATTAACATACTTTATAATTTATTATTTAATTTAATTTACACAGGCAGCAAACCGTGAAGTTCAGTATTGTAGCTTACATAGCTTATGATATAGTAAGCATCTTTGAAAAGGAATGAGAAATTTAATTATTTGATAGAAAAAAATGATTAAATTATAATATAAATTTAAATATTTTATCTATCAAATAATTTTTTATATAAAAATTATATAATCATTTTCTATTTGAAAATTTTCTATAATTTATATCTGAAGACAATGACTACACCAAGAAGAGAATTTCTTCGTAGACCAGATGTTCCCAGGAGAAGATCAGCACGACAGGCTTTGGCTATGATTCCTGATTCTACAAGTACAAATGTGTCTCCAGGTATGTTTTATATTATTAAATAACTAATGACTTTTAATAAAAGTCTTTAATAAAATTAGTTGTGATATTTTTAATTTATTAAAATATGTATTTAAGATTAAAATGAAACTGAAGTTAAATAAATATAATATTAAGAATAAACTAACATAAACATATGTTTTGACTTTGAGAAATAATAGTTAATTTATATATATTACATAGTTAATTAATTCTAGAAACAAGTTAATTAAATTTAATGCAAGTAACAAAAAAACTAAATATAATATAAATTCTGTATTTGTATGTTTTAAATTTTTTATTTTATTTTAACGGATAACATAGTTACTTCAGAAACTAATCGTACAACTAGAAGGTATAGCATGGATTCTTGGACTTCAGCTCCAAGTCCTGATGAGCTTGTTATACAAAAGCGTGGAAGACGAAGATCAATTGTTTGGTCACCTGATATCGATTCAATTAAACGAGAAAGTCTGTTCAGGTATTAATGCAATTTAAATTAGAATCATTCACATATAAAATATAATTTTGTAATAATATTTATTAAATAATATATTATAAAGGAAAGTCATTCATAATACTAATTTAATTAAAAGATTGCATAACATATTATTGATAATTAAATTTTATCAATTTATTATCATTGAAAATTTTGTTAAATCTTAGCTTCTTTGAAATAATTTACATTTTATTCTCATTTAGTTATCCTAGTATAGTATTAGTCATTAAAATAAAAATTATTTAGAAAATTCAATAAATTAAAATTATTAATTATTTGGTAATGTATTATATTTGAATATAAATAAATATATAATTCTTAAAATACTATAACCTTATTATAAAATGGGATAATTTCAATTTTAATCTATACATTATGCTTTAGAGATCGAACACCTATCAAAAGTCCAACAAAACATCAGTCAAACATTATAATAAAAGGTACTCCTAGAAAGCGACTTCATTTAGGAGATAATGATATTGAAATGGTCTCACATGAAAAAAAGGAAAGGCTACTTTCTAATAAACAATTTACAGGAAATTTGGCAAATGGATTAAGAGGTTTAAGTCATGACCAATTAGTTAAGATGATAATGGATTTAGTATCGATGCAAGAAGATAAACTAGTATCATCTAATGATAAATTACGTGAGATTATTTTAAAAAATATGCCAGTAGCTGATATACAGCCATTGAGAGAAAAATTAACTTGTTTAAGGCAAAATGTGTATGCTAGTCTAGTATCATCAAATTTAGATGAATCTGATTACAGTCGAGCCTATGTACATTTAGATAATTTTCAGGTAAAAAATATTTTTAGGATACCCATCAAATGTCATACCTTTAAAAAATGTATATATTTAATTAATTACTTGATTTTTTTAAACATTTTGTATTTATGTATACATTATAATTTTTTCACAAATAATACTAAATGTTCAAATATTTAAAAAACTATGAACTAAAATTCATTTTTAGTTGGTAAAATTCAGTTTTCATAGAGTAACATTTCTTAATAAAATTTAAAAACTTATGTCTAAAAAGTATTATAAATATACTTATAAAGTATAAATTTTGTATAACAATTTATTTTAGTTGGTACATTCATTAAAATTTTTTAAATTGTTTTAATAACATCTATACTAATAATAAATAAAACGATTCATATGCATTTTAAATTAATAATAAAAATTTGTTTTCCATCAAATATAATCATTATATTGATATTTGCGTTATATACGTGTATTAGAATTTCATTTCCATAAATTTCAAGATTTCCTGTGAGTTGGGAAAAAAAGTTTAAATTAAAAGGTAGATTAGATAGAGGATTATTCAGTATTATTATCAAGTATATAAACTTTGTTTATTGTATATAAATTTATATTAATATATTAATTAAACATACTTAATTTAAAATGCTAACACTGAAACTATAATTAATTAAATTATTCAAAATTCTGATATATTTATTTGTTTTATACAACTAATTAAATTTTGTACCTTATTAATAATTGTATTTTGTTTGAAAATATATAAAATTTTCGAAATTCAATTTAAATTTTAGCTCTTTTTTTATACTTAACAAACTTAAAACAGGAAAAATTTATTAAAGATTCATTTGCCAAATAGTATTGTTTATTATATTTATTATTGATTATTTCATTTTATATTTGTTTAATGTCTTGAATTTTAAATTATAAAATGTGTGGCTTTGTGTGGTATATGTTATTCAGAAATCATTAGTAAAAATATATATATATATTGGTTTACAAACTTGTACCTTGTAGACTTGTAATAATATACTATTTCTTTAAAATTGTTTTAACAAACATTTGTATTATGTATAAATTTATTAATTAAATTAATTATTTATAAAAGTAAATTTAATATAAATCATAATAATTATTAATTAATAATTATAAACAATCACTAAATAATATAAATAATGGACAAATTAATTTCTGTTACAATTACTAATTGAATACCAATTTCATAATAAATTGAAAAATGAATATAATGCTCTTTTTTTAATTTTTTCTGGTAAATTAAACAAATTTTTAAGTTTAGTATTAGCAAAATTTAAATATTAGCAACTAGTATTTTATAGAAAAAGATAAATATTTCAATTATGTAATTCTAAATTTACATATATTATTAAATAAGAAATTTGAATTTTTTTTATATATTTTTTAACTTTGAATTATTCTAATGTCTTGTTAAAGTTTATTATAGCACATTTTAATACTCTAAGATATTTATTTAAAAAGTTAAAAGTAATTTTATAAATTAAAAATTTGGTATTTTAATAAAATAAAAAATAAATTGTATTTTATTATATATTATAACTTGTATATTTATTGGTATTTTATGTTTGATGTAGTTTTTAATTAAAGAAAATTTTTTAAAATTATGACCTTCGGTTTTTTTTATTATTATTATGTTTTATTTCTTAGAATTGAAAAACTAGAATAAAATAATTGATTAAATTTTCAAATTTTTTAGACACTAGCGTATAATATGTATATAATATTATATATACGTGAAATTGATAATTATATATGTATATATGATAATTCGTATATATCATCTGTACATGTATAATTTTTTCGTAAGCATTTTGTATAAAAAATTTATTTCATTGTATTTCTTAATAAATAACATATTGACAGAGCAAAATATAAATTGTCAGCGTTCTAATAAAATAATTGAAAATATATATTTAAAATAGAAAATTAAAAATGTTCAACTTTAAAGATAACAATTCTTTTTAAAACATCAAGTATTTATTTCAGATAGAATTTTTTTTAATTGTTGTCACCATTATTTAATTTAAAATAATACATTCACTATAAATTTAAATTTTTAACTTAATTAATTGTTATCAGTATAGATATTTGTTCCTTCATCAACATTCTTAATTTATTTTTGATATTGTAGTAAGCATTTTTCTAAGAATTTATTTAATTTTTACTTTGTATTTTGAATATTTTAGTTTTTGGAAAAAAGAGGACTTAAAAAGTGAAGCCTAGAATTATAGCCCTCCCACTTCCCTTTTCGATCAACGTCCGACGAAAGGTCAGTACGTGCCAATTGCTTTTCAAGTTTCTCATTCAATTAATTTTCATTATTTCAAAATTTTAAACAAAAAACGTAATAAATTCAAAAAGATTTTCTATAATAATAAATATATTTCAAACATAAAAACATAAGTTCAGAAATTTTTATTTCAAAATTATTAATACCAGTATAAAACTAATATTGAATCGGTGTCCCTATTACAATTTATTCTTCTAGCTCTAATTATACTGTACAGATAGATTACTTAAAAAATGTCTACTTATTGTAAAAAAATTTTAAATATGCTCAACTTATGGTAGATACTTGGTTTATATCTTTGGTTTTTTAACTTAAATATTTGTTTTAAATTGTTAACGTTAACAATTAAACAAATTCATTTAATTCTTTTAAATCGTTAATTTTTATTATTTATTAAATTAGTAAAATGTATATGTAATCGAAAAGTTTTTATGAATTATTTTTCATCTTCTTGATACTTATTTATTGAAGGGTAAAATTTATAAACAAAACCCTAGCTTATTAAAGTAATAAATAAACTGCCATTTTGAGAAATGAAATATTGATTCATATTAAAATCTTCAGGTATTTAATGTTATTTTATTGAACATATAATATAATTATTTAACATTAAACTATTTTGAATGTTACTAGTTGCAATATATTCTTTTATATAATATAATAACAATTTTGAATTCTAAATAATATGTATAATAATTTATATGCACGAAATATTCACAATGATTATTTATTTTTATTTAAAAAATCTTTAAATATTACGATTAGATTATTAAATAAAATTAGGTTCAAATTTCCTTATATAATGTAATAACTTGTATTATATGTATATTATTTTTAATATATCAAGAAACTCAAACATTTATATTCATTAAGGATTTATATTCGAAATTATATAAATTTTTAATATTATAAATTTTAGTTTCTTTTTCGTTTTTAAAATAATTTATAAAAAGGTTATTGATATATTAATTATAAATTTTTATGAACATGATATTGGCTTGTGGTGAATAAATGATAATCATTAATATTATTATGAATATAAATATAAATTGAAAATAAAATGCCCTTTCAGTTTAGAAAATAAGAAACTAAGAATTTCTTTAATTTGAATATATGAAATTGTATACTGTTGTTTTTATAAATCTAAATCATATTCTACATATTGATAAATATTAAATTTAATTTATTTCATAAATAGCTACTGCTGAAAAGATATTTAGTCAGGTGTATTTAAATAAGAATAATTTAAATTGTATCAAAATGTATACAAATAACAAATTATTTTAATATCTTAAAATTGGATATTTTTATGCAAGTTTGATAATGATATTTCTTAATGTTAAACACGTAAAAATTTGTACATATTAAATAATTTTAAATAACTATATAATAATAATAAATTACATAATTTTTTGTTCTATATTATTTGTATATTTAGATATGAAGATAAGATATAATTAATTAAAAATGTTATATTATATGCAATAGTTGAGATAAACATAGATTTAGTGGATTTTCTTAAAAAACAAATCATGTTTGTAATTATTTAATGAATATTTCATTAAATATGCCATAGTGACGAGTTGATATCTAAATAATTTCTTCTAATTTGCAAGGTATATTTGTAATTATCCAAATTTATGAATAAATATTTTAGAATATTAAAATAAAATATAATTAGGATATTTTTAAGTTTAGAATATGTAAAAAATATTATTTAGTAAGTAAAAAAATTTAATTTTTAATTTATCACTACACAATTGAAATATTTATTTTTTTGGTAATTATTTAGCTGACAAAAAGTTTATGAATACTATTTGTAATCAGAAGACGAGAAAATATTTATACATTTTATATTAATATTTTATAAATAAATTATATATCGTTTTATGCAATTCATTTTTTTAACTACTTTTGTTTACAGAAAGCGTTAAAAGAACAGGGACTTAATCTCATAGAATCTCAACATTGGACAGCTGTAATTCAATATGTTTTTGCTGCGTGGGCAATTACAAAAGATCTTCCAGAGTGGAAAAATCAAGGAATGCACAGTACCACTCAAAAGTGTTATAAAAACCTGACAGAATTCTGTATACAGGCATTAAAAAATGGAACATTTGCTCCAACTACGTTAAATCTTTATAAAGAAAAGTATTTATTAAAACAACTGTAATAGTTTTAATCATAACATTATAACTAAATAGGTTATTACTAATCCATTTAAATTCTTTTTCAGACTTCGAACAATGTTGGATGATTTCAGTGATATTAAAGTTTGTTTGCATTTTGTGAATGGTGCAAGTGTATGACATATTTGAAAAAAAGATTCCTCACGTGATATATTGATATATATATATTACTTTTAATGTTTACGTTTTAAATGATTTTTATTATTTTATGATGTTGATTGGATAAATTTATATCCCAACTTGACAACATCTTTTCGGATGTGGAATTGGCTTGATAATAATTTAATTTAATAATGTTAAGACCTCTTATTTCAGTTAATTAATGACAATTACATTATGAATATGTATACTTTTGAAAAGTATTATTTTTATAATTTGACTATTATAGACATTTGTAATATTGTTTAATTTATGAAGTACTTTTATGAGATCGATAATGTACCCAGTGTTCGTCTTCTTTGATAGTGAAGTTGATATTTTGTAAACCAAATAAAGGATATAATATTTTAATTATATTTATGTAAAGCTTTGAAAAATAAGGTGAAATATAAAGTCTATAGTCATTTGATGTATTCTTTTATTATAAACGATTTTTCATTTTTTATATAATATCAGGTAATAATCTTAATTTTTAAATTTATTATTACTTGTAAAGGCACATGATTTATTAAAAATACTTAAGCTATGATTCATTGTCGTAGATTCTCAAATATGTTATCTGTGCTAGTAAAATTTTCAATTATACTATTATTACGTTAAAAATTATATACAAAATCAAATTAAAAGGAAACATTTGATTAAAGTTGTAGTTTCTAAAGTTTCTATGAGTGTTTCGACTATAACAATTTAAATTGTTAAATATTTCTACTAGCAAGTTTACATTTACATGAGTATAGTTTCAGGAGCGTTTCTCAAATCCGAATAACCAGTCGGATTTAAAAATTTTTCCAAATAAACTTATAATATTTAAAAATTTGACTTCATCTAAACTGAAACATTTAGAAGAAACAAATACAAAATTTAAGTACATACACAAAATAATGTACTCCATATTTTCTTTGGAGCATGAACAAATTTCATAAAGTATGAAAATTACTTAATATAATCTTAAAATGACCATACAGTGAAATTCTTATAAAACTTATAGATTAAAATATATTTAATTATATTTCAAAAAATATAAAAAAAATTCAATTTTTGGAACAATACAGAATCCATTAGAATATTTTTGATTCAGTTATTTTTATAACTATAATAATATATTTAAAATAACTATTTAAAATTTCTATATTTATAATATACTTTTGATATCTAAATATATATTAAGATAAACATTTTGGATTGTCATATTATTTCAAATTGAATTTCACTGCATGGTTAACGAAAAATTATTGCTACATAGTATTGTCTAAAATATCAACAATGCGAGTGACATTTTTTTCATTTTGTAATTATATAATAACAATTTATAGGATATATAAATATGTACAAAAACGAGTAATTAATGATGTAATTAAAGGTTTTTTCTGTTAATCACTTCTCTTGTTGTACGTTTAAAAATATTACTATTAATATTTTTAATAAATAATAAATTCCATTTGTCAATTGCAAAAAGTGAAAAAAATAGCAATAAATTGCTTAACAAATGTACCGATATAATTTTAGTACACGCGTATTAATAATTTTTTCTTGTTTTTTCCCTTTTTAAAATTAATATAAATCAGTTTCGCATAAAAACAATTTGATTATACACAACGTTTATCTCGTTACGTATTACAATATTTATAATATTATAAAGCTGCAAATAGAATACTGTGGTAATAAATATTTGATTGATGTAAAACTTGTAATTATAATATTTTTCTCAGTCTGATTTTGTTGGTTGCACTCTTGGATATAACTGAAAAAAATTTAGTATAAATTTTATTTAAGACAAGTCATTCATGATTGAAATTATTTATATTTTTATAGTTAATAATACAAAACAAAACTTTCTATTCTCCATAAAATATACAATTTTGTATAATATTTTTAATAATTTATACGTTTCTTATGTTTTGCAACAAATTTTTTTCTAAAATAATTGATTTTCTAAGTTTTTTCTTTACATTTCAGGTTTTTTTATTTCTTTTTAAATTAATCTATTATTAAATTTCGGTTATTAAAATTAAATACTTTTTCTTAATTTCAAAATTTTTTTTATTCTATAATAATTTTATGTTTTGATAAAATAAGGTTTTTTTATCTTTATCTTTTTATATTAATTTATTTTTGCAAATTTTGATAATTTTAATCGATGTTTATATTTAATTTACTGTTCCTTTTTCTTGAAGATATTACGTTTTTATAGTTATTGGAACATGTTATTTGTTATATTGTCAAATCATCATATGCTCTTTTTCTTTTTCTTTTATATTTGTTTACTTTTTTTACATTAATGTTTAAAATTTTTAAATTTCTATTTCTGTTTACTTATATTTTAATTTATTTGTGTTATTTTTAATGATTTTACGACTTTTTGATCTTATCAATTTTTTATACTTGCTGATTAGAAATATCCTAAAATATAAATTTTCTTAATTGTATTTAATTTTATATTTCTTTGCATTAACCTTTACATTTTAAGTTTCTAACTAAAAAAAAACTTTGATTTGTTATTAAGATGAATACATTCAAAATAAATCTTACAATAAATAAATGCTATTAATTTTTCTTTTATTTTCTTTTGAGTAATTTCTTTTTTATAATTTTTAAATTTTGCTACATTTTTAAAATTGCACATTTAATGTTATTAAATTTTCAATTATTTATTGTTATTTTTTCTACAATACTTTGTTCCATTTTTTGCACTTTTTATTTAAAATATGTTAAAAACTTCCTCTTTTTTAATTATTTTTATAATGATTATATACTATACTATTGTAAAATATACTTACACCTAGTAAGTTTCGAGGAACATAGCCTTCTCGATGTCCTAACTTGCTCCACCACCATTCTCTCTCATTATCATCACCTTTTCGTAATATTACTAAAGAATCACCAATTTTTAAGGAAAGTTCATCGTTGTGTTGAGCATCATAATCGAACACAGGAAATACCTGTCCATTATTCATAATACCAAGTTTTTCTTGAACACCTATACAATAAAGTAGTAATGAATATGTTACTGTTTTTTTAATAAGTACATTTTTAAATATAGATTAATTTATTAATTTTGTGCTCCAACAAAAATAGTTATAGTCATAGAAAAATTATAACAAATAATTGAATGAATTATTAAAAATGTAAATTTCTTATATTTTAATTCAAAATAAATTGAGTAATTATTTGTAATGACTATTAATTATATTTATTAATCTCATATATTTAAATAATAACAATATATTAAAAACAAAAGTATTGTTTGATATAATCAAGATGAATAAAATTTTCGAATATTTAGTTAGTCTAAGTTTAGGTCTCTTTGACAATTGAAAAGAAACAACATTTATTAATTAGACAAATAATAATTATTTTAGTACATTAAGAGTAAGAAAAAAAATATATAGACAGAAGGAATTTAAAGTATCTTAATTTATAGGTATGTGTCAGTTTACAGAATTGACATCGATAAGCCATCAGAGATTTATAATTTAGGAAGAAGTAGAGTATACACAAGCATACTATGTATTCGTTACAACATGCGAAAACAAACGGTTCCGTATAGGGATTAATTACCTACAAGATAATTTGCCCTTTTGCAATATATATAAAGCTTGAGTTATATGAAAAAAGAGATAAATTTTTAATTTATAATCATCGAATAATTTATTATTTTAATTTATCGGCACATAAGAGTTAATGCAAGAGTTTTTCATAGTTTTTAATTTATAATACTTTTATAATGTTATACTAACTATACAAATATTCGGAACATCCGTCAAAACCTTCCTCATCTTCTTCACATTTTTCTGCTGCAGTTTCATGATCTGAAAGTGTCGTAGCAAAAATACATGCACCATGCTCTACTAAAAATCGTACCATTGCTAAATTATTGCAACTTGCAGCACAGTGTAAAGGTGTCCTAAAATATAAATAAATATAATTATTTAGAAAATCTTTATTTTCATATCTGTACTTCTATATAATTAAATAATTACATTTTTAATTTATATTACTTTATGATTAATTAATATGAATATATTTATCTGAATATAATTCATTAAAAAACATTTTAATTAAGGCATGGTTAAATTGAAAGTTCGTCATTTCGTTCATTAATTGAAAGTGAGCATAAGACCATTCGATTCGATTACATAAAATCACTCGATAAAATTATATGAAATACTTGTACTATGTTAATTAGTTCTTCAAGATTAAATGAAGAAATTCCTAATGGACCAATTGTAACTTGTATTTACACGGATGTATTACATCTACTTGAATACGCGTATTAACAATAAAAAAAAGAATTATGGACATTGAAAATATTTGTTGTACTAATTTTATAAATAGAAAAATTAAGCTAATTTGTTTTATATTTTTTAAGAGTATTTTATATTAAGTATTATGATTTATATTCTTTCTTTATTTAACTATTATAAAATAAGATAATTGTAAATTCAAATATGCATACATACATATATATATATATATTTATTTAACATCGTTGAATATATAAATTCCAATATTTTTTTTAATATTATATAACCTTAATATTAAATTCTAAATTTATATATTAATTCTTTTATAGTTTTAAAAAGTAAAAAATAATTACAAACATAAGAAAGAAATTCAAGTATTAAAAATTGAAAATATTAACACACAACTTTTTTCATGTCTTTAGCGAAAAATTGTTTAGGAAATTGATAAAACTCTAATATTAATACGCATTTGTTTTAACAACTGCATTTTATTTCATTGGTAATGTGTGTTTATTTGCTCAACAGTTTAGTGAATTTTAAGCTTAAGCGTTCAGAAAAATAAAAGTAAATATAAATTGCTTATAATTTACGCAAATATTATTTTGAACAATACTTTTTAAAAAATTTAAGCTAAACTAATTCTTTAAAAAACAAATTCAGAATTACAAGAAATTTCGTACCATCCATCGCTATCTTGAGCATTGACATCGCATCCGAATTCGACCAGGAATTTGACAATTTCGAGATGTCCAGCGCAAATAGCATTATGAAGAGCAGTAATACCTTCATCATTGGCTGAGCTTGGATTAGCTACTTCATTCGCTGTTTTCTTTACGAGTTCTAGCTCTCCTTCAAGGCTAGCATCAAGCAATAATGCAAGTGGATCAAAACTGACTCTCCTTGAAAGATTCACTTTGCCTGTTGTAGATTTAAGATTTCCTTTTTTACGTCTTATTACATCTGTAGCTAATTTAGCAACATCTATTTCAATCGTTTCAGATCTAGAAAAAATGACAAAAATTATTTTATATGTAATGTCTTGTTTCAAGATATGATAAGACAATTTATTTTTATTAATTTAAGACTTCATTTTGTCATAGAAAAAATATTAAATAAAATATATTAACAAAATTATAGACACTATAACTATTTATATTTATTTATAAATATTTTTTATTTAATTTTATCGATATTATTATCTTATACTTTCAACTTTAATCTATATGAAATCCATATAACATAAATATTTTTGTAAAAGCATTATTTAATTTAATAATGATTTATAAAAATTAGAATATTGTTGTCTAATGTAGATTACACATTATTTTATATAAGAAATGGGGATTCGAA
The DNA here is from genome assembly GCF_000503995.2 of Ceratosolen solmsi marchali. Classification (NCBI taxonomy): domain Eukaryota; kingdom Metazoa; phylum Arthropoda; class Insecta; order Hymenoptera; family Agaonidae; genus Ceratosolen; species Ceratosolen solmsi. The sequence goes on along the minus strand of NW_011948426.1, from coordinate 6,343,108 downwards.
TTATTCAATATTGAAATTATTATATAAAAAGTAGTAAATTAAATTTAATAATGATTTAAAAGTCACCAGTTAAAGTTTTATAAGATATACCTTATAGTTTTATTTGTATTTTGCTATCGATCATTAGAGATCACTATAATTCGAAAGATTTAATAATCGTACATTGTAATTTTTATTAAATATAAATATTCATATCAAAATTGTGGAAAATATTATGCATTCTTTAGAAAGGATTAAGTAATGCAAATACAAATATATGTCTATTTATAATCGATACAATAAAATCTACAGAATTTACAAGACTTTAAATTTAAGCAAATAAAAAAGTTTAACAACTTTTCATCGTATTTCATGTTCATCAGTGTCATAAAAATTCTCAGTCAAGTTTAAATATTCCTTTTCTAAATCACAATATTGCTCAAAATATTTTCTTAAAATAACATATTTTTAATACAGAAGAATATTCATTTCTTTCGATAGTTACAAAGGAAAAAAATTAATTTGGTTAGAATAATTTATATTAAGTTTAGTTGAGTTCTGAAGATGGTATAAAATGGTCTACATTGGAGTATTTCTTTATTTTATATTTCAACATAGTGAACTAACTATGTCACCTGTAATTCGATAAATAAAGTCTGGAATAAATCTTCTCAGGTTCTTCTATTACATTTTTTACTTCGCTTTTATAAACACCAAGTACATGCCAAGATGCTCCTTGAACTTCCTCTACGAATCACACTATCAACATATTTCTTCCGGTACAGTTTGCAATATTCAGATAATACCCAGTCTATTGGTATCTTAAAAACTACTATCAGTAACCAAAAGATATTTCTATTTAGCTTTAATTTAATTTAAAAAATTTCTTAATTTTGTAAAAATTATGTCTTATTTCCGAGTTCACACGTTCATTACATTCATTTTAAATAATACGATAATGTATAAAGTAGAGAGGGAAATTTTTATATTATTATAATATATGAGATAATATATACATACTTTTCAAAATTGTTTTTTTTGTATTTTTCTTTTCAAATTTATTTCTACATATAAAAAGAAAGTATTTTGTAAATATTGAATGTAAAGAGTATTAGTACGAATACCAAATTTTTAACTAAACCGAAATAATTTGAAGTCAACGCATTTTTTTAAAACTTAGATGTACAGAATATAAATGACTGAAAATTGTTTAAACAGTACATAATAGTTTTTAAATATTAATTGAATTGATTTTATAGTTTATTCATTCAACATTTTATGAATATGACTATTTACGTTAGATACTTTAAAGGGCCAAGAAATTTTGTTTAATGCAATTCTATATTGTAATGGAATTTCAGAATTAAGTTACCAAGTTAGAAGCAATAGAAATTGTTTAATTATTTTATATCCATTATACAAAAGTTATATATTATCTTAATCGCGTATAGAATAAATATATTTATTTAGTTTTTTTATTTTCTTATTTACTGTTTTCAATTTATTATTTATATAAAATTATCTTCATTATATACTGTAATATTTATACATAAGTAATATGTTACTTATTGCAACTTATTTAAAAGTGCTGATTTATAAAACAGCTTTCGGTAATTTTTTATTAGCATTTTAATAAATTCAGAAGATTCCAATATAACTTTCAAGTTCTTTTCTAAGATTACGAAATATATCATGTAACTTTTATAATATGAATTTTTGTTTTTTATTTCTCTAAAACAATGAATATTAAAATTAATATTTATTTCAATTAGAAATTACATTTACCGAAAACAAAATAAAATGAATAAAATATACACTCACTGTAGTTTGTGATTTTCAGCATTAATGATATTGAGAGCATCAACGATGTCCGAGTCCTCTAGATTTTCGTTACAGACAACTTCATCATCAGCAACCGGATTAATAATCAGTCTTTTTATAGAATTGCTGTCTGTGACATCAGTTGGTTGCTGTTGCTGTTGCTGTTGCTGCTGTTGTTGCTGCTGTTGTTGTTCAGTTTGCATGAGATCCGCAGGAATTTCAGTCTCAGGAAAAAGAAAGGCGGGAGGCATCTCAATACGTCGATTTATCGATACATGAACGTTTGATTTTGCGTAACGAAGTTTTGGTTGCTCTGAAAGCGGTACTTTTTTCAAGCTTAATGGACGAGCCTTAATTACCTGATGTAGTAATTGCTGCTGCTGTCCGTTCAATTGAGAATCTGTTGGAGATTCGGGAGGTTCTGATTTCGGAATTGGTGGAATTAAATCTTCTTCCTTTTCCACTCTATAAAATAAATGTTGATAAGTCGAAAATAAATGCAGCTTACTATAATGTAAAATAATATTTATATATATATATATATATATATATATATATATAAAGTGCAATATAAATTACTGAAAATTGTAATTATTATGCTATTAAGTTATTAATTTATTAAAAATAATATTAAAACTATTTTATAATATATTTGTTAAAATTTTTATAAATATCACATTTTCGTATCATATAAATTCATATTTTAATTTTAATTTAATGTTTATAGTTAAAAAATTTTAGTATATTCAAAGTTACTAAAATTTATGTTAATAATGAAACCTGTTAATTACATAAATATAATAAATTTTTAATTATATTTACATTTATTTCTAATTCTAATAATATTATTAATTACATCTTATTAAATTAAATGTACTATATTTAAATATTGAAAGTAATGAAAATACCAATTTTTTATGGAATTAAAGATATCAATATACATTCATTTTATAGTTACATGTATTCGTTATAATAATATTATATTCAAAATAATTTTTGGATGAAGTTATAACAAATATATATATTTTATAAATCTGTAAAGTTTAGCCTTAACCTGTTTAGAACACAATAATATATATATTTGGCATATTCTTAGTAATGTTTTAATTTTTAATCATTTAATATGTATTTCAGTTTTTATATCGTATATTTAGATATATAAATTATATTTACAATATTTTGTAAAATTAACAAAAATTATTGTTAACTTGTATGTGAATTAAAAAATGATAATATATGTTTCCATAGCTTATAATTTTAGAACTATATAATTTGAAAAAATGAAAGGTTATTTATTATAATTTTATTTAATAAAATATTATACTAAAGCAATTAAATTTTCAATAATAATCGTTTTATGAATTTGTTACACGGTAGTATACTTTTAATTATTTTAAAATTGGAAATATTTTCAAAATCAGATTACATGTTTTTTTTCATCCTAAAAAGTAGTGCAAACACATACGTAAATTTAGCCATTTACGAGATTAAAAGTTTGTACTAGTTTTCTTTAATATTCAGATGATAGTAAAAATAATATAATAATTTTACAATACGCATTTAAATATATAAATGAATATTTATTCTAAGAACATTATGTTTTGTTTAACGTATTATCATAAATTTAATATATAATCATACATCGTATAACAAATTACAAATTTTAAAATTAATAAATCTTATTACTATACAAAATTATAAAATTATAATTACGGATCTATAATATATATATTCGTGTAATTAAGAATTAATATGTAATGAAGTTTTTATAAATATCTTATTATCTTATAAATATAAATATATAATTAAATATAGAAGTTTAAAATTCAAATGTTTAGTTATATGTAAAATAATTTAAATTTATTATATAATCTTTCTATATCAATGTATATCATTAGTAAAAATATTTTAAATTATTTAGTTAATTTGCTTTGAGATTTAATAAATTTTATTTTATATTATAAATTATTTTTTAATGTTATATTATATTTAAAAAAAGAGAAATTATTTATTAATAAAAAAAATATATGCTTATAGTAATAAATATAAAACAATATTTTAATATTAATTTAACATGAATTTTATCAATAAAATTTTACTAAAAAAGTGAAAATTAAATATTTTCTTACATTTATTTCATATAGAATGCAATATATATTAGGCCTTTGTATGTAACAAAATATTAGATCAACTTTTAAACTATAAACTAAGTTTGCGGTGTTTCATAAATGTATGAATATTTCAATAAATATATACATGATTTACTCACTTTAAAATTGAAAAAAATTTTCAAATTAATACACTATAACAGTTTTTAATTCTCTTCTTTCGTAATTATTTTAAAAATTGTCACTGTACACTTGATACAATACATGAATTAAAAAAATAGAAAAAGAAAAAACCGAAGAATGATGAAAAAATTAAGTGTGCATATAAACATAGCAACAAATAATCGATATTTATGAAAATAATTCTTAATAAAGATCATGTTAAAAAATGCATAAAGTACTTTGCGTGCAAGCGATTATGCAGATTACATATGGCAAGTTCATACCCTTTCTGATCTCTCTTTTTCTTTCTTTCGCTCACTCTTTGTCTGTCTTATGCTCTTTCGTTTCCTTTCGTTCACACGCACATTTACATATTGGAGCGCACACATATACGCGCACATATACAAAACTCAGGTCTATCGTAATAAAGAGAAAGGGAGATAATGATAAATTTGAAAACACAAAGAAAACATACGTCAATATTTTACCACTACTCAAAGTACACGCGTGTTCTATTTTCGTGTCTATTATTTGCTAGGCAGTACGGAGAATCTAATGAGATTCATGTTCTCGAGGAGTCAGCCAAATCGATCGTGTACTCATTAACATTTATAATTAACCCAGTAAGGTAGCGTGCGCACACTTGTACCCTTGTAATTAAATAGAAAGAAGGGAATGTTAAAATCTATTGTAAGTTTTATTTCACATTGTAAAAGATTATTCACGAACATCTCAAAGTTGAATATATTCAATTTCGCAGGCTATTTTTTGTGATAAAGGGTATAACTTTCAATTTGAATTAAAATAATGGAGCTCTCAAAATTGCTATATATAAATATTATTTGGCATAATGTACACATTCCGTTAATAGGAGTCTAAATAAAAATAATGATATTATTTGCATTACTGAAAGAGTTATGCTAATTTATAAGGCTTAAATAAGTATTTTAAAATGCGTTGTACTTAATTATTTATATCATTTGATAAAAAATTTAAAGCGTTGTTTTAAATGAAACTATTACTCGAAAGTAAGAGAGTAAAGTTAAATAAATATAATGTGTAATAATTTATCATACATAAAATTAGATCGTATAGTTTATTATTTATATAATAAACTTTATATATAATAAAGTTTTCTTTAATAATTTGATTAGTACGTCTTGTTATTCGTATACAAAAGTTCTTCTTACATGAGCAAAAATTTTTACTAAAACATAATATTATTATAGGCAATAAAATCTGAGTAGTTATTAATCTATTTGCAAAAAGTATTTTTCCCATAAAATTTTAATTAAATTTTATACATTAAAAAAAAAAAAAAAGATTTAGTACGAAAAATTTAAAAATTTTATACTTTAATTACAACTGAGTAAAGCAAAAAGAAATATAATTATAAACTAAAAATTACTTTAGATATTTTATTTGATTAATTAATTCAAAATGTTGCGACTTTTTCCATTTAATCTGATTTTAAAATATATTGATTAATATACTTTATAAATACATACATAACGAAAATTAATATAACATTAGTAGTATACTCGTTAATTATCATTAATTTAGTTATTATTATTAAACATAATTATTTTATTTCTCTAATCAATTATGTCTTATTACAATCCAATGAGTAAGAGAGAATTTTTTTTAGACAACGAATACATAATTTTTCACTACTTTCACTATAAATGTACTACAATTATTAATATTATATTTAAAGTTTTTCATTTTTATTTTGCATTAGGTTGTGAATTGTGAAAAGTTTACACTTATTTTTAGCTACTGAAACTTTTTATTATATGTAAAAAATGTGATTTTTCCATATTTCTCCAATTCATGATTTTGTATTTTCATTTTACTCGTACATTTGTTTAAATAAATAAAGATAACTTCCTTTTATTATATTTATATTATATTTAATAGAACTAACTAACAAAAATAATAAGTAAGCAATATTACTATGTAGGCTAAATAATACAGATATAGAAATAGTATACATAGTATAAATGTCATATTGTGCATAAAATTTTATATTTTAATTTTCAATTTACTATTATTAAAATAGTAGATTTTTTAACAAAACATCATTAAAAACATCATTAAAATAATTTAATACATTTAAAATAAAATTTTAATTATATTAATAAAAAAATAAAGTGAATAAATAAATGTAAAAAAAAATTAATATTTATTCAATAATTTGTGAAAAAGCTTACCTTGAAGGTAAAGATACGTTGGATTGACCTTCAATACTTTCGGTATTGACATCAAGTTTGTCATGATGCTGAGTTAGACGCGGTGGTGGGTTAGGCTTACTCGGTTTCGGGGGTAGTGCTGGCTTCATTTTATCGGATTCTAATTTTGAATCTCCAATAGTGTTTGAAATATTTCTTTCATACTCAAAGGGTTTATCTGGTAATTTACTTGGAGGTTCAAATTTAGTAGTATGATCATGTAACTGTAATTGCTGTTCATACCTAAAATATTCATCACATTATTACATTTACTTCGGTAATTAGCATACTATATATGTTTCAATCGTGTCTTTGATTTTTTAAATCATTTACGATATTATATTAAAATATAATCAATTTATACTAAATTCTCTTTACCAATTACTGAAGAGTAAATAAAAGTTTATTTATTTTAAAGTTTTTATTATTAAATTGTAACATTACAGTAATTTATAAAATACATACTTTTATATTTTCTATTATCAAAGATTGTAGTAAATTTTTTAAAATAAGAAACTGTGCTACTAATGAATAGTAATTAACATATTAATATTATAATTACTGCACAAAATATATCTTTAAATCGCGATTTAAATTCGTTTAAGTTTAAAACATTTTAAAACATTATACATATATATTTATATGTATAATAAATGAAAATTATACAGATTTTTGAAAAATACTAAGTTATGTACTTTTAAAATAAATTAAAAACATAAAGTGTAAATATAAGTGTTAAAATTATATTTTAAATATTTTTTAATTAATAGTTTTGTTTTAAATATAGTAGGAGTGGAGCACAATTACTAAGTAAATACTTTTTCAATAATGATGTAAATTTTTTTTTTTAAGAAGATAAAAATTAAAATTTTACATCGAACTAATAAATAAATTTTTATAAATTATTGTGTAAATATTAATATTAATGAATAAATTACATAAAAGAAAATTGACTAAGAATCAGGTCATCAATGAGGTTTGAAATTAATATTACTACACAATTATCTTATCAAAAGTTGTCCAATATGCTTTAGCAATATTATTGTATTTTAATAAATGACCAATATCTATTTATTACTAATAATTAATCATTTCATTTTACTTATGTATTTATTAAATACTTTTATAATCCTACCTGGAAGTTACGTGATCAAACTTAGTTTGATTTTGCTCAGATTTAAATTGCTGTGAGTCATATTTGAAAGTTTGAGAATTATGCTCGAATTGCTGCTGTAATTTTGATGTTTGCTCGTGTTTAGTATTGGCAGATAACTGACCATGTTGTTCGAACTTCCCTACGAAATTTTGTTCAAAACGCGCATGTTGCTGCAGCTGCTGTTGGGGTTCTACTCCTATTGTTGAGAATAAATAAGAAGTTATTAAATAATTTTATGAATATCTCAATGAAGTTTAAGTAAATAAAATTGATTAAAAGAGGCATTCATTTTAAAATTATCTTTAAGTTTAAATAAATTAAAAAAATTTAATATTATCTAGACATCTTAATTAATATAGATTTAATTATATAAAATTTAACGTATAAATATTAGAGCATTGGTAAAAAGATATGTTTAAAAATTCAATATTTCTTTAAAAAATAATGAAAACTAATAATATTAAAAATAATATTAAAACAGAATTTTTTCTGAAACTATTTTTGTAATTCATCCTTATACGATAATAAATTATGTTTCTATATTATACGTGGAGTTATATATAAATTAATAGCATAAAATTAGTCATTAATATCAAAATTAATACAAATCCTTTTTTAATGATATATATATATATATATATATATATATATATTGATTATTCAATTTTCTCATTTATAAAAATAGTATAATTGATTTTTCCATTATTTTTTTTAGATAAACGTCAATGAAATTTCAATAAATTAAAAATATTGTACATCGAAAACAAATTTAAAACTCATTATAAATATATCTTGAAACTTATAAATTAAATTTTACTAGCTATTTTATATTTTATAATTTAAAAAATAAGTTGAAACACTGAAATTAGTAACTATTTATTAATGTTACAAAATGACGACTACACTAATCTGCTTTCATCAAGGAGCGGAGCAATGTAAACTTTACTAACACAGTAAATTAAATTTTTATCCTTATTTCGGGACCTTGATAGTTTATTTGATTTCCTATAATAGATTCAATTTAAAATTGTATTGGAATAGTTTTACACAGAACATTATATATTTCAGATGTCTAATTATGATTTGAGTGATGTATTCGATGCAGTGTTTAAAATCGTTTTAAGATTTAATAAAATATAATTATATCAAAAATTTACAAACCAGAAAGTCGTTCATCCTGACTTGGTTGCGTTGTTTGAGAATATCCATAATTAGAAAAAACTGAAACAGTATTATTTTGTACTAAACTGGGCGTATTTTGCGATTGATAAGTTGTTGTTACTGTCGTCGAAATGTGTGATGGAGCAGTATATTGTTGTGATACAGATGAGGGATAGTTATGTCGACTCGAAAAATCTTGCTGTTGTTGCTGGCCGTTTTGTATACCAGATATTACACTTACATTCGACTCTTGAATTAAAATAGTGTTCGTATTATTTAAGGACATATAATGACATTTTTATTATCTTATTTTATCGATACAATGCTTTAACATAATATTTATATACATTCTTTTAGAAATATAATGTATATTAATAAATGTACTTTTGTTTTACGTACTATAATTAAATTAGTATTTGCTGATTGAGAAAGTTCGAGAATAGATTATAAATATTTTATAAGTAGTTTATATTACTATAAATATACTGATTTATTAATTTGGAATAAGAAATTCAAATAGAAGATGAAGTTATATCAACAAAGTAGCTTTCATTTATATTTTCTCGATTCTTTTAATAATTATATTTTTAATTATATTATTTATATGAAGAAGTAATGTTCTTCTACATAAAAATAAGTACAGTGTATAGTTAAAAAAAAATTATTTAATATAAGCAGAATTAAATTAACTTAATTTACCTATTTGTTATTAATAAATTTTTTTTAAAATAGATAATAGTTATTGTAAAATAAAGTAAAAATTTCTATTTTTTTTAAACTATACATTTTTTAATAATTTTTTAAGGAAGTCAATAAAAGAAATTGGCAATCCATAATATTCAATTTTCTTAGACTTTATAAAATCATTTATAAATAACTAAAATTATAGTTTTTTATTATTACAATTTTTAACAATTATTAAATCAATATTTAATTTTAATAGAATATAAATTAAACAAATATTAATTAATAAAGAAATAAATTTTCATTATTAAAATATTTAGAAATTTGAAGTTAAAAAAATAAGGTAAAATTCAATATCATAACATACATTTAAATAAATAAATATTTATAAGAATAATTATTATTACAAAAATTAATTTATGCATAACAGTACATGCATAGCACTAAAATTCAAAACTTAATCATAATTGAAATTTTTCTTTAAATTTTAGGTAAATATTATTTAATATTTGTTTAATGTTAATATAAACTAGTACTACTTTTGTGAATATGTATTAACATATTTAATAAGTAAAAAAAATTAATTTATGTAAACGTTCTATTGTTAAAACTCATTTGCATAACAGCTATTTTAAAATAAAAATAATTTGCACATATTATATATATATATATATATATTAATAATAAAAATATCATAATACAATATATGACAGACACCCTTTACTCACCTCTATTATTTGGATTTGAAACGATACTATTATTACTAGTGAAACTTTGAGCTGCAGGATGTCCTCTACCAATCAGACTTAAGGTTTGTGGCATTACTGGATGAATTTTCATCGAGGAGGTTTGATAAATGGGTGATTTCACAGGAAAGCTTGGTGCAACACTGGATACAGGTTTTTGATGTGTCTGAACATTTCTATGATTTTGTCCACTCTGGTTATTTACAGACAAGTTTGATGATGATAAGCACGTCGAATTATGTTGTTTTTGTTGTTGATGTGCAAGTAATCGAATATTTTGAGTGGCACTTTGATTACTTTCAGTCTGGAAATTGTGATTTGTTGTATTGTTGTTATTGTTGTTATTTAAGTTGTTATTAACGTTGTTGTTGTTATTATTATTATTATTATTATTATTATTATTATTATTGTTGTTGTTGTTGTTGTTATTATTTAAAACTTGAGGATTTTGTTGGTTTGGCGAATTGATCAGTTGCTGTGTTTGATTGGTGTTTAATGGTTGTGATTGACCTACAAATGAGTTTATATATATACTTAATAAATTATCACGTTAAAAAGAGTAAGAGTGTATTGGGATTGTTTTTCAAAAACTTACCTTGAATATGTGATTGTGATTGACTATGTACAATTTGATGACCAAACTGTTGGAAATTTGTAGCTCTCTGTCCAATTTGTGATGCACTTGCACTGTGCTGTATTTTATTTTTGTTAACATCGTCATCACTCGCTTTAAAATTCACTGTGAACTTCGTATTGTATGGTAATGTTTGGTACTTCGGATCATTTTTGTTTAAGCTGAAGTCATTATCATTTGGTATGTGTGAATACGGTTCTATTGCAGCAATATTTCCAGTTGGTCTAGGTTTACCTAAACCCGTGGTACTGAAATCTAATTTAGAACTACTACTATTACCAGTTGTGCCATTGTTCGAACCTGTTCCATCAATAGTGTAGTTATTCGTAGATCGTATGATATTGTTGTCAATCATAACCGAATTTTGTTGAGCGAGTTGCTGGCTTAAGCGCTGATTGAGAGCTCGCTTACGTTGTAAGCGACCCTGGAGTTGAGCTATTCTAGCGTCAATCGATGCCATCTCTGCTTGACGTTGTGCTAATGCAAGACGCTGTTGCGAGACTACTTGGTTTTGTTGTTCATTCATTTTATTCCGATACTGAACAATAAGCAATAAATTCATTGTTATATTTCAAATAGTTTTCACAATATTAAATTGCTAATTAGTTTATTTCATTTATTAAAAACAATACATACAATATTATTATATTAACTTTTTCATAGGGAAGATATCAAATTAATTTGTATAAATGAGAAATAAGAAAAGTCCATCTTTTTCTAATTAATTTAATTTCATAATTATTCATAATATTTTTAATTGACTTTAAAATTACGTTACGGATTTCTTTAAATAATAGTACAGGAATAAACTTACGTGCAGATATAAATTAAGCGCATGGAGAAAAAAATAATTTAGTAGTTCAATTTATTATAGTTACATATAGGAATGCGATTTTTACAAATTAATTTTATTCTCCTTTAAACATAATTTATCTTTTATTAACAGAATTATATATTTCTAAATGAACTTTAATGGAAACATATTAAAAAAATTTTATTCAATACTGGATATTTTGAAATAAAAGGCAAAAATTTACGTTTATGAATAATTGAATAATGTTAACGCTATCTACTTAAAGCAATTACAAAAATTCATATATGCAATAAAACAAATAAAGGTGACATGTTTACTTACTAACAACTCTCTCCTGAGTTTTTCAAGTTCGGCACTTGCAGGAGTTCCAAGATGACCACTTGAATTTTGATTGGTCCCTCCATTGTGTCGACCTCTAAGCTCCTCCAACTGTCGTGTAAGCTCTTCAACCTTTGCCACAGCTAGTGAAAGTTCCTTCTCTTTTTCATTAAATAAAGCTCTTATGCAGTCCAGGTCAGAAGCTGCAATAAACGAAAAGAGATATATTTATGACACTAACAACGCAAATAATTAAAAAATTAAAAGTCTTTTAAACATTTTATTAGTTACCTTTATTATAGTAAAAATATAAATTTATATTTTACAAAGAAAACTTCAAAATATATTTTTACCTATGTATAAAATAAATAAAAGAAGTATGATGTAAAATATAACTTCTAATTTAATTTTTTACATTAAATTATATTTATTTATAATACATTGTGTTTATTAAACAATGCTACAATAAAATATTAATGATGTTTTGTTTTGATTTCTACATAAGTTGTAATTACTGGTTTAGTTTAATAAACTTTTTTTTTAATATTTTATATTATTTGATCCAATTATATGGCTTTTTAAATATTTTGGTTTTAAAAAAATTTAATTTGTCGTTTTTCAATTACGACACAAAGAATATTTTAATAATACCAATGGCATTAATAGAAATATTCATATTTTGACAATTTTAATAGTTTTATTATCTTGCGATTAAATCACTATATAAATAATAGAAATATATATAGTTTATACTTACATCGCTATTCATTCAACTATGTTTTAAAGTTATATACATATTCATTGATATAAAAAAATTTAATAGTGATAAATGAATGATTGTTCTATTATGAAGTGTTGTTTGTCACTTATATATATAAAGAATAATATATTTATTATGTTTAAAATAAGTTAACACATAAAAGTTTTTTAACGAACATTTCTAATGAAATGATTGAGGTATTATTTATATAGGTAATTTATACTTATGATTACACTGTTTAACTAAAATAAATCTATAAATTTATTTTATAATTAAATTTCTTAACCGCAAACAAAACATTTTTTGAAATATATTCTTACCCATGTATATATTTGTAAAAACGCTTGTTTATTATTTTTTCACTTTATATTTACTTTATCTATATCATAACGATAATTTTTTTACGTTATCTTAGGATGCTCTAAGATATACTGTACTCATATTCGTGAACATAAAGTAATGATAACTTTTTAAATATATTTTTAAGTTAAATTTCTATAAATAGAAAATATCTTTTATAAATTAAATATCCATCATTACTTCTAAGTCTTCATATATCTCAAACAATAAAATTATAATTATAAAAAAAGAAAGGTCGTTTTTAATAAATGTTCTTAAATACTAATTAAAAATAACTATATATAAAAATTTATGTATATTTTTCCCAATTGTGTAAGCTATTGGCATTAAATTACAACTAATCGATTGCTAATGAAAAATAAATTTGAAACATTAAATACAACATAATATATACTATTTCGTGCATATGATAATTTTGTATCATATAATTTCTAAAAATATATACATATTTCATTTGATTAAAAATCTAATTTCTTTCAAATATCAAAAATTTTGAATTATCCAAAAGTCTAACTGTGAATATATAGTTTAATTTTATGATATTTACATATATTTATGTTACTATTTATTTACATAATATGATATGAAATATAATTTTTAATAAAAGCAACGTATAATACATCATTTTTGCAAAACGAATCATAAATCATTTTTTATTTCGAACAGAACAAGTGAATATCTTAAAGAGATTACCTGTGCATAAAAGCCTTTGGTTTATGCCCTAACTATGCTTTATAGCTTACTTTTTAACATTTTGTCTTTTTACATTTAATCTATCTACAGTAGCATTATATTCTGAGCTATTATAAAACTATATAGAATAAGAAATTGAAACAATATACATATCTAAAAAAGCATAAATAATAATGAAATATGTAGCAAAAAAATAATACTTTCTTTTTACGAATTATTTAAAATTATCATTGTTTTGTTTAAAAAGATTTTAGCATATACTAATAAATGTAGTTAATAATTTTCATATATAAGGGATTGCGCTTGCTCGTTGTTTTTGTAAGATTTTGTTATCTTTTTGATATTTGAACAAGATACTTTTCATTAACTTAAATCAATATTTTTTAAATATTAGTTTTCCTCAGTTATTATTTAATTTATCTTCAATGATATCGACCATTTTTCAATTTGAAAAAATACATGCCAAATAATCATAATCAATAAATATTATTGTTATTTTCAAAAATTCTAACTGATTTTTTACTGAATTGATAATAAACTACATTATTAATTCTATTATAATAATTATTATTATTATTTTGTTGAAATTCAATACTTTTATGTATACGGACAAAACCTATTTTTAATATTAAAATGTATATATTTCTTTTTAAAAGTAATATATTATACATTATTTTTTATAATATATTTAAAATAAAGTTAAAATATATTTACATAAATTTAACTTAACATATTAACCTGACAAAATATTTAATTTAAAATTATAAAAATGTATACTTAATTTATTTTATCAAATATTCAATAAAGTGGCTAAAAATATAGAATGTGTAATTGATTGCATTAGGAGGAAGCGATATATATCAATAAAAGTTGGCAATACAGAAAATGAACCACTAAGTATTATATAAGTATTAGAAGCCACGAGAAAAATTTATGGTTATTATATAACCGCGACTCATACTTTTTCATAGCGTATAAGGTAGAATCGATCTGATATGATAGGCCGCATCTAATAGACCAATCGTAAAATCAAACTTAGATTTATAATTTTATTTGTCTTTTCATTACCTTTAAATAAAACATTAAAACTTATTCATGATTCGGTAAATTTTTAAATTATAATTCAAATTTATGGTTTTGAAATGTTGCTTATTTACTATTATGCTATTTTTTTAATATTTTTATGTAACTTAATTTATCTTACGAGTCTAAGATAAATTACAAATTTATCTATATAAATTAAATATAATAAGAATATGAATTTATGTATAATTATAATTATAAAAGTGCAATAATACTATTATAACAATTTGTATAATATAAAAAGTAATTATAAATCATATATTTTTTATCAGTATTAGTAATAGTATTTCCATTGTTTTTTATTGCAAGGGATTAAAAGTATTATTTTCAAAGTTATAAAGTATAAATTTATATATTTTATACCTATTTATGGATTTATATTTTTTTATCTTGTTTTCAATTTAGAATTTCTATATTATAATTTTAAATATTTAAAATACTTAATTATTGTTCACAAATAATTTTTAATGTTTAATATAATTTAAATAAAATATTAGAAAGTTTTTTATAAATCTCTGAATTTGTTTATTAGCTATAACATATATTTTAATAAATAGTCGGTGTAGAGTAACAAAAAATAACTAAATTTCAAACAAGAAATTTTTTTAACTCATTGTTGGTTTTTAACAAAATCGGTGATAAATGAACTTAGATTTGAACTTTGTAAAACAAATTAATTAAATATATCATTACTATGTTAGAAAGACTGTATATTTAATATATTCTAAGTATATAAATACGGATACTGCATGGAAAAGTTGTGCGCCTGATCTTTTAATTTCTGGTAACAAAATTATTCATGTCAATAAAGCTATTTTTCTTTAAATAATATTCATTCGCAATAAAGAAGGTTAAAATATATTCTTTACTGCCTATACCTTACAGAAAATGAAAGTTGGAAGGACTAGCTAACCTTGAAATGAGTATGTATTAGAATAATAAAAGGATTATAAGCAGGATAGATAATATTTAATTAGGCTTATCTTGCAGCACTGACTACGTGATTTAAACGAATAAATTAAAGAGAAAATTATAAAATGAAAAAGAGAAAGAGGGAAAATTAGAAAATCAACGATTAAGAGGCTAATTTCTGAATACTGATTAGTCAATTCCTTTTAATCTAACAATGTATTTACAATAATCATTTCTTATATTTTATTGAGTCCCTCTAGATTGGAAAATATATATTAAATAACATATATGAATTATAATTTGTCTATACTTGATGCGAGAAGCTACAAAAATGTTAAGATCCTTTAATTAATTTAATTATTTATATATCGACTATAAATTTCCCATCTGGTATAGCCTAATAATAAATAATAATTTGTTCCTACTTTGTCACGCTGACTGTTATTTTTTATATTTTTGGATGGCACTTTCTAAATTTATCAAACAAAAGCTTTTGTCGCTTATTAGCGTGACCAGAGTAGAAGATATGTGAAAATGCGCGCAAGGGCTTACCAACAGTTAATCTGGATTGAAACAGGGTGTTTGTAAGTGCATTCCGCCTTTGTAATGAGAGCAGGAATCTCCGCATAAGTAGAATTTGCTGTCAAGGCAAAAAGTCCTATTACTGCCGATATATTAAAGTACAGAATTAAAGTTAAACGCCATAAGTATTAAATTTTTAATACAGGTATTAAATCATTAATTACGATAACATAAATTTAAGCAGTAATTAATAAAGTATTTGATATGTAATAATTTGTAACAAATGGATTTATAAAGCCGTTACATTTAATATAATTTATAATATTTTGGATGATATTGTTTCATTAGCAAGAAACGATAATATTATTAATAGAATAAGAGTCAATAAAATTTGCATAGAGCATATTTAAAACAATGAATTAGTATTTATTTATTATAATGATTTAAATCGTAATTATATAATGATATAAGGTTTGTTTAATGCAATAAATGTAAAAAATTGTAATTACTAAAATCAAAAAACATTATTTATAAAAATTATTTAAAAAAATTAAATTGAAAAAATTAAAATGTATTAAATTATGTATACACACCGGTGACCAAATTTTTCTTTTTTTTATTATTGATTTTGCAATAAATATATTTTAGTTTAATTTGAAGATGATCTAATTTATTTATTTCTATTAAACTTTTATTGACTTTATATTGAAAATGCTTAATGTGAAAGAATTAATTTAATTTCAAATATTAATATAGTTAATCGCTGTTTTTAACGAAACTTTGTTATAATATTTGTTTAAACATTTATGTTTGAAAACTTAAATTAACTATAATCATACAAATCATACAATTTTTTTATACAATAATATTGGTGTTTTAAAAGAATTCATAAAAAATAATATAAAAAATACTATTATACTTAGATTTTCTTTTAAACTAATTCCCATAATATTAATTTTCAATAAAATAATATTATTCTAGAATAATTAAAATGAAACAAATTGAAATATGTTAAAATAGTTTTACATTTAAATTAATTTATTTGCACTTTCCCTTTCTCTTCCACTATCCCTTTTGATATTAGATTTTCTTTTAAACTTATTCCCATAATATTAATTTTCAAAAAAATAATATTATTATAGAATAATTAAAATGAAACAAATTGAAATATGCTAAAATAGTTTTATATTTAAATTAATTTATTTTCACTTTCCCTTTCTCTTCCACTATCCCTTTAGATATTAGATTTTCAATTTAAAGGAAAATGTATTAATAATTCCTAAGAAAGATAATACTTTATTTAATTTTTTTTTGTATATTATTAACTTTAAATAAATAAGAAACTTTTAAAATTTTTATACAAGATACATTTTATTGAACTGCAAAATATATATATATATACATATATATATACATAATCAATGTAAGAATAAACAATGTAAAATGAATATTCGTAAATTATAAATTAATACCCATAAAAATACTTACTAAGGGTGGCATTGTTCGCACGTGAAGCGTCAGTCTGAGATCTGAGAAGTCGTAGACGGTTTAATTTACTCTGCTGCTGATCTAACCGATGTCTAAGCCGTGCCAGTCTGTCTTGTTGCGCCGGCTCCTGAAATAATCAAATTGAATTTTTTCTAAGACCTATGACAAAAGGATCAATGTTAAATGAAAAATAGACTGTGTAAATAATATGAATGTAATTTGATTGATTAATGCTAACACCATAATGATAATTATTACAGAAATCTGTTTAAATAAACTTTCAATAAGATATTAAGAAGCTTACTAAAAATAAAAGTACAAATCAATTTGTCTATAAAGTCATCACTTCATTAAAAGTAATTCACAAACTAAATTAATTTGTATATACAATAACATAGATATTCAAAGCTTTATGTACAAATAAATAAATAATACAAATAATTTACATTTTAATAGATTATACAATTACTATACAATAATTTTATATATAATATAAACTGAAGATAATTTATAAAATATTAAAATATCTACTTAGATTGAGAAGTCAAAAAAAAGCTCTATGTACATTGTATATAAAATATTTTTTATAATACTTAGATTTTTATTATCAAGTTGAAATGATTTTTTTAAGTTAAATTCATTTTCATTCCATAATTTATACTTAAGATATAATTGAAATATTTAAAAAACATTTTTTAATTTTACAGAGTTCTTTGTATACAATATTCAATAAAAAAGACCCAATTTTCACAATCTTGAAGTGGTTAACAAAGTAATTATGTGCACATTTATTTAAAAATTAAAAAGTCATTAAACATGATGTTTGTATTCTTTGTGACATTATAGAAATCTTATTATTAAACTTAAGTTAACAAAAAAATAACAAGTATAATTTATAAATATTTACTCCTTTCTTATATAAATAGTAAAGAGCATTTTGTTGTCTATTATCTTTATAATTTAAGTAAAAAAATGTTTGAATAATGTTTGATTTAAAAAGTCAAAAAGTTATCTTAGCGATTATTAAGTATTTTAATGTTAAATTTTCTTATAATAATAGGTAGTTGTTTTTTATTGTATTATGATCAAAATGCAATAAATTAATGAGACTAAATTAATTAATTAATTAATTAACATCAGAGCTGGTAATTTTAGAATTACAGATGTCCTATAGTAATAAAATAGTTTAAAATAAACTTTTACAGATTGTTTATTAAAAGATGAATTTTATCGAAATTTTATTTTTGAATATTGAATATTGAATTATTATTGAATAAGAAAAAATAATAAAAAAAATGTTAATATTATGTAAAATCTAATATTATAAAAAAATATTAAATTCAAATAAAAATATAAATTAGTCTAATAATATTTTTAATCGATCACAAATGTGTTACTTGTATAAAAACTTTTGTTAATGGTTTTGCACATAAATTTAATTATCAGAGAGTGAACATTTGCTGAATACACTAAATTACACTAAATTCATTGGGAATCTGAATTAGAAATAAAATAATTGCTTATTTTAAATAAACTATTTATATTGATTCTGGTGTTATTTTAAATATTAAGACACTCATGAAAACTAAAATCTGCATTTAGAAAGATTTTTTAGAATATATGGATGTAATATTTGATCTAGTTTTTGTATTTCAAATATATCTTACTTTAGAGCATTGATGATTTGTAACTTATATAAAAAATTTATAAACAATAAAATATTTTATTTTAAATTAATGCAAAAAAAAGGAAATTTTTTGTTAAGAAATATATCTTTTTTATGTAATGAATTGTTATATTCCTGATATTATATATTTACAAATATTAAAACAAATCTTTTAAGTTATATTCAGATTGAGATTATTAAATTTATTATGTATTTCGTTGAACATAATTTTAGAAAGAATTACTTATTTTATTAAAAAGTAATACATTCACACGTTTATAGAAATTCTTGCTCTTATGAATACATTTAATTATATATATTCAATTCATGCAATATTATTAAAATCTTTTAAATCGTTATTAATAGATATTTTGTACATATTCTATAAAGAATGATTTAAAAGAGAAAAAACATTTTGATTTGAATTATACAGTGTATTTAAGTGAATATAAATATAATTTAGTTTTAATATATTTGTATTAAAAATCGACTCACCTGAGCACCTCGAAGGACAGCAAGTCGAGCTTCACGCTGTTCTAGGAGACGACGTTGTTGAGCGATTTCGCGTTGCTGCCTTGCCGCCATGCTTTCAAGTTCGCTAAGCACCAGCACGGCACCGCCCCCGCCCACTGGTAACTGTAATAAAAACACAATTTTAGGATATTATCTGGCTATTGGACGTGGTAATAGGAGTCAATATTCTCAGCAACCTTAAAGGTATTAAGTACAAATCTAACAAATAAAATAAAAATATGCTTAAACTTTTTCTATTTACTAACATTATGTAACAAAATAATTTTTATATTTGTATAATAATGCTCATAAAGATAAAAATTTTTTCCTACAATACTTAGATTGTTAATACATAAGCATTTTAATTTTAATAAGAAAAAATAGTATTTTATACGAAATAGATACAATAACAATGAAAATAAAAAATCTATTTGAATATTAGTGATATAAAAGACAAACAAGCAAGATTTCAATTTTTAATCTTTAAATTTCATACAACTAGATTGAGTAGCCTACAATATTTTTCACATAGACTTGAATCTTTTTTTCATTTTAATAATAATTTTTTATTACAATTATAATCTAAAGTATTATTTATATATCATGATAATAATATGCATGATTTGCATGATAATAATAAGGTAATGTGGGGGAGAGTTCTTTAAAGATAATAACAAAAAGCTATAACTTTTTAGCTTTCTGCAAAATGAGTAACGAAACAGATTAATATATATTTACAAAATGTCCATAAAAATTTAGAGCTCAAAATTATACTTATTACATAACAATATATACAATATTTTAATAAAGTTCAATATTTGAAAAGTTTTTAATTTAGTAACTTTAAGAAATAAATAATATTTAAAATTCACGCTTTTATTATATTATGTTTTGATTCGATTTTCTTTATTTATTATTTTGTTACATATAGTTTCATGATATATAACATTATAACAAATAAACATTAGAATATTTCTAATTACTATATCTAACTATTTTCATATTTGTTATTTACACTTATTTAAACAATTATTAACAAATTTTAATAATAAAATTATTTCAAACATAAAAAACTAAAATAAGAACGGGACGATTTTACAAAATATTATTAAAATTAAATTATTGACATATTTTTCAGTTTCAATATAAGTTTCATTAAAAATAAAATTAAAGAGTATTTAATTAAATTAAATAAATTTAATGAAATATTTAATTCAAAATTATTTAAAATGAAAATACCATATGTCTTTATATAATATGTTATTCGAATTTTTTATTTCATATTTAATTGAGTACAAATTACATTTATATCGTGCTCGTATAAATATTACAACAAAATTTATTCTTAGATTGGCATCTCAAATTTTATATTTTATATGAGATTATCAAATAATTAAAAATGAATAATCTGTTCGAAAAATAAATTCTTATTATTTGTCCAAACTTACAATTCATTGTAATTAAGAGTTACGGATATAAAATTTGATTTTTAAAATCTAATAAAGTAATTCATTTTTGTATTTTTATTAAGATTAAATATTTCAATATTAAACTAGTTTTTCTACAATGAACTATTACAATATTGATTTATATATTTAAAAATTTGAAATTGCAGAATATATTAGTTAAAAATGAGCGGCAATATTGAATTGGCACTGTATAATCACAAATCGAAATGGCACTAGTCTGAAAAGAATTAAAAATACATTTAAGCAATGCTCTTGCAGTCTTTGATGCTCCGACGCAATCGACTAGTACATTTAACGTAAAATATGAATGACTGCCTATTCAGCCAGGTTAGACAAGGTTGAACATTTATTTTGTATTTAAAATTCTAAAGTATTTTACACTATTTGTCTGAGCCTTTATGTGGAATGCTATAAATAGGATAATATATGAAAAACTTTACTCGAAAGTACATATTTCTATGTGCCACTGAGTAGCGCTGATGCTCTTCGCTACTGCACAACCATTGTATTTATTCGAGTTAAAAATGTTAGCTACTAGTACAATTACATATATCAAAGGACTTCGTAAAATTTATAGGTATTCCTTTTTAAATATATATACTGACCAATTACTATTACAACCGATTGCTAACATTTTTATTAAAATCTTAAGACGAAGATCATTTCACAATTTATTACAGTATGTAAATGATTTGTTAAATAACTAACACTTAGTTTCATTGCAATTTCAACTTTTAATTTATATTACTAATTATAGTTAAAAAATAAATGAGTGAGTGTTTGAGTTTGAGTGTTTGAGTAATTTATATTACTAATTATAGTTAAAAAATAAATGAGTAAGAGTATTTATCAGTGTCAGTTTCACCTTTGCATTTCAATAAATTTTGCTTGGATATATTTAATTATTATTCATTTGTCTACCTTGGAAATATAGAAAATAAAAAATTAATTATATTATACAAACAATATTTTAAAAATGATATATTTCACTAAATAAAAGTGTGTAATTTTTCATAGATATTGTTTTTTCTTTTGAGTGCACGGCTCAACAATATTTTTGAGGATACATAATAACTAACAACTTTACCAACTGTCTTCGTATCATCCAAACAAAAAGCTTCATCTCTTTCATAAGGTCAAGTTATCAGTATTAAACGACTATTTATGGAAATTTAGATTTATTATATTCGTTAATGAAGAGCTTCTACATGTTTAAAAAAAAAGTTTTTTTAAAGATATAGAATAAAATTATTACTGTTATCAAAATAAAAATGTTATCAATTTTTATTATATCTATGAAATATTACTATTTTTTAATTACTCGCTAATAAAATAATATGAAAAAAATTTGGATGTACTAAAATATTTATATTTTTATTCTCTTGATACATATTTGCAAATATTTGTGCTTATAATTTCATATCATTTAAAATCACCTATGAATTCTATATTTTATATTCTTTACATTTGATACAAAAATATAAATAATTTAGTTCCTTTACAAATATTAAATAATTTCTTAAAATCTTAAAATAAAATACTTCGAAAATTTTTAAAAGAAATAAAAAAATTTAGAGAATAGTAATTAAATGAAAAATTCTAAATTTCCTATTTTAATAATTAAATTAATCAAACTGAAGTAGTATAAGAAATAAATATAATATATTGATATTTGGTATAAAGTAGAAATTATTTTTTTATAATAGTGATATAATTAATTTTGACTTTAGAAAAACATAGTAAAATTAACACGAGTAATAACATTAATAATAATAACGGTATTTGTAATAATAGTCAATATCGTTGATTTTTTAGGTATCTTCAAGTATCGTATCACTAATATGTAATCGTAACTAATAATTATGATAAACATAACTAATATTTATGATTATAATATAATTATAATTATGATTATTTTTAAATGTTGCTATAATTATAATGTAAATTATGTATAAATGTTTTCTTAAATTTTAACAATAAACGTATTATAATAATCAAAAATATTTTTTATAAAAAATTTGTATAAATAGAAACAAATAAATGCAGTTTACATACAATATTAAGTAATTTTATATTTATAAATACTTAAAAGATGCATAATTTACATGTTTGCCATTCCGTGTTTCTGTCATTTTGATAGTCTGCCAAAGTTAATGTTAGTACATGGACAATATTTTGACGTAGACCCTATTGAGTTACTACCAAAATCCCTGACGCCCGTGATAATCGTGAAAAAAAAGAATTAAATCAGCAATGGACTTGTTGATAGTTACGAATATTATTCAATATGATCTTTAAAAAATTTAACATTTAATCGTTTTTTTTATCAGTTTTTATATATGTAACTACGTAAATAGTAGATACTCGATAGTCCTATTATAATACAATATGCACATAAGCAGGCGTATTAGTGATAGATAAAAAAACAGATTTTTTTGGATTATTATATCAATACATTAACTCTATTGCAGACCAAGATATGCATTTTAAATTGTGAAATTTTTAAAAATAATAGAATTTCACGTAATATCGATTTACTAGCGTTTTTCATTTAATATATAATATATTTCTGAAATACTAAACCAGTCTCTTATTCTAATTTTCAAAATTATCTTCTCTAAATCTAATAAATAGGTAGAAATTTTGAAATAAATTAAACTAATATTTGAAAGAAAACAAATGACGAATTGAGTAATGAGATCAATACTTTGTAACATACAAGATTTTCATTTGTTTGATTATCGAAAATTGCAAATATTAATTTTTTATTATCATGCATTGGAATTTGAAAGGTAGTTAGGTGTGACTTAATATAAGATATGATATTTATAATAATAAACAATCATAATATTTATTTACATTCATAGCCAATACGATGAATTTGTACTTAAATTTTATTATTATTTCATTTTGATCAAACTTAATATTTCAAAAATAAATATAATAGCTAAAATATATATTATTTTAAACGAATCTTAAATTAAAACATTAAGTGAATTGCATAAATTATAATATACTTTTTAAATAAATTATAAACAAATTAAATTAAATTAACATATTACAATTATTAATTAAAAAAAGGCAATAGTAACTACAAAAATAGAATACGCGAGCAAAGGTTGGATAATATAATAATGCAGCTGATATAATATTAATAGATCAATAAATATTACATAAGATTATAATAAAATAGATACACTATATCTTTCTTATAAAGTTCTACCTAGAAAGTAAATAGAAAAAAACAAATCGAGTTTAAGAAATAACATAATTTAAGTAAAAAAGTATTAAATTCAATATGAGCTCATTTCACTTACATAATTGTGTATGCAAGAATGAAGTAAATCTTTTATATAAACAAGTTTTTTAAAACAATTTATCACATCAAAAAAAATTATTATAACGTACTGAATCTAAGACAAATTATAATATTTACAAATAACAACGAAAATAACAATATTTTTGGAAAAATAATATAAGCAATAATTTTTTGACAAAAAAATAACATATACACATATATAGATGATTTATAATAAACACATTTTATTCTGATTAATATAATATTCTTACTCAAACATAATCTAGATATTTTTTAAGAATTCAACTTTAAATCTTAGGTAATAAGTATTTATATACCTTATTATTGTAATATATCTTCAAATAATATTATTCAAGTTTTCCCATAAATTATTGGAATATTGTTATATATGTTCCAATACTATTTTAGTAATGAATATAATTCTTAAATATTTTACAATCATATAATTTTTTCAAATATTTTATTAATTATAAAAACTAACTATTTGTAAAGAAGTCCAAATGATTGAAACTTATAAACTTTCGTTAATAAAAGTCAAACGATAAAATGAAATGAATGAGAATTTAAAAATTCGATTTTAAATTTATATTATTCAACTGAAATCATTATAAAGAAATTTTCAAGTACAATTTCTTTAATTCTGTTGGAATGGCAAAGTTCTATAAAATATAAATTTATAATTTCTGTAATAAATAAATTGATTTTTTTTATTTAGAATTTATATAACGTAGTCTTCTTATTTCTTTCTTTTTAACATAAAAATTTCTATTTTCTAATACATCCAAAAACCGTTTCATAAAAAAAATCAAGTATTTTTACACGGTCTTTATACAGCTTTGATGTTTAAATATATAAATTTTAAATTTATTCCATTACATATAGTTGTGAAAAAACAAGTATTGTAAATAAGAAAAAGAAAAAGCAGTAAATATACACTAAAACAATATCAAAAAGTTTAGAAAAAACTTTTAATTCTTAACTTCTAACTTTTAAAAAATGAGATATAATATTAAATATAATTAAGAAGAAATATAATTAAGAAAGAGCAGAAGAACACATTTGAATTATTTGTTATCATAAATCAAAATAAAATAAAATAGGTAAAGGACTTAAATGTTTATTAAAATTATGAAATTAACTACTATGCAATATAAATACCTATATTTCCAATTAGCAAGTATAAAATTATTATTTTAAAATAATATGCCTGATTATAGTTACATAATCAAGAATATAATAATTATTTGTTACATATATATATCTGTTTAAATAAAATAATGTTTTAGTAACTATCAAAATCGCAACAAATTTTAGTATGCCTTTTTAATGCTTGTGGGAGAATAATTATTCGTAGTCAATTAATTTATATAATTTTATAAATATTATAAAAAAAACTTTATTGCATTGTAATTAATTACAGTATTACATTTTTTAAAATATATTCTAAAAAAAATACAGTTTTTCATTCGAATATATATAATTACTTGTCTTTTTTACATATTTCTTTGCATATTTACTACACTTTATTTTATTAATTTAAAGTATCCTTTACTAATTTCTTTTAAATTTGTATATTTTATATTTGTAAAGCATTTAATCGCAGAATATATAAATATTTTTAAAAATATTTCAGTTCTATATATATTTTTGTATATTCAACATGAATGTCCATATAAAATAAATATTTACATTAAAGCATGATTATTTAATATTTTTTTTAATGAAATAATTTCTATTTAAATAAATAATTGATTTTAATACATAATTTATTATATTTCAATAATAAAATATAAAATTTGATTGAAAATGGACAAACATATTTTAGCTAAATTACAATTTATAAATAAACAAAATAAAAAATTGAACAAAAATTAAGAATAAATAAATACTTAAAAATAATATTTTATTCATTTAGAGTATTTTCCATAGGAGGCTCATTCTTTTTAAAATCTCCATTGCTCAAAATTTCTTTTTATAAATAATAATAATTTACTGATTGTTTATATTTTAAATATATATATATATATATATATATATATATATATAATGTAAACAAATGTGTAGATTTTTAGTCAGTATTTTAAGCAATTTATTACATAAATCATAAATTTTTTAATTGATTAAATTATTAATTAAAATTTGAGAATAACTTAAGAATATTTCAAATTATTTTACTTATACAACATTTACAATTCGTGTTAGTAACATATAATACATTTATTTGTTCACCAAATCAGATATTATTTTTAAATAATAAAAAAAAGAAAGAAAATTTGTAAATATATATAAGTTGTTTTTAAAATTACAAAATATGTTTTTTGATAAGGTCTAAAAGACATTTAAAATTTTGCCTTAATTTATAAACAATTTTTATTTTATAATAGTTAAAATCAAAATATACAAAAAATATGTTCGTAAGCATACTTTGAATAATCATTTCAGATTGTTTATTCAAAGTAATAATATTTTCATGAATGCTATAATTTTGAAATTATAATTTAGATCGTACCTGGCTTTCAATTGTTATACGTTAATGTTTTTTATCTTTTTAATAACAGTAAAGAATAGTGTAAGATTTAATTTCTTTTGTAATTGGTCAGGAACAAGTGAGAGTATTCATTGAATTAAATGTTTAAACTGTAAATTATAGTAACTGTTTGGTATGGGAGCAGATGTAAGTAAATACATTGTGATAAACAAATTTTTTGATAATATATTTTAAATTGGAAATTCAGAAAACCAGTTTTCAGTAGCCATTTATTTTTTAATTATATTTACAATATCAATAATTAACAGTTTGGATGATAAGACGACAAGAGAAAGATATATATATATATATATATATAGAGAGAGAGAGAGAGAGAGACGAATAGATGAACGATTTTACTTTAAGCAGCATGTAATATGCTAGGTGAATGTGTCTGTAACCCGCGAAAATTGTGATCAGACGTAAGCTCTGTTATGAAAAGGACTTCAAGAAATTGAAAGTAGTGTGGACATAGTTTGTTGGAAAGAAAGAGGCACGTAGAGTAAGTTGCTACTGCTTACTCATCTGGAGGCGGGCAGGTCGTTGTTGCGTAGGAGAGCGACAGCCGATCCCCGGTGCTCGTGCATATGGAGGAGTGCGAGGAAAAGCAGCTTGGGGCAGTGGAGAGAGCTTGGAGCTGATAGTTGAGCTCGTCAAACAGGGATCAGCAATGATTGCGTCGAATACCGGAAAACTCGAATGAGTCTATGATAAAGCAGGAGAAGGTGACTGGGAATAACAACTAGTTCACTCTCGCCTACCGGAGAGACAACTGAGTGCGCGCCTCTTTCTACTAGTGACAGAGAAGGGGGCCTCCTCTCTCGCTAACACTACTGCTAACGCCGCCATTGCCGCCGGATTCCCAAAACTTGCTGATCATGCGTACGTGCATTTTGCACTTCGCTCAAGCATCGTTTCCTTAAACACATACGCACGCGCGTTATGTTCTATATAACATTATAGCGTACATTCTATATAATTCATACAATTAATATTTAAAAAATGTAATTGGAAAAAAAATATTGTTGCATATTTTTTTTATTTAACATAATTAAAATATAATTATTAATTTATTATTAACCTGGTTTAGACACACACTTGCCGAGAAAATGATCTGCAATTTGATACTTTAATATTGTAAGTATATGTATATTGTATATTGTAATATTGTATTAAAATACAATATTTAACATTAATTCATAATATTTGTGCATTTTATTGTACAATTCTGTTTTCTGATATTTCCAATAAGTAGCTTTATTGCATTAGTTTTAATAATTTCATATAGAATAAACAATTATATGTTACAAATACGGAGTTAGGTGTGAAAAAATTTGTATAATAAGAGAGTTGATGATCAATTAACAATTACGTAAAAATCTACAAACGATACTATATAAATTTATATTAATAAATGATCGTAAATTTCTAAGTATCATAACTTTCTATAAAATAGTTCTTAAAAAATTAGAGCAAAATAACAAAGAAAAACATTACATTTTTTACTTTACTTATTTCAGATTTATTAATTTTTAACGAATATTAGTCAAATCAAATTATTTGTTTTGTATGCATTTTTAACATCTGTATAATTACTATAAATTTAGGTTTCTCCTCTAGTTTATAATTTTTGTAATTTTTTTTTAGTATAAATAATAGATATTTTTTATTTTATACATTCCTGGATAAATATGTATATATATTTGATTTATATAAATATATAAATATAAATTATTATATGTACATAACCAAAGTACGTTCATATTTTTTAATAAATGTCTATTAATTTGAAATTTTTTTCAATAAATATAGTTTACTTATTATATAAAGAAAAGAAATTACACAAATAATCAATGTTCATTGGAAATTTAATAATAATTCATTTATGTTCGCAATACGGTAGAATAAATTAAAAATTTAAAATAAATTTAAAAAGTTCTTTATCCAAAACGAGCATTCAATCATGTAAATATCTCTATATTTTTATTTATTTAATTACTTTATTATAATATTATCTGTTTAATAATTTTAATGTATTATTTAATCTAATAATATTTAAGTGATTCTATTAAATAATGTAAATTTATTCAATTTATTTATTAAAAAGACAAAATATATATTAAACAATAAAAAACAAAGTTATCTACTAATTGCCGTTTTATATGAATATATTAAACATAGATATAATGTAAATTTTTATATAATAATAACATTTACTTTTGGTCTTTATCATATGAAATATCATCAATAAAGTATACAACTATGATATGGATTTAAGAATGGATTTAATTAATGCACTCTGCTATGTGGCTCCAATCTTTATATTACAAATTTATTACTGAACAAAAAGTAAATGAATAATGAAGTACTATTTTTATTTATAATAGAAACTTAAAATTAAGAGAGTACAAAATTGTAATAAGCACATTAAAATAAATAGAGCATTCAATTAATATTTGATAACATTTATATATCTTTGTTTAAAATTTTTATTTTATTATATAATTTTATAAAAGAAAATTAGAAAAAGTAAGCATAAAGAAGGAAGTGCAAATTTAAACTTAAGTTTTAAGTATATTATAAAATATAAATTATAAAATAGTATTGCCTCTAGTTTCTATTTTATAAGTATTTTTTTGTGGTTTTCTTTATATCTTTTATTGCTTATTTTCCAGATTCAAGTAGCTTAAATATGTGGATAGATTAACTGTTTAATACACAGGTTTTTTTTATAAATGAATAGAAAATTCCGTACTTATGTGCTGTTAAATGTACTGATTGTAGCTTTTGTTATAGCGACAATTATTCTAACTTATTTATAACCTATGTATACTGTCTTTACTACAAACTTATTGCAGAAATAGAATAGACCTACATTAAACAGGGGTTTTGCATTAAGTATTATAAAATATTTTGTTGTTGTAATTTAAAAATAATATTTCAATTTTCAATTGTTCTATTGGAAATTTTATATTTATATTTCGCAAACTTCAGTGTATGTTATTAGGAAAATAATTTTATTAAATACATACTTAAACGACATATTTTTAGTTTTATAAAGATATGCGATATCTACTTTAAATTTGGAGAGTTAGCTCTTAAACGTTGTGAATGAATCCAAATATTATCTGGTTAGTTTCACTTCATCTATGTGTACATTATTCTCCAATTCACTTTCATCTGTTTATATCAGCCCATAATCAAAATTGCAACATAATAATAGTTCTACGCGTTCAATAATTTTTTACTAAATATATACTATTTGTTCAATAAAGCAAATAATCTAGAATTTTACATTTAAGTAATCATAATGCGCGAATGAAATAATCCTACATGTTTTACATTTTAATATTTCGTATTAAATTTAATAGTTATTAAATTTAACAGTAAATCGTAAAAGTTGAATAGTATGTTCCTTTAATTGCTTGTCATATTTTTTCTCTACATTTTTTCAAACCAATATTTTGATTTTCCACAAATCTACTGCTCGAGAACCTGTTGCTCTAATATTATATACTTTTACGTCTTGGCATATGGTCCGCTATAAGCAAAAACTTATTGCTGATATTTAAATATCTTCAATATAGTACATATTTGGTTCAGAGTTTTTTATACATGATTTTCCAAAATATATGTTGTCAAAATCAAAATATTTTATATTCGCTGATATATTATATATTTTTAATAAAATTCACAAAAATTTATAATTATAAATCGATTAATTAATTAATAATGAAATAAAATATAAGATTTGAAATTAATCTTTAAAATTTTATTCTTTATTTGTACAGTTCAACATTATATAAATCAATTTTGTTAATTAAAGACATGCTAAATAATGCAATATTTAGAAGTAAGTTTCTACGAATAAAAAATCTTATAATAATAATTACATCTGAATGTAAATCATGTGTTTATATTGAAATTTGATCAGTCAAAATGACATAGTTATAATATATTATTAAAAGTAAACAATACTCTATCAAAATGACATAGTTATAATATATTATTAAAAGTAAACAATACTTATTAGAATACTTACAATACTTAGTATTTCATTTTATATAATTTAATTTTTAATAGAACGAAAGTCATATGTTACATATATATATATATATTTTTTTTTATACTACAACATATATATACTACGTAAGTAATATTATAAAATTACATGTTTAAATTAATTTAAAATATGTAATCGCACACGCCAAGATAATAATTATTCGACTATTGTTAATTGCACTAATTGCTTATGGAATATTATTAGTAGTAGGTAATTATGTATATATGAAGCACATTAACTAAATCACCAAAAATAGAAAGTAGGTACTTGTAATATAATTAATTTATTTTGTCAACTACATCAATTCATACTAATTTTATGAAGAAATATTCATAATAATTTTATGAAAATAGTTTGATTAAAATGCAATACGGAGTTTTTATATTACTTTTAATGCCTTGTAATATTTATATTAACCAGTTAAAATGTACTGTTTTGAAATCTTGCATGCCGTATTTTTACTATGTGTAATTCATAAAAGCTTTTATAAAGACATTTTAAAAAAATATTCAGCTTATTAAAATTTAACAATTAAAACTATTATTTATGGAAGGTTTCAAAATATAAATAGAAGCAAATTTACTCAATAATTAAAATATTTATTTACAAAAAGATATGATTTTGTGCTCTTCGCGATATATATATATATATATATATATATATATATAATCAAAATATTTTCTGATTTAAAAAAATAATTTTAATTAACCGATGTATGTCTTTTATTAAATTAATTCTTATATACAAGCTATCCATTATGTGTAGAATACTTTTAAATATATTTATAGCTTGATAATTTTCTAGCATTAAATCGAATTAAAAATATATTACATTTAAGTCTTTTAAACACTTAAGCGTTTAAAAATGATGTTAAATTAAAATTGTTTCAAATAATTTGTTGGTATTAAACATTTTTTTAATTTAAATTTGATGTTAAAGCGAAGAATACTCATAAGTAAGAAGCAACGGAATAATTAATCACGGAAAATTCTACGCTATTGTGTTTTGATGTAAGTACTTGCTTATGCATCAACCAAAGTTCACAAAAATGAAGGTTTTTAACGACGAAAGGTAGCCGCGATTGAAGCCTTATTCATAATTCAGATCTTATTGAACGCAAGAGATATATACATATACCCAGAACTGTCAGGTTTGTACGGTCAGGTACGTAACTATAGGAACGTGGTGATCTAACAACGTACAATAGGAAGTTACTTAAGACGATGAACTTCATACTATATATTTATAAAGAAATAGTAAAAAATAATTTTTTAATCATATTCAAAACTTATTTATCAACTAGGAAAGGATAATCGTTAATTAGTAGTAATAAACAATACCTTATATCGATTAATATGTGTCTTTATCTATGATATATTTATTATACTTTTACTAATTAATTATATTTCAATTATATTCACTATATTTTGTACGTGTTTAATATTTTTACATAATTATTTATTTAGAATAATTTTGTATTTGATAAAAAGCAATTTCGGTCAATGCATTTAGATTGTGATTTTTGCAATGATATATTCCATCTCTCTTGTATTCAATAAGAAAGAAGTGAAAGCAGTGAAAGCAGGAGTGAATATTTGTCGTATGTACTTATCTAGACTCAAACTTCACTATTGTTTTCATTATATATCATTTGTCCTTGTCAGAATCGATTGAACGAACCATTTTAATAATCTATTTGATTCTAGATGCTTCAAGAAATTAAATTTAATAGATAACTTTATAAAATCGACAAGGGACTTCAATTAAGTGATAATTAAGCTTAAAAATTTTAGATATACTTTTCTGCATATTATTCTCTCATTCCCGAAACAAGTTGATATTCACATAATGAATTTATCAGATATATAATTTATAACGATATTTAACATATTAATATAAAATATATATTATTATGTTTTCGTTTAAATGTTTCTATAATATTAATCATTTTCTTTCTATTACATAATATTATAACAAACAATCGATGCAGATAAATTGGGGTAGTTTTTAACAAATAAGAGTGTTTAAAATAATATATATAAATTTATATGCTTCTATAAGCTTCTATTTATAAACTTTATAAACATATAATCTTTATTAAGTTTATACAAATTTTTGTTTATGAATACAGTGCATTGATGTATGTGTACAAATCGTAGTTCAAAACTTTTTTTAATAATAATTTTAAATAATATATTCTTTTACTATATTGTAAATGATAGAAAGTTTTCAAAATAAATATTAGAATTGTAAAATACCATTTATTCATTGAATTTATGAATAGCATTATAATTATTTTTATATGAAAATTAATAAAACATAAATGTTATCTACAATTTACAAGAAATACTTGTTATTTGTTAAAATAACTGAACAAATGGAATTAAAAGCAAAAAATAAGAATTTATGAGGAGCTAATTTACCTAATTAATAAATGACATTAATTCGATATATTAAAAGAAAAATTGTTCAAGAATAAGAAAAAAAATTGAATTTAAAAATTACATTCTATTAAATAAAATAATAAAATATAGATTTCAATATTTGCGATACTTTGTATTACTTATCGTTAGGTTTTCAAAGTAAGCCTCAAATAGTAATTGGCTAATGGTTGTTGGGTACATTAAAATTTTTTTTTATGATTTGATCAATGTAAACTTCATTTGTAAAAATCTATTAAAAATGCTAATATTTTTTAATTTATAATTGCAAATAAATTAATGAGGCACTGTAATTATTCATTTACTATGATCAATAATTTGTGAGTACGATAACAATGTATTTTTAGAATTACATTATTTTTCGTTTTATATACAAATTATAATTTTTTAATTTCCCTTTCATATTCACAAACTATCAATCGTTAAATTAAAATTGAGAAAAGTAAAAATTAGTATTTTAATACCCGCACCTTAGGGAAAATTCTAAAGAGCACTTTTAAATGTATAAATTTACAAAAAAATAAATTAATTTATATATATATATATATATATATATATATATAGTTTAAAGAAATTAATGTCATCGTAATAGGTATATTTCATTTATATATATTATATTATACAATTTATTTATTTGTTAAATAAATATTAATTCTTTCAATTTAGCTGTTTATTTATATTTCTGATACATTTACTATATACTACTAAAAAGTCTATAATTAATTTATTAATGAATTTTTTATTTATTATTTATTATTTATTATTCGTTGGCATGTGCATTCAAACTGGCTTATTTTCACTTCCCTTTTTTAAATATTTATTTAAATATAACAAATTAAAATCCTGTTTATCTTACTAAAATATAAGACGTCATATATTTGTAAATATATCAATTAAAAATAAACTTAAGTAATACAATAAATAATGCTAAAAATTATATAAAAAATGTATTAAAAATAAAAATTCAAATTAAAGGTAGAATTGGTTTAATATTGTACACATATTCAAATTTTTTATCATAACATATATACTTACTTGATACTGCTTACTACTAAAAAACAATTTGTAAGAAAATGATTGTGAAAAGTTATCAAGTTTAAAGTCTCTCCCTCACACTATTTAGCTATTGACAATTTAATTTAATAAATAAGTATTGTTATAAACAAATAATTATTGGTATCTACAGATTTTTAAGATATTTTTCATTGGGTTATTATAAATTTTATTAAAATGTGTTTTCGAAGTCACACATTCATTCTCCTATATTGAATTTTATATAAAATTTTGTAGGTATTACAATTAAATAATTATGAAACTTTTTTTTTCTTTAATTAAAACTTATAATAATTAAGAAAAGTGATTTCTAAAGGATAAATGAACTTTTACTTTAATGTAAATGATAGCTTTGTTATTTAATTAAAAAATTGGATTAATAAAGGTATTTGAAGCTAATCAAACGTTTTTTATATATATCAAATTACAAATACGACGACTTTTTAGGTAATATTTAATAAAAAAATTTACTTTATACCTTCGATTTTTTATTTTGATTTACAAAATTTTGTATAATAATAAAATCTTATACGATATTATTTGATCAATGTTTTATTTTATTTTAAATTAATATTATTATATTTATTTTCAAGGTGAAAGTAACGTCGTTTTTAGATATCATCGCCTTAATATAATTTAATATAGCTTTTCTCGTCAAAAGCAGGTAGTGAATGTAGTCTAATAATTTATTTGAAAAACGTCATTACCACTTGACATTGTAGGAAAACTAATCTACTTCGTAAAAAATTAGACTTCTTCAATATTTTTCAATATATTTAATACACAACTATGTATTCGCTTATATCAAGGGGAACTGCATCAATACTGTTATTTGTCTTCTTGTTTTGTCTTTTTGTGGTTCTTTTCCTATTCGTCTTTAAATAGGTTAATACTTCATTAAGAGTTCGACATATGCATAAGGTGGATAAACCACAGTTTAAACTGAATATTCTTAATGTACATCGTGCTCATTAAAACGTATTTCGAATTTTTATTTGAAATAATGCTTATGTTTATTAAAGCTATATATAGAATATGAAAAACTATTACAAAAAATTAAACAAAATTCTTTAATATCATGTAATTGTTGTAGCAGGCAAATTGATGTAACAGCTTAATTTAAGAATTATATAAATTAAAATACATTCATTTAAATTAAAAAAAAAAATTTTTTTGAAAATAAAAAATAAAAATAAAAAATGTAATTTTTTATTAATATTGAAAATAACATAAATGATTTACAAACCATATACACAATGGTTTAGTAATAATGGTAGACTATGAAAAACAGAGCAGAGTTACTGTAATTATCATAACTGCCATTGACCTACAGTTTGATTTATGATATTTACTTTCTTGTAAGTACATTTAATGCTTCGGCTGAATTTGGCCATTGGTGAGTTGTCAACAATAAAATATTGAACTCCTTTGATGTCAAATTCGTCAATGTTGACGGCAATGGCAACGGATACGGGGTGACCTTCACTTTCATCGTCATCACTAGTTCCAGCCAAAGATTCACTGATTTCTGTGATAGTCTTTAGATATTTTAAATCATTCTCTGTCACGTATACTGATTGATCCATTTCTCTGATTTCAATTTTCTTTTTAAATTACACAATACTAAAGCACTAAACACCCGAGTAAGCTTATTCCTATATATTCTTAAACATCTATAGCACAAAACAATCTTTACGCTATATTGTATATTGCTTTTTGTATATTAAAATAAATATGATATGTTATTTTATATTAAAAAAAAACTTAATTACTTTATTGAAGCGATTATTTTTCATTTATCTGTTTCATTGAACAAAATTATTGATGATAATAGTTCCATATTTATTTTATGCGTTTTAAAAGAAAATTTATATAAATCTAAATCAATATGCAAATAAACACAAATCAACACAATAAACAAGTATTTTATTGATTAAAAAAAGGATTTTTAATGTATTTGTAAAATTAATATAATAATTTAATTATCAAAAAGTATTTAATTTATAAATTCAATAAATTTTAAGTAATTTTAAACACAGTAAACGTATATTTTTATTTTTAAAATATTACTTAACAATTCTCTTAATTACACTTCTAATTTTAAGTACTTAAAAAGATATTACTAGTAAAGATAGAGATTTATTCGAAAAGTTTTATTGTAATTTAATATAAATTATATAATTTATGACCTACCTTTTTTCGGTTTGTAATTAAAAAAAATAATTGAATGATTTTCACAAAAATTTAATTATTGTGATAAAGAGTAAATAAATTAAAAAATATTATTAGAAAACTTTTTATGTATCAAGAAAGATTTATAACAACGTTCATCACTACTGATATTTTACTGGCAATTAGCACATAAATTAGTCATACATCATTGAATAAGTATATTAACTTACCTTGATTAAATGAATAGCTAAAAACATCTTACGTCTTTTAATATATTTTAAGAGGATTTTGAATTTAATAATATATTGATAATAAAAATATATTTCTTTCATAGAATTAAACTCTTCATAATATTAAATTTAATTATTTCATATTTCATGATGACTTAATAGTTATATTAAATCTGTAAAATATAATTTAAAATTTCGAAATAAATTTTGTCAAAATTATAAAATTTTTTTAATCGTAAATCGAATAATATATTTCCAGTTTTCATTAATTTAAAATTAATTATAATGCTCAATCTGAATTTTCTAAACAAGAAAAATATAAAATTTTCTTTCATGATTTGAAATGTATTTAGAACAGTGATAGATTATATAAATAAAGACTTGTTTCTTAAATATATATATTGTAAAGTAATAAATTTTAATTTTAAAATATAATTTATAATTTTACAAATTGATTTTAATAAAACTTCAAGAAGTTATATTTTAATGGTAGTTTTTATTTCGTTTATATACAAATATATATTGCGATTTAACATAAATATACAAAAGTATCATTAGTGTAGAATGAATAGACCTAATTGTTATTTAAATAAATATTTTTACTTTACTTTTTTATTTAAAAACCAATTACTAATAAAAAATGAATACAAGAAATTTTAGAATAAATTGCTCATAAAAAATATCGTGGATATTTGTAAAATGATCTAACTTAGGTATCACTAACATAAATCACGCTATATAAATGTTATAAATAAAAATAAAAAACATTAAATCATTTTTCATTACTTATTTTTATTTTTATAAATGTATTTAATTTATGCAATAGAATAGTTATTTTTAATCTTTATCTAATCGTGTAAATTTAAAATATTACAATTTTTTATTTAAATTTTCAAGATTAAACATTAAAAAATTGATGCCGATGTCAATGTAAATAACTGAGTAAAGCATTTTAAAATCAATTTTGGCTTTTATCCAGCGTAGCTAAGGTGACTAATGATTTGTTAAGAATATAGCAATTCTTTTATGATGAAAATTTTTTTTATAAAACTTTATGTATCAAAGTATAATTTGAATATTAAATTTTGCTATTATATTTATTTATGAAATATTGTAATTGTACGAATTTGTTTTTCAAATTTTGTAATTATTTATATATATTAACATTAAAATGTTACAATATTCCGATAATTATTTCGCATTGATATCAACAGTAGTTAACAAAAAAAATTAAACTGTTTTGGAGTTTACAATTTAAATTTTTGTGTTAAAAAAATGAATGTGTTGATTATAAAAGTAAAATTTAAACATTAATGTTTATTTATTTGAACTAATATTGTAAGAACCTGTGTAATTTGAGTCCGAGATATTTTAGAAAGAGAAGCCGGAAAAGCATGCGTGCGTCTATCCGTACATATTCGTGTTCATGTAGAGAGAGAGAGAGAGAGAGAGAAGGAGTGTGAGAGAATGAAAGATTAATTTTTTGTGCCTAAAAATGTATTATAAATTTTTATAAATTTTAATGTAATTATCTAAAAAAATTTATATATGAATAAATAAAATAATTTATTCAATTATTATAACTTCTGTTAATTACGATTTTAATATCTGTCGGGCACATTTTCTAACAATTTTTGCAATATCTAACAGTGAAAAATAGATCGATTTAAACTATTGCTATTAAATATTATTATACGTGTAATATTAAAAATTAAAAATTATTTAAATCAATTAATACATCTTAATTTGCAAGTAATTTAATATATATTTTATAATTATGATATAGAAAAATAAATTTTGAAAGATTCAGTGAGCGTGATAATCACATTAATCGATATGTATTCCTAAAAATATTTTATAGCTACATTACAAGAGTAGAATCATAACAGAAACTTTCATTAATTTTAGAAAACAAAATATTTTATAAGATAACAGATTGAATGATGTTTTAAACTTAACTATTTTTAGCTTACATTTTATTCTTAAAAAAAAGAAAAGAAAAGAAAACAAATGTATATTGAACTTTTAGAAAAGCCATAAAGGTGCGTTGGCTTTCGCGCACTAATACTGAAACACAGAGACACGTAGACAGTAAAACACATGTGTAAGAAGCTGTAAATGTACAAAAGTACACATTCAAGCGTAACGGTGAAGAAAAAGCTTCAAATGCCCAGTGATTGCATGCTTTATAGTGAAGAAAAACAGAGATAAAGGGTGCACAGGTTAAGCTCTATGACGGTTAGTTCTTACAATTTAGCGTCTTGGTTTTCTGTATACATTGAACTTTATATTTAGCCGCTTATGCACGCCCTACGTGCTATATTTTCCAAATGTGGTTACTCACGGAGACGCAAGTCAGCCAGAGATCTGCTCAATGACTAGCGCACACTTGTCTCTTGTAGCATCTAAGACGTAACCGCTGCTTTACGTCGCGCTCTACTCACCGAAGTCACAACCACTTCTTCCCCTTCTTCTACTTCTTTTCCTTCTATTCCACCATTTCATTTTTCATTTTGTCTGTCATGTTTTACGTTTTACGTTCTGTCACGTTACAAGTTTTGCAGGTAACTATTTCCGATTCTCATAATACTAATAATGTAATTAGAAGTCTAATTTTTCTTTTGAAGTCTCCTCCAAATACATTATTATTAAGTTTTCATTAATACTTGATTTCATTTTATAATAATTTTATTATTTATCATATATCAACATCCAATTGATATTAATTATTAAATTTTATCAATAACTATGAAAATTAATTTTTTACTTTAAATTAAATTATACAAGAATTTTCTTATCAATTAATTAAATTAGGCTGTAAGGTAAAAGAATTATCTATTAGCTTTAAGATTAATTACTTTTAGAAAGAATTTTCAAATGATTGAAAGCTGTCAAATAAATTTTAATTCATTTATAAGTACTTTTATGAACTAATAATTTTGCCATAAAACTCATCCGGTTCATAAATGTTTTATTTTGTCAGGAGTTATAGCTTATATTCGATTTTATTGCTTTAGGTATATATTTTAAAATTTCAGTTACTTTTATAGTATGTGATTGATGCAAGAATTTTATATTAGACATAAATACAAATGTAACTCTATTTTGTTTTGATTTAAAACATTTGCAAGACAAATCACAAATTTATATATATATATTTATTTTTCAACAATTTACAAACAATTGTAAATTAAACATACAAAAAATTTTCAATTACAGGAAGTAAAATATATTTAGCGTCTCCAATAGTAAAACATTAGAATTTTACTATTTTACTATATATGTAGCATTTTAATTATCGAAATAAATATCATCAGCTTTTAAAAATTAATTTTACTATATTTGACTAGAAGCTGTAAAAATGTGAGACTTCAGTTCATTGGATAGTTCCTTTCAGTTCTACTACGGCTATCACTCTCTGTTATGGCTTCGATATCGCTGTATCATTAGAGTAGTATTGAATACTAACTTTTAGTAATTGATGCTAAGGTTTTGCTCACAAGTAAGAAAAAAATTTTAGGCGATATTACTACTGAATGACCAATATCGAACAATGAATTATAAGTACTTCAATTTAATGCGTAGATGCATATTGACATCTTGACTTATTCAAGGGATCAATTGACATGTATTCTTATAGTGTTTCCCCCATCCTTGAATTCAATTTTAAAACTTAAAAACTACATGAAAATTGTGCCAAATTGTGTATTATATAATAATTAAACATATAAACATTTTCTTTCGATCGCTTCTTTTAAATTTGAGCAAGACCTATTTCTGATGAATGTTACTTTTAACCACTTTATTCACCTGAAGCTTCTCTCCTATCTGTCCATCTTGTCATTTTTTTTCCTAAGAAAAGGTTATTAAGGTTTATTACAAAGTGAAACATCTAAAAATACACTATGTGCAATATATAGATGTAGTTTAAATAAAATGTTATCATTTATTTTCAAATTTTTAAAATAATTTAAAAAAATTAATTTTCCTCTGAACGTTATAAATCTAAAATATTATTTTAGAAAATACTGTTATAGAAAAAAATTATTGACATCTTTCATTAATTATATTTTGCTTCAGAATCTTTTTTTATCTCACGATTCATATACATATATTTATAAGTATGCAGTTCATAAAATGATAAAACAAACAAAAAAAGAAAGACAAAGAAAGGCCGATTTATAATGTGTAATTTTGAAATAAAGAGATCGTAAAATTAAAAAAATTTATATAGACTTCGTAATACTGTACTTTTATACATATTTATGAATAATAAGCAACCGAGGGATTATATATTTATAATTTTTCATACTTAAAAATATACATTATGTATTGCATACGTTATGCATTGTATTCTGTAGGTACAAAGTTAATACACTCATTTAAATACTACATATATAGTTACAACTTTAGTTAATAGTTAACTATTTATTTAATGTTTTTTATGCAATAAATAATTATTTATATATTCTTAATTATATATATATATATATATATATATATATATATAGTTATTAATTAAGATGAGAATTAGAATAAAGTAGAGAACAATCAATTTTTATCAGAGTGAATTGAATATTCTTATATATGAATTCATTATTCGCGCGACATTATATTTGCTGAACATTTATAATTATTTTAGAAATTATAAAATACTGATACATTAATATTTAAAAAAAATTCAAATTTATATTTTCATAAATATATATTTTAATTTTGAAAACAAAAATTTTATAAAGTTTTGTCAATTGTTTACATAAATCATTGCAAATTTCAAAACGTGTTTGCCTTGATTAATTTAGAATATTTATTTTAACGATTTACTTTACATTATTATAATTTTTTAGAAGTATTTATTATAAATGTTAATTAGTGATTTTTTATAATCAGAAAACAGAATATACATTTGATTTGAAATAATAGTATGATATTTGTTTATAATGATATATAGTCAGTATATTTTATTATCAGTTAGTGTAAATAAGTATAATTAGTTTTTATAAAGCAATTTAAATCTAGAAAATACTATATTTTTAAAATAATTTTCCTACTTCATAGAAAAATAAAAACATGGTACCTAATATATTTTTTATTTAAATGTTAACTGATTTTCATTTTTAATGAGAACATTTTTGTGTTATATCTACGTATATATAATATATTCAAACTATTAAATATAACCACTGAACTTTAAAATTACATATTATCTTAAGGTCAGGCTGTTACATAATTTCATATAAATTTTATTAAGTTGAATAATAATTATAATATATGTAGATATGAAAAACATGAAATGTTATATACAGTACTTTATGGAGTTCTTATTAAACTGTCTATTATTTTGAATATAATTATAAATAAAGAGTTTAGATATTAAGTGCAAGAAGCATACATTAAATATAACTGCTCGAAAGTCAATCGATGTTGAACGATAACATTAGCAGTTATTGTACTTAAATAAACATGCTGTGTCCACAAATTAACTACGATCCCTTTAGTCGCTTATTAAATTACTCCAAATTTACATTTTCTAGTCATGCATAAAAAAATCTTGGATAAAGAAATAAATCTACTACTCTATCATCTTTCATCAAACAATATCTAATTGACAAAATATTGAACTACACATTTACTTTTATGAACTACATTTATTATTACATTTTCTTTATATATTATTGGATAAATCTAAAAAAACTTTTATATTAAGTTTAAAGGATAATACTAGATTTAATTATTGTTATTCATTGCTTATAATCAAACCAAAATATTTAGTGAAATACTTGAAAAAATGCAGATATTATAACAAATTATATAATTCTCTATTAAAAGAATGCAATCGTCTTCTAGTGTATTAAGAATAAACTCTAGTGAAAATTATAAAATTAATTCAAATATAGATTATACAGGATGTTGAATATTTATCTATTTGAATCTTATGTGACTAGACATGGTAATGGCACAGACAGTGCAACTACATCTTCAATAGTCAGAAGCAGAGAAAGAAGTATCATAGTAGGCCACGACTGGTATGTGTCGATTTTCAATCATTCTAGACATTATTTTTAAATTATTGAATCATTTTTGTTGATTTTGGTTTTGCCCCGTAAATAGTATCAACTCTATGAATGCCAAATTAATGTTGCCTTTGGTTGCACCTAAGCAGATTTATATTAAATTGAAATTAACTAAAAAATATGGACATCAAAGAATGATCAAGTGTATTTAAATCCATTATATTTTTGTAATAATAATATGGATGAAAGTAAATAGCTTCTTACAAGGAGAAATCATATATAACATAATTTGCTTTAGTGGCATATAATAAATGAAAATTATACTAACACAAGAACAAGAACATTTTTGCTTACCTTTTACATATCGTTTTTGATTTTTATTTGAATCAATTACGCATATTACAACATTTATTTATATTATTATTAAAAATTATTTTTACAGAAATTGTACAATCATAAATGTTCGTATTCAAAGATTCTTTTATATAAAAGCGTTTGAACAATTTTTAGTATTTATACAAATTAATTTTTTTTAAATATTTATTCATTTAAAATTATTCATTTAAAATATTCATTGATTTGCAAAATCCTTTCAAATATCTTTTATATCTTAATCTTTTATAACATAAAATTATCAGAATTTTTACATAAGTTTATAAAAAGTGAAAAAAATTTTTCTAAATTTTTTAAAAAATAATACATTATCGATATATTATAATTAATTTAATAAATTTTTTTATTAAAATATTGCATTTTTTACATATGTAAGAAATAAAATAAATTTAAATATTTTACTAGCTTCAAATTAATGATCAAGGTAGCGATTTTTTTTGAAAAAGCAGATTCATTTAGAATTTTTCAAATTTATTTAGAAAATATACATATTTTGCCTTACACAATGTGAAGAAGTGAAAAAATTATAAAGATCAAAATTATGAAGATAAATATTTTTCAATTAATATTAGAAAAAACATGTTTGTGGTGTGAAATTAAGTTTTTATTTTCCATTATATTGTATTATATGAAATCAGATATAAAACAATTTTCTACTTAATGGAATGATTAAGAATATACGATTTATAGCTCATATAGATGATTTAATTTTATAAATTGTTATGTACTTAT
Organism: Ceratosolen solmsi marchali; assembly: GCF_000503995.2. Taxonomy (NCBI): domain Eukaryota; kingdom Metazoa; phylum Arthropoda; class Insecta; order Hymenoptera; family Agaonidae; genus Ceratosolen; species Ceratosolen solmsi. Next base: position 6,298,884 of record NW_011948426.1, on the reverse strand, counting down.
AAAGTTTTAATTATTTAATAATTTTATATTAATGTCGCTGAAATTCAATATTATTTTGTATCAAAAATATTTTATAATAATTTTATACATATTTTGAAGAATGCTCATTCATATAACTTACTATAAAAAAACTTATTCGCTTTCACGTTATTCAATTTATACAAAAACAAGAATATAAATATTTCCTAATATTTAAAATATACCTGTATACTTCTATAGAGAAATGTATTCATTATTTTGGAAATATTAAAAAAATTTCTAATTGTAAAAAATATAAAAAATAAAATTCGAAGTTTGATTTATCTAATTTAAATCGTTACATGAAATTAGTTTCTGGCCTAAACATTACTTTTTGCTTTATAATGAGTTTATAATTCATATTTATAATTTACATTTAAATGTCTAGATTATATAAATCATGATTGATTTTATAATAAAAATAAATCTTATTCTAAAGCCTACTTTTTTAAAATATTATGTATAATTTACAATAATATAATTTGTATTTATAAAGTTATGGAATTTTTTTATTATAAGTAAAACTTTTAGAACAAATGGAAGACTTGCTGAAGCCAGTTTTTCAAATTTATAACAATATATGCAATCACAAATGTATTTCTCAAGTAATCGTACACTGGAGTAGAAATACGCAGGAGCTTTCTCTCTTTCTGTCCCTAACTAAACCTAGAGTAAACACTAACCCGGTGGCCTACTTCATCACTGTCGATACGATAGCCATGGTTCTCGAGTTGGCTTGAGGACTTTCAAAAATACTATACGCATTTTGAAGAATCATATCGTAATAACTTTTTGTATACTTTTTTACTCTTTGCTTTTCTACAACAATGTTTGCTTATAATTTTGAAATTTTGTTTTGAGGGATCAAATACTAACTTAATCATATTTTAATATGTTATTTTACATTAATAAAATCAATATTATCTAAAATATTTTTTACTTTATACAGAATTTATAATGATAATATATATGCATATACACAAATATGTTCAGTATAATACTAAATTTAAGCAATTATTGTTAAATGTGACTTTTCTATTGTGACTATAAAAGTAATTTTATATATTATGAATTTGAATACTATTATTTTATTACGGGTTGTATTTTTGTAAAGTATTATATAAAACTAATAAAATAATCTAATATCATTTTAATTAATTTATTAATTTTTTAAAAAATCGTGGTATTTATGCTCAACATTATTTTCAAGATAGCAATGAAAATTAATTTATTTGCCTACATATAAAAATATAGCTCATATGAGTGTTGTTAAATGATATTTTTATTTTAGAAAGAGATGAAAATAAAATTAGTATATTAAATGTGATAAAATGTTGTTGATGATTTACATTGAAATTAATAACATTAATTAACTATTTTTGAAGACTACTGATTAATCTGAAACTTTTACATTTGAAAGTTTTTACTTATTGAACGTAAAACAGTTAATGTATTAGAAAAAGAAAGTGGGAATAGATAGGAAATAGGAAATGTATGAATGAAGCAAAAATAGGATATATATGTATAGGAGTTTCAAATCAAAACAAATCATGCATTAACTATTCAAAACATACTTAACATATTATACAATGGGATTAAATTTATAAATATGATCGATACCTTATCTATTGATTTTTATTTCATATACTATTGAAAAATAAAATCATCTAATTCTAATTTACTTATTTCATTTGCACATATTACAATTTTCAAAACATATACATTTAATGAATACTATACAGGATGCACATAAATAGGAAAATTCATAAATGTATCTTAAGTTAACGAATCCATGGCTTATTAATATGACAAGTATAAAATACGATTGCGATTTAATATCAATCAAGATGAAAGAAAATTTTTTAATATTAAAAACAATATTCGTGATAGTCAACTTAAATTCTGCATAATATTTTAGTTATATTTATTCGATAACCACTACATATATACAACTATGCTTGCATTTATAACATAATGACAGATTTACGGTAGCAATAATCATATTTTATCTCTTAACGGTATGTAAAATAAAATTAATTTTGAACATGTCCCAAAAGTTCAATTTTATAGATATTTCTGCATTTTACATATTATAAGTGAAATAATGTTAAAAAAATTGTTGACTTACCACCTCGGCAACGTTGCCACAGCCCTCCCTCATGCCATCTCCGTCCGTGCGTCCTCCTGAAAATTGCACATGATTGCAAGCTATTAATTAATTTTCTATTCTTGCACTCTATAGTACAATTTTTATTTACTTTATGTACCCAAAAACATTTATAAAAGTTAATACCATAAATATTTATATCACATAAAATCTACAACAAATGTGGTTGCATTTATTTTAAAGATATATTACTATTATGAACTATTATTTAATTAAATGTACTTAATAAATATTTGTATCAAACGACATTAATGTAGATGTTAATAAATTTAATGCATTTTATTAAAAAAGGGAGTATTAAGTTTATATAAATATTAATGTTATATTGAATCTTTTAGTACTTTAATATACACATTCTTTTCCATATATTATTATTTAATAAGTGAATACTACACGCAGTTTACGAGAATTAAATAAATTATTTATTAATTTATTTAAAACTTACATAACTGCCGAATTGAACACATTTACTTAAAAATTAACATAAAGTTTAAAATTTTATTCTAAATTTTATTTACAACACGAATGTCATAAACAATATAGAAAATGGATCAATTATTTTTTAGAATATATAAATATTTAAGTTTCTTACTTGTTTTTTAAATTGAAACTGAAATTAGATAGTTACATCTTTAAAAATTTAATTAAAATATCAAAAAATTTCATTTAAATTAATATAAATTACAATTTCATAAAAAATAATTATTCATGCGTAAAAATCAAGGAACAAGATTGATGGGTAAATTTCAGAAATTATGAATGTTTACAGTATAATAAATAATATAGTAAAAAATAATAATGTAATAAATACTATAAAATGAAAAACTGAATTTATTTAGTAAATCATATAAGCGAGATGAAGATTAACCAATAAAAATAAATAATAAGAATAAACAAATATATAATATGATATAACAAATAAATAGGGAAATATAACATTCATTTATATTTTTCATTTAGTTATAATTTAAAGAACTAATTAAAAGTTTACAAAACTTATTTTTATTTCATTAAACAATTAAATCGCTATTGAAATATCTTATCCATCTTTTTAAAACTTAGAAGTACTTAAAAAAAGATCCTCTTTTTAATTATTAAAAACACATTTAAATAATATGTAATTAGAATGTAATATTGAACTTCAATAACTAAGAAAAAAATGAATGATGATTTATATAACAGAAATAAAAAAGTTCTATTACTTAAATTGTTTTCAACGTTAAAATAATGCTACAAATAAAAGAAATTTTGTAAAACAATTATTATAATGACAAATATAAAATATTTAAATATCCAATAATGTTGTCTTAAAAATACAAAATTAATATAGTCACGATATCTGACCCACTCGTCAAATTAATAGGAAAATCAAATCAAGAATTAATAGCACAAACTATGCAGACATCATACTTATATGTTTTTATATTTTTTATCTTTAAATGCATATACAGAAGAGCTATTGATATAAATAAAAATATAATAATTGACCTGTGAAAAAAAAAATATAAAAAAGATACAAAATAACCAAAAATGTATATAATGCAATATCGTTATATACAAAATAAAAATGATCCAGATAAATTTAAAGAATATGACAAAAAATAAATAAAAAATAAATAATTAAGAATTTTGAATGTACGCTTGAATTAAGAGTATTTTCAAAAGTATAAAGCAAAAATAAATCTTGATAGATTAAAATTGACAGATCTAATGATATGGTTTTACAAAACATTTCACACACATTCACAAACCGAATAATATAAATTTTCAGTAAACGAGAAAAATAGGTTATTATATAAATCTGTAAAATTAGGAAATAGTGAAGTATTTTCGTATATATTTTAAACATAAAACGAGTGTATGCGTATACAATTACGTAAGTCATAAGACTTTATCAACTATATCATAAATGTAAGTAAATATATATATATATATATATATATATATTATGTACCTTAAATCCCACATATGGATTTGTATTTAAAAATATAAATACATGTTAAGTAAATTAAATCATATTTCTAATGAAGTTAAATTTATTTTTAAGCTATATAATAAAATTTTTATTATAACGAATTATACATATTTATGATTATAAATCAACGATACTTTTATATTATAATATTATTTAGCAAATACTTGCTTTAGATTTACTTTTAATGTACTTGATTTTTTAATATACATAGATTTCTATTTTCTTCTTAATGCACCTATTAAATTAAAATTATATTAAAGACAATTATTGTAATTATATTACTATATAGAGATTCGACTGAAAATCAGCTAAATAAATATAACAATAATGGTAAAAAAATGGTATTGACTTTAAATCATAAATCAGTAAGGGTTTATGATCATAATTATAATATATGCAGGATAAGACTGTTTATTGTATAGTGTTGGTGTACCAAAGTTACTTTCGGATTTACGACACTGACTTTTTGCACTTTAACTTTTAGAAACCAAAACCAAAATTCAGTTTAATTAAATTTATAATTTGTTCTTTACATCGCTACGTGCATATACACATAATTTATATATATTTATTTAAGCAATGATAATTAAACGTTATATTTTATCATATTCCCTCTCATTCGTTTTAACAAAAAACATACGTTGTGTCAGCTTTTCAATCTTCAATATAATAATTTTCAAGTTTGTGTATTTATTTAATATATATTTAAGGTATTTAAAGAAAATTATAATATCGATATTATCTTCATAACATCCTTATTTAAAAAATCGAAAAACTGTACTAAATCGTACATTACTAAATACTTTTTCTAAAATATTTCTAAATTTCTAAAATATTTAAAGGCCAACATTTTAAATATTTATTTATTATTATATTTAATCGACAATTATATATTCATTTCAGAAAAATTTATGGATATGTGATCGTTACAGAATTTATTTTTATTCTTAGTACCAGTGAAAATGAATGATCATTACTATTTTATTTTCATTACAGAGTGAATATCAGATTTTTTAAAATAAGTTTTAGCAATTTTCAAAACTTATACGACAATTCATAATTTACTTTTATTGCTAACAAAAATGATAAAGATACATATTTGTTATATTAAAAAATTAAATTAAATATTACATTAAAATACTTATTATATTAAAGAGCTTAAATTTCATAACTTATTTATAGAAAATTTTATAAAAAGTTTAGAAAACATTAACAAAGTTCTTTATTTAATAATATTTAATAAATTATTATATTGCTTATAAAATACTTTTTGTAATCGTTATGCGAATGTTTAAATGTTTGTATATAAAATAGATATACTACATTTGTATATTTATCTAATAAAAAAAAATTGGTGAAATTCGACCGATCTTATATTTGTGCAATATTATTTTTAGATATAAATGAATATATACATTGTATACGTTACATAAATTGTATATAGTTATATGTAAAATTGTAAAATCAAAACTTTAGTTAATTACAGCATTATATTAACCTTTTTTTTACTTTATGTATATTTATTTAGAAAGTAGGTCGTGTTTTAATAATATAAAACATCATTAATAATTATGATAATGATAGATTTAATATATTTTGAAAGTTTGTATTTTCTCTATTTAAATTATCGGTTTATATTTACCAATTGCGTATGTGATTTTCAGATAAAATATTGTATTATAAAAAATTCTTTTTAGAAATCAGTTTAAATTAAATATTTTTCGTCAATTCATCAATAAAAATATGCATTTTTTTTTCAAATTATTATAGTTTGAGAACAAAAATATTTCATATTAAAAGAAGCATTTGTCAAACAAAAGTGTGTATAGTTTAGATAAAATATGTTATATATATATATATATATATATATATATAAATTATATAATTCGCAATATATAATTAGATAGTTATTATATAATTCGATAAGAAATTTTAGTTGTATTGTATAGTTGTATCATGCATGTATTTTAGAACTCGATATTTTTAAATGAAATTGTTTTGATAATTAAGTCAACAATACAAAATTATTAAGATTTAGACTCTCAATATTTGCATCGCGTGTAATTGTGTTTAAAAAAACAAGGTCCAAATAATGTTTAAAATTTCATCCTCGTTTTCCCCACTTTTAGATTTCTAAAGTATCTCAACGGTATGGAGTTTGAATGGGTAGAATTAGCAGTCGGTGACTCTTTATGGTGCTGCTCACCTTTTTGAACCGGCACAATCTTGTCCGCGATTCCCGGATCTTCGTCCGTGTAATCCAGATTTCGACCTTTCTCCGTGACTCCTACTATTTTTATTACACTCCCCACCTTTTCACTAAACTCCGCTGCACGCAAGATCGAGCGCACACATCTAGCATCGATACTGGACAACAAAACAACCCAACGCACAGCACTCGCGAACACAAGACAATAATATTATTCAAATATTAACACCATGCCACGGATCACAAATTCACTGGGGTCAGGCTCAGGCATGTAGTGCTTAGCCGAACGCGGGGGAGTCGAGAAGGAAGTAGAATGGAGGAAACTCCAAGATCGCCAGAGGACTCGCGCATAATATCTGCATAAAACGCGCACTCGAAGGGACCTCTGCAACTCAAAGCCTTAGTGATTAGTACCCAACGAAAATGAGAAAGTCCTGTCTGCTGTATCCGGAATGGCTGACTCCGAGAAAGCGTCGCTGCCGCGTCGTTGACTGCCGATCTCTGCACTCCCGACCTGCCGTCGCTCGACAAGATGTCCGCTCGTCGGCCCTACCTACGTAATCTGCATTCGAACACTTGAGACATGGAGTACATAAGCAGAGGGCCTCGCGAGCAGACGCGTAGCCCAGCAAAGGTTGGGGCCGGGGCCGGGTGCGGCCGGGGATCGTTGCGGCAGGGACAAGGGCTTGCGGAGGGCAGGCGGGCTAAACTGCCAACCACCGTTCGACCATCCAAGGTGAATCGAGCTGTCCAACTGTCGAGTGCGCTGTTCGAAACGAGCGCTGGAAGCTTGAGGCTCGAGCGCGGCAGGCGAACCGAGTACCGAGCGCTGAGCCTCGGTCTTGGCGCTTTACGGTAAATGAGATTGTGCCTGCCGTTATAACCGGCCGAGGCGGCGAATTGGCTCGATCGTACGCGAGACGGAACCAATGCCGGCCAGCTATTCCCTTACCTGGCGAACGCTCCTTGCCCCCCCCCCTCCAGTCGTGTACAACTGCTTAGTTGGCCGCCATTGCTTTATAATACGTTCCCGCATTTACCTGCATGGTTCTCACTCTCCGAAGTTTGCATTCCTCGGTGGTCTCCGGGCGTCGCCGCCAACATCATCTCGGACCGTGCGATCCAAGCGTTCTGTTAATAAAAAGTCTGAGTTTCATTGCGTGGAAAGCAGAGTACAATGAAAGACCATGCCTGTCAAATATTTAGTAAAGCCTAACTTATTCTGCATTCCTTATTAGGGACGGACGATCATTTCTTTTCATTTGCTGTTAAATAAATCTTTGACGGACAAACAATATTAACTAAAGTATAATCAAAAACTCTTATATAAATTTTTATGAAGTGCAAACCGCTCATCATATTTTTTACATTATTGATTATTAATCTATACATTTGCCAATTATTTGTTCGTAATACATACTATTCATAATACGGTATCCGTTGCTGAACTACAAATATATTTGTACATTTTGTATTGTAAATATACAAGATTGAGCGATTCTTCATTATTTAAAATAGAAATAATTAATTTATCATCTACAATATTTTATATAATTATTAAACAATTATTTTTAAAATATTTTTATATTAAAAAATTAAAAGCTAACCAAATTCTTTAGAACCAATATTAATTTGCAATTACTACTTTACTACTAATTATATTACAAACTTTGATATAAATATATTTTTTATTTATACTTGATAATCTATAAAATTTCTACGTTCTAATTACAAAATTCAAAGAGTCATACAAAATGAAATGTCAAAATTGCCTTATTGCATAAGAATATTAATAAACATAGAAATTTATTTATTGGTAAAAAATTTGTTCATGTATTAAAAATTAGTGAATTTATAATGGCATAAATTAATATGAGCAATATAATTACGAAAAAAAATCTTTCATAAACTTTTTTTTTGATTAATTAGCACGATCATGATATTAGTTAATTTCTAAAAATAGTATTCATTAAAAATGTTCACATACCATCAGAACTAAAGTATGATTTATATTCAATTAAAAATTATTAATAATCATTTTAAGAAAATATTTTAAGTATTGATTATAATAATAAAAATTAATAACTTTAAAATTTTAATCTTGTATATTAAGTCGTAAACACAATTATACAATTATAATTATACAACGACGTTTGCGCTCCCTTAGTGAATAATTCCTTATATATTTCTTTGCATATTAAATATATATTTTCGTTATATAAATTTGCAGATTTTAAAGTTCACACTTTATATAATATTTTTTTATACATTTTCTAATAATAATATCAATATTATCCGATAAACTTCACTATTTTTCTTCTCTTTGTGTATATAAATTTAAATAAGTTCGCAAATTGCTAATATTAATCATCAAAAGTGCATCATTCATAAATATTGGGCTTCAAAGGAAAATGTTGAAATTTCTTGAATTTAATCGAATAAAAATCATCGTATAGTAAAACGATATTTGCTAAAGCGAAAATTGTTCGATATAAGTACAAGAAAATAGAAAATCAAATCTCAATTATTAACTGAATTTAGACACTACTCAATGTGCTTACTTGCTTTAATGCTAAATTAAATTATCAATGTTTGCGTTATGTGGTTTCGTATTCTGGGACCTTTTACAATTACATTGATCAATCAGTTTTGCGAATCAGTTGCTTTTATATTTTCACTAAAATTTTAATATAATATATAATATTTTTTAGATTATGTATTAAACAAAGTTTCGTAATGCTTGTATAATTTTCACTTAATTACCACAATAAATAATTTTGTATTTTATAATGATCGAAGCAAAATTCTATAAAAATATTTTTATCAAGTTTTATATATTCTGATTACCTAAATATTTTATTGTATTTAATTATTTTTATTTACTATTGTATTTATTATAGAAAAGAATTTATTTACTATAAAATTTGTAAAAGGTCTATAAAATAATATTAATCTTTTATGCTAATGCCGCCGTATTGTTCTAGTAATTAGAAATTTTTTAATCATTTGATCGCAAATTTTTAGAAATTTTGGTGTAGATTATCTTATCAATAAATTTAATATGTCAAATCTGATAAATATTAATAAATGGTAATATATACATATATATATATTTATATATGCATCCATACATTTTAATGTATATTTATTATGATATTAAAATTGAGATAATAAAGTATTTGACACTACATATAGGTTAAATTAAGTAACCGAATGAAATTGACATCATATTATTATATGAACAGTCAATTTATAAAGCTATCAAACTTTATTATGTAAATATTCATATTTAAATATAAAATAATGATATCGTAAAAATGTTATTACAGTAATTTGTAATAATAATAAATTGAATAATAAAATAATAATAATAATAATAAAATAAGTAACAATAAAATAGCTTAATTACTGTAATTATTTTTTTAGTTTTTACAATAGATTTGCCCTTAATAGTCGTAGCTTATAAGATAATCTTATATGAATGTTGTAAGGTCCCTTTATAGTACCTAACCGATGTAAATTCATTTCCTTTCTATATTTAATCCTATATATTATATTTATTTCAATATTAATTAGTCCAACCCCTAATTATATCTGTCGCATTGCATATCAGACCGAATTATTAAGTACGGGTTATTAATTTATTTTCAACGAAAGTGACAATTATACACTTAAGTTCTTACCAAAGTTAAAAATGCTTAATTTTTCTAATGTCACTCTATTATCATTAATTAATAAATGATTAATTAGTATTTAAATATGCACGCGCGCGCGCACACACACACACACAAAAAAGGAAATGTTATACCGAAGAAGTTTATATTGCAAACAAATACATGATAACAACAACATCAATAACTAAAGTATTGATAATAAGAATGATAAATTATATGATATTAAATTAAATAAATTGGAAGTCCTCTAAAAATAGAACTCAAAACATTTTAAATGAAATTACAGATTTTCAAGCAATTAAAAATTTTCAATTCAATATCATTATAGCATAATTTTATAATTTTTTAATATTACTATGATATCTATTAAGTTTTTATTTTTAACCATTAAAATAATAATAAACATTAAAACATTCATTTGAAAAATAAAAACTGGATTAAGTAAATATCAAAATGTCCATAAAAGCCAGTTGAACAATCTATGTTACTGGAGAAAAATTAGTAAGTTTACATAAAGATTTAGTAAATTGAGGAAAGAAAAAATAAATGTTGACTTATTACAAATTTATTGTGACATTTAAAAAATACAATGGATATTTGTAATAACAAAATCTAATTCATAGTCAGCGGCAAATACTGTAAATTTATAAGCATCGTAATCTATGAATTATAGCAGATTCTCGTTACGCCACTTGTGTACGAATTAATAATGTATATAAACATTTTAATATTTATTTTAATATTATTAGATTAATTCAATGAATAAATTGAATTTATGTCGTTTCAAAATCTGTGAGAATAAATGTAATACTAGACACAGGATTAATTGTACAAAAGTTATTTATATTCCAGAATGGCTCATATTCATGACAAAGATATTTATAAAAGCTACAAAATTTATTTTTCAATCTAGAATAACAAAAAACAAAACGTAAAACTTTTTTTAGAATAATCATATTAAAAAGTTAAAGATAATTCTTATACATTAAAAAAGAGATTGATTTGATTTATAAATTCATAGACGGGGTTGTTTTTTGCTTGAATAAACAATATAAAATAATTAAGATAAACATCTGTTCAATTATTTTAAAGTATTATTTTTATTTTACTTGGCGCAAATCAAAATAGTATTTAAGACGCTTAAAAAGAAAATATAAATTACTTGACGTTATGGTGCGATCAAGATATTTTAAGTTTTATGAATAAATGTTAAAAGTAAACGTTTTAAAAATAACCGAATATGTTATATTATAAATGTGTATTTTGTATTTCGAGATATTCATAAGAATAAATTTTGTCACTTGAACAATATATTTTATAAAAATAAACTAATCGTTAATTTAATGTAATATAAAAATTAATATAAAAATCTAAAATATTTATACCATAAAATAGAAAATGAAAATAACGAATATATCTACAAAAATCATATTTGTTTATAAGTTATAGAGACATTAATAAAGAAAAAAAAATGAAAAATAAGAATAATACGACTTAAAACAAAAGGTTATATAATTTACGCGAAAGTTTAGTTTCAATATTTATTTTTCAAATTAAATTAAATCAATGTTCGTTTATTGTGAAAAAAAAATATTTTGTAGATTCATATTTTTTACTCATTAAAAATTTCTTGTATTATTGTTTGCAAAAGTTATTTTATATTTTAAGTGTAATATAATTGATTTTCAACCTTCTTTTTCAATTTTATTATTTATTAAGAAATATTAATTATTTCTCAATTTTTATCCATTATATATTTTTTTTTAATTTTAATTTAAAACAATAATTTAATATATTTGTAATAATAGTTTAATTACGCTGATTTATAAATATGCAATTAATAACTTGAAAATAATCATTGTATAGTAAAAATTAATTTATTTAAATCAAAATTTTTCATTGAAGACTTGTTTTAAAATAAAAATTAACAAATTTTCTGTTAATTAAAAATTCTCAAATTATATACAATGTATAATATATTGTAAAATTAAATCGACACAAGAATATTTTTGTTTAATCTCTCCATATTTCATTATTTTATATTGCGCGCTCAAAAAAGAGTCAATACACATAAGTTGTATTGCTAGATAGCACACTATTAGGATATTTATTGTTCAAATGCATTTACGTTATGCAAACAATGATCTACGATTAGTGTACTGTTTTATGATAATAATAATCCAAAAACTGGCGATGTTTTCGATGATAGGAGAGTATATATCGTGATCGCAAATAGCCACTGCCACTATTATTATTAGCCAATCTTTAAACTAATCCGAAACAAAAAACATTCAAGAGAAAAAATATTAACTTATCTCTAATTTCATGATCTTAAAAGAGCGTACAAACTTTTTTCCCTCAATAACAGATTTTTACATAGTTTGCAACGGAAGACCTTTCAGTTCTTTTCAATGTGAACTTTGCTAGTATGTAGCAGTAATTCGTTCTCATTAACGAATCATGCATAACAAAGGATTCCTTGTTAAAAAAATAGCGGATATTTTAAAACGCTGTATTTGTTATGTCTACACACAATGATCGACCCAACAGTAAATCGATTTAATGCGATAAGCAAATTAGTAAAATTGGTATGATCATAATGAACAGAATGACTAATAATGCCACAAATGACAAAATAAGTACAGAAAAATTTGGTTTGAAAAAATAATTAGTATAATGGAGATTGCCACCAGGTGGCTGATTCATATTAAGAGTATTTTCAAAAGATGTATAGTGTACATAGTTTCATCACTTCACATTATCTGGTATTTATCGCAGGGTTGGTAGCCTATGAAACTAGCGATGAATTCAGTAGATTCACTTAATATAAAGTCAATTCAAATTAGAAAAATATTTATTTATCGGAATAAGCTGAGAAACCCAATCTGTTTAGATTTGGAATGTACGAGTATTTTTTCGGTGTTGTAAATTAACAGCTATATCGAAATGTTTTTATCTGGCAGCTGCATTAAAACATTATCTTAACACGATGCTAATATGATATGAATTGGCATCATCGACTGGTTTAATGTTCACAAATTGCAGAATTTATTTAATGATTTCATTTATTGTAATAAAATATGTTATTGCAACATATATTTCATACAACTACGCTTTATATTATTTTAATCAGTAGTGAAATTAAATTAGGAAGTGATTAGAATTATCGAGATTAAAGCTTAATGTATTTTAATATTAAAGCATTATTTACTAAACTACCGTAATAGATATTTTATTTTGTTGCACATTATAAGTTGATTTGTGAAATTTTATAACAATGTCTGAAATGGTAGATAATAATTCATTATTTTTATGATTTTTTTAAATATACAGCTAATATTAAAAATTGTACTAAGATCATTTTAAATTTCAGAAATTTAGGTGGTATAATGATCAAGATTATAAGCATTTGGAGTACTCTTTGACATGCAGTAGTGAAGAGGTAAATTTAGTAAGATATATATTTTTAAACAATTGTACTATCTAATCATTATATTTTTAGATACGACTCGATACATTAAAACTGATTGCAATATCAAAAAAAAGTACTTTAACTTTTACAGAACAAGAACTCAATTTAATAACTACATTTTTAAAATACAATCTCAGAGAAAAAATTGAATTTGTTCCTTTAATAAAAAAAGTAAGCAACTATAATTTTTTAAAAATAATTGTACTATTGTTAAATTGAACTTGCATTAATTTCAGATTTTAAAAAGACTTAATGATAGTTATGCTGTTTTAAAGCGACAATTAGATAAAGAAAATAAACTGAAGGAGTTAAAAAATCTTCATCCTGAATTTTCTAATTCCCTTGAGGATTCATTTGATGTTCAAGCTTATATGAAGTCTTATCAAATATTTATAATTTTTGTACATGAAATTTGTTTGAATAGTTTATATCCTGGTGCTATAAATGTTCATAAAAAATCTAGTCTACAAATACTTTGTCTGATTGATGAATTTTTAAGCAAGGACTTACAAAGTTTTTTGTGGGACCTCCATCAGTTTAAGAAATTACTTGATTGTCTTCTTTTAGATACTTACGAAGTAAACAAAGATATGGCATTCAGACTGATTAAGTCATGTAAGCTTACAGAATCGTTTTTTGATACTAAAATAAAGGTTTTAGAACTTATTAATGTTGCTATACAAATGGGTAATAGTGTTAGACCTCTTGACAGTGTTACTGCTGCATATATGTTTAAAATTAGTATGCTATCATCAAACATACAAGAAATTTTGCTCGAGTTAATCAAATTTAAGAAAAAAAATTGTATAGAAGAAGAAAATGTTTTTTACATGATTATGTTGTTAAAATTATGTCTTGAAGTATGTAATTCTATACAATTTCTAATTTTATGTAAAATTCAATGATAATGTTAATATTTTAGACTCCTGTAAAATTGGCTGTAGAAAATATTGTAATTGCTGTAAGTAAACATTCTCTATATGGATATATTTTTTGTATTCATAGTATATTATCGACTGTTAATTTAAGGTAAGAAATTGCTGACTAATTTATAATAAATTTTAATTTATCAAAATAATGTTGATATTATTTTTATTCAATTTTTTTTATTAGAAATATTATAAATGATGAAAATTGGAAAACTCTTTTATCAGATCTAGTAAACATTTGCTTTAAATTAAATACTGCAGTATCTCAGATTGTAAATAATTCATCTCCAGAAGGACATCTACCAATGGATTTGAATTCTCATAATTTAGATAATATTTCCAAGAATATGGAATCAATTATAATCACATCACAAATGATTTTACTTTGTTCTTGGAGAACTGTCAAAGAAATTAGTTTATTATTTGGTTACTTAACAACGCACGTTTCAATATATGATGACACAAAAAAAACTGGTTTATTAAATGAAAATCAGGTATAAGTTAATAAATAATCATAATAAAAGATATTATAATTTTATTAACATTGTAATTAAAATTTTATAGATTAAAGAAATTGGAAATCAACTTGTTTCTTTATTGTGTGAAACGAAACATAGAGGAGCATTTGAACAAGCTTATGTTGGCTTTGGACAGTTATGTAGACGATTATGGCATTTGAATGAGACACAGATATTTCTTAAACAGCTACCGATCATATGGTTGCAGCAATTACTAATTTCTATTGTTCATTTAGTACCTGAAAATTCAAAATTATGTGCAACTAGACGAAGTGCTGGTGTACCATTTATGATGCAGGTAAGTAGAATTTTTTGGTTCTTATTATTATATTTAAAAATATATTATAACTATCAATTCATATCATTTTTACCAGGCAATAGTAACTTCAGAAATTAAAAAATGTAATGATAAAAAGATATTAACTTTTCATTCCATAATAAGAATTTTGTTTAAATTGGTCACTGTAGAAGATAATTATAATTTAAACGATGTGGAAAATTTATTATTTCAAGAAAGTCTATTTACTCAATACAAAAAATTAATTATCATTCATAAAGCTAATGGAATAGAAACAAAATGTACAGAATTAAATAAAGTGACAGAAATTAAAACACATGCTTTGAATATTTTGAGGGCATTGTTTAGACATTGTTTATTAGGAGACTTAGTCAAAGATTATATAGCCGAAGGTTTCATAACTGCTTTTAAAAGTTATGACGGAAAATCATGGGCTGTAAATATTTTATATACTATTTATATTTTATTTTGTTTACTTCACTTTTATTATAAAATTTACTTCTTTTGTATTATAGGAAAGAAATGCCGCAACATTATTGTTTAGTTCTCTTGTCATTAGAGTTTTTGGAGCTCAGAGAACCAAGGATCATATAAATTTAACATTACATAATAAAATGACGGGAAAAATTTTTTTTGACAGATATCCTATTTTGTTACCATTTTTATTAAATGAATTGACAATATTTATAAATCAAACTGAAAATTATATTACACCGAAAATTCAATCCATACTTTTAATATTGTCTCGTTTGTATCCAAGTGTCAGCTCTGATATTACAGATGAAGACTGGCAGGTTATAATTTTTATTAAATGAAAGATTAAAATTAAAAAAATGTTAATGATTGTAGATGTTAAACTAAATCATTAAGAATTTATGTTCCACATATTAAATATATTAGTAAATATTTAAAATAAATTACTATTTTATAGATTGACAAATTCATTGATTTAGTATCAAAATGTGGAAAAAGTATTGTTTACAAAACTCGAGAATTAGCAGCCAGAGCTTTGGTGCCACTATTAACCGAAAAAAATATATTATCTATTTTGTGCAATCTTTTAAATGTAATGATTACTAAAGAATTGTCTCTCAATTTATTACATGGTTATGCCCTTCAAGTAATAATTTATTTTATATGCATTTTTTTTTATATATTTTATAATAAGCAAAGTATTTAATTGCAGTTACTTGAACTTGTAAGGAGTCAACAATTTTCTAAAGTTGAATTGGCAAGTGAAAAACTTAAAAACTTTTTAAATTTATTAAATTCAAAAATATTACGAAATTTAGAAAATTCCAACTGCTATCCTGCTTGTTTTCCTGTATCTACAATTGTACTTGAAATTTTAATAGAATTATCAAAACTTGAACAGTACAGGTAAATTTAATGATATATAAACAATACATAGATATTTAGAACATTGTATATTATAAAATAAATATAAAATTGATTTATCTGTTAGTTGGATTTATAAGGAAACAATATTTTTAAATATACTTGAAAAGATTCAATTACATTTGACAAATAGGAAAATACTGATAAAAAATCCTGGTATTGAGTTGTATGAAATTACTGCAGTAAATTTACTTATTACTTCATTGGATAATGACAACTATACTGGCCCATTAATAAATAATCAAAGTTCTGCCTCTAAATTTTGGATACTTTTATTACATCATAATAATACTGAAATGTTATCAGTTATTTGGTCAAAATTAATTTATATAGTACAAAAAACAAACAGTCCAATGTTGTATAACTTAGGATTTATGACATCTGTTAAAACACTGCAAGCACCTATCACCCATTCTGATGTACAAGATGAAGTCTTTGAATTTATGTATAAAGCGATTATAGATATGGAAAAAGATGTTCAATACACTCATAGTACTTTTACAACAGAAATGGAAAAATTTTTAATGTGCATTAAAATTTTTAAGAAACTGAGTTTCCAACTTAAAATGAAAACATTTTATCCGAGAGGCACATTTTTCAAATTATTTGGAAAGACGTTTGGAATTATTTTAAAAAAATATAATGTATAATTGTGAAACCAATTAATTTTTATAAATATTGATAAATTTAGATTTTTAACATAAAAAAACTTTTATTTGCAGGATTTTAAATTAGATTTTAAAATTTTGAAAGAATTTAAAATCATTATTTATGATACTTTTTTAAATTATTCTGATATGGAATCAAATATTGATTGTAGAATCGGTATATCTGAAGTATTATTTGATCTCTATATTAATCCAATGAAAAATCATGATATTTGTAAGTTCAATATATTTCATAAATTTAATATGTTTACAACTTAATGAAAATGTTTTAAAATTTATTATTACAGATTTCATTTTGAATTGGTGGACAATACTCTTACAATTAATATATGACGATAATATTCAAATCAGATCAAATGCAGCGAAAATTGTAGATAAATTGTTACCAGGAAGTAAATTAGGCTGTGAAGCAATTATAATAGAGGTATTTTTTCAAAAGTTTGTATTAACATTTGGAGAAAATATTGAAGCTATTGTGGCTGCATTTTTTTGTTGGTGTATGTCAACATCAGCAGTTCTTATTGAAGAAATGGATGAAACCGATGTAAAGTTATGAAATTTTATTTTATTTATTTACATTTATTAAGACAAAAAAATTAAATCAAATTTACTTTCATTATTTTCAGGTTTTTAATAAAAGTTGTAATTATGAGTGTTTTGATCCATTACTAATTAAAGATATGTGCATTTTTCATTTAAAGCAGATTATTTCTAAATATAATTTAGCTTCAAGAACATTATCCAATTCAATAAAGGAATGGATACAAAAACAGCTTAAATTAGATAATACTTATGAGTTTCAAAATTTAATCGAATTAATAGTCAAATATCAAAATATGATTCCTAATACTGAAAAACCATTAAAAAGGCTATTGGATCCAACATATCCAGCTAAATTAATAAAAGAAATTTCATACTTGGATATTAAACAAATAATAATAAGTAAAAATGGCGTAGACTAAATAAATTATATTGATAGATTAATTAATAAGTAATTATTCCAATAAGTAAAATATTTAATCATTTATTCAAATTTATTTAACAAGTAAAATTTATTTTTGGCTATAGTAATGTTCAATTCAAAAGTTTTTCGAATATAAGTAACAAAACTAAGTTCTTTTGAAAGTATAACGTTATAATTTTGATGAATAATAAATTAAATTTACAATATTTAAACAAGAATTAGATATTACTTTAATATCTACCAACGATAAATCTATAAAATGATAGTAATTTTGTATATTTATATAATATAGTTATTTTTGTTAATATATTTATGTAGTTAATATTTTATAATGTCATGAATGTGGTATAACAGAAATGAATAATTTTTTGTTACAATTATGATAAATGATGATAAAAATTAGTGATATAAACATGTATGTATGAATATATTATTTATTGAGATTGTGAAACATTTTAGATTGAATTTTAAGTCAAATAAAATTGTATATTTTGTCTCGAATTTGTTTTTATATATAAAAATATAAATAAATAACATGTTTAAATCGTTACTTTTAACTTTTAATTTTCATTTATGTATATAAAGCATTTAAATTGCATAATATATGAATGGTTTATACATTTATAAATATATATATAGAAAGTCTAAATTTGACAAATATTTTATCACTTTTAATGTTACATAACAAGTTTTTTTTTATTTCATTTTAGTAATACTTAATCTTTATATACTTTACAAGAATAGCGTTTCTTTTATCACATCATATCTGTTTCAATTTTGAAATCCTTTGGTAGCTTTTATTTTCACGGCATTGACGAAGTAAATCCTATCATCATGCATGACAACTTAGATGAATTAATCACTGCAAAAAAGGTGTGGGTAAACTAAAATAAATAAAATCATGTGTAATATGTTTTTAAATTATCATAATGACTGCATACCTAATTAAATTACAAATTTTAATGTATTATAGCCCGAATAAACTTAAATCTATACTTGACATTTTAATTTAGAAGTTTTTATGCAGCTTTCTCAGATGAGTAACGTCGAATTGTTTACAATTTGTACGAAAGTTATCACTAGTATTTATTAGTAAATACTAATGATATTGTTTTGTAATGTTTCTATACATCTGCAATTGATTATTGTATTTTTATTTTCTTGCATACGACTCATTAGTATTTTATCATATATTTAAAAATTTCTTTAATACTTTAAAATTTTGCAGTTTTGACTATTCTTGGGAAGATTTTTGAGTCATAATTAAATTCTTCTCTTTCAACTGTTAAATAGACTGAATTGATCCATAAAAATTGTATAAATAATGCACATAGTTTTCTTCGAAAAATTAATTTTTTTTAATTTTTAACGTAAAGTGTATTAAAAAAATAGAAGCTACAAAGAGAATATATATATTTGCATAAAGTAGACTTATTAAAAAATAACTATTCTGTCCATGACTTTATACATACCACGATATATTTATAATTTATTGTATTATCCTCTTCCCAGTGAACTCTAACAAAAACATTTTAGTGACTTCCATTTGAAATCGATATAACGCTGATTCTACTTTGCTCTCGTAAGTGATTTTTGCACACAGTTCTTCAAGATCAGATCTAAGCTTAATTACAAATAAATATATATATATATATTTATTTATGCGCGCGCGTGCATGGGGATGTGCAACTTAATTTTATTATGAATACACTGGATAGCATTTATTTGATTAATTATGGAAATTATATTTATACGTATGTTTGAATAGATTACTAATAAAGATTTTAATACGTGAAAATAACAATAATAAAATATGCAATAAAACAATAATAATGTGAGAAATAATGTGAAAAATAGTCTATAAACAAAAAGTCGGTGTTGCTCCTAAAATATATTTGATTAGCTAATATTCCGCGCGCTTCGAAACACCAATTAAATAAAAGTAGTATTGCGCATGCGAGATTGGCGGCGTAAATATCTTATTTTATGACTTAGTATGTGTACCTGCGCTCTTGGCAATCTTCGATTCTGTCGCTTCGGTAATCCCGGATTTCGCGTACATGTACACACACTTGCCCAGACGCATGCTCTTTATAGTTCGTGCGCGCGCGGATTTTCATATTCCCGCCAGTCGTGTGTACATTCATTGTCATGTATACGCGCATGGGCATATATACAGGTAAAATCGAGCAGAAGTGAAGAATAATAACTCTCTTTTCTCGTCGTCTCTCTTGATTGTACATACGGGCTCTGTTCGTACACATGCACGCGTTCATTTTCTCTCCCTCTTTTTCCGTCAGTCTGTATCTCTAGTATCGGTTCAGAACTCAACGGTGGGAGGATTAAAGCTTTGTGTCGCACATCATAAAATCATTACCGTTCAAAGTTCGGTAATAGATTTGTTTTCTTAGTCGTAGAATATTTGCTATTAATTGCATCTGGATTATCCCTAGCCTATAAAGAAACAATGACCTTTCGTGTATGTGTGTGTGTGTAATCAATGGAACTGTTGTGCTGAGTTGAGGATCAAGCCTACGGAACTTAGAGGCTGTGAGGACTTGGTGGATATTTCAAAGTGTACCTCAAGCTATTTCAAGACTTAGACTGATGTTTGTTCTACATTACAATTATTCGTGATCGTTTTAATGTTCACCAATAGTCAGTCTGACACTTATTTTCGGTCACCTTGTGTTCCGCTAATTTCCCAAAACATTTGTGTTTTTGTTATTATTGTTATTGTCATTCTCATTGCTATTGAAGTACTACAATTCTGAAGTAATTATGTTGTTAATGGTTATTGTAGTTGCGGAAGAGAGTAGCGAGAGAAAGAGAGAGAGAAAGAGTGAGAGGACGGGCCGAAGAAGATAATTGACGTAAGGTTTACTGTGCAATTACAGAGTACGCAGCATCGTTGATCGTTTGCGAATCAAGTAAGTTTTCTGTTGAAGTTTTTCAGTCTTGCTTTTTCTCTATCGGATCACGTTTCTTTCTTTGGATCAAGTACTTCGAATTGACAACTAGAAACGTGAGATATCAAATCAAAATTTTTATTTTGGTTTCGATTGATATAATTATTTATTAATTAAATACATAATTTAAGCTGTTTTATATTTATTTTTACTATAATAGTGCTTTATACTTATTTTTAATGTAATCAAAGTAGTAAATAATTTTTAACTTATAAGTTTATTATTTATTAATATTTATAAGATATATTTTACCTTATTTAATGTTTTAAAAATAAGTCTTATTATTCATTCATACGTTGATTTTCTAATCAATCAAATAAAAGTAAACGTGGAATTCAGTTATTTATCACACATATTGATTAAAATTATTTAGTACACATATTACATATCTGTTGAACATTGTCTTATATTGGAAATTATTTTGTTTTGAACGTAATACATTTTCTATAGATTAAAAATCCTTATTGCTGTATAATGTAATAAACTCAAGAATACATTATATTTATTTATAAATTTATTATTATAGATTATATAGATTATATTATAGATTATAGTTATTTATAAATTTAAAAAATTGAGTAATAATTCCGTTTTACAATTTGCAATTGTATTATTTTATTTTTTGTTAATTTTTTATCTAACGAAATTAACATCATGAGTAACATAACGAACTGTTTTTTTTCATGTATCAAGATTAGTAAGTACGTGTTTATGATTAGAATGGGGAATTGAAAGATCATCGATTGATTCAATTAATTGTTTTTCGATACTGTAACTTATGTAAAAATGTAATAGATGAAGTATCCTTGTAAACATATACAATTTATTCAGCACCTTAATTCTTTATTTCTTTTCAATTATAAGTTTTTAAATTCTAAATTTAAAATTAAATATGCTTTAATGATGAATTAATTATGAATTATATGTAAGTTTTCAAATAAAAAAATGAAACAATTGTTATCAAAACATTCAAGCGATTTAAAATTGATTCGATTTGTTAAGTACGACTTTTTTAAATTATAATTGAATCCTGAATTAAATAAGCATTTTATAGTTAAATTAAATAAATAATTTGCAACTTAAAAAAAAATAATAATTACATGATAATGGAAATTATAACATTTCAAAAAGTTATAAATTTATAATTTACGACAAAAGGTATAATCTCAATTTTCTTAGAAAAAATAAAAATAGAACAAATAAAATACAAAAGGATGACCATAAAATATAAATATAATGATATTTCATTGTTTATTCGTATCTTTAATATTAATATATTTTTAGATTTTTTATAAAAGGTAATATTTTTTCTTTTCTATGTCCTTGCTGAATTTTCGTTTATATATTATTTTTTTATATTTCTTATAAGTTTTATCTATTTATCATTATTTTATGTAATTAATCAATGTTTAAAAATATTTTAGGCCAATTATTTATAATTACAAATATTATTATAGAAAAATTAGTAATTTTTATTTAAGATATTTAATTTTTTTTGTAGGTATTGATATTCGATCTTCTTTTAAGTTAAAATTTAAGAGGCTCTGAATATTTCAAAATAAAATAATTGATAAATATATTTAAAAATTAGAAAAATATAATATTTTATTGTGTGAGGTTAATGATTATTAATATTGAATATGAGTAATGAAAACTACCGTTACTTAAAAATGATTTTTTGATAGATTTCTTACATATTGTATTAAATAAAAATAATAAACGTATAAGAATTATTATGAAAATAATCTTTATTAATAACATGGAAATATATGGTTGATTTTAGAGCTACCGCAAAACTCATATTTTTGTGACTCCCGCTGTAATTAAATAAGGTGTAAATTTAGCCAGAACAAACTACTTTGCTTCAGTTGTTAAATTTGCACTGTATTGTCTTCGTTCCATCCTTACAGCAATTTATGAGATCATCGCATTATTTATGTTCATAATTATTCATTTTTAGTTTTCCATTTAAATATTAAATATTAATTTAATAATGTATGAAATTATTATAAAGAAAATATGAATACAATAAATTAATATTTTCGATTATTATTTATTTACGTATAAATTTATTTAAACTATTAATATTAAATATTATAATGACTTTTTATAATATTAAAGTGTACTTTCATATAATGTAATTCGTCAATTAAAAATTTTAATCAGATCATCAGGTACATTTATAGATAAAATAATATAAGGGATAAAAATATTTAATTCATGAGTTAACAATTCACATTTTAAATTGCACGAGCGCACACACACCCACACACGTATATATATATATATATATATATATATATATATTTATGAATTAACCTTAATTATCCATTATTAATTATTCTTTTTCGGTATAAAGGTTGCACCTCATGTATAATTGTTATGCATTTTGTTATACAATTTGTCTTTATATGTCAATTGCTATTCGAAATCAGATACTCCAGCTAACTTTTATATATTATATGATCTAAATTATAAATTCAATTTTATTTAAAATATTATTAACTATAGTACAATGTCTATCATTTTTTCATGTCAATGTATGAAATAAAGATTGATTTAAAAAAATCTTTTTTCATTATATTTTATTTAGAAAGTATTATATTCATATATTATAAATAATTTTGTTCAAGAACTTATGAAGTTATTTTCAAAATATAATAATGAATATTATAATGGAAGTTATAATATTTGAGAAATATAAGAAAGTTTAATTCAATATACTATACGCCTTATTGGCTTAATTCAACCGAGTTTATAATAATATTTGACTAAAATAACAGAATACGAAATACACCATTCACACTAATATAATTCGTTGATTTTATTTCAAAGTATTATCCATTATCGATTTTATATTCCTAAAAATCTAACCATTATCAGCGAAATGATGTTTAAATAAAAAGAAGAAAAATGTGAGACAGTATTTAATGTTTGTTCTCAAACAATAAAAATATTTGAAACTTATTTGGAAAATATTTAATGTAATTTCTCATTTGTGTTTTGTATTATGAAATTATCAATTAATAAATAAAAAATAAAGATAAATATTCATACCTGAAGAGTCAGGTTTGAAGTAGTTTACACGTTTAGATTTGTTACACAAACTCCCATCTTT
The DNA here is from genome assembly GCF_000503995.2 of Ceratosolen solmsi marchali. NCBI lineage: Eukaryota > Metazoa > Arthropoda > Insecta > Hymenoptera > Agaonidae > Ceratosolen > Ceratosolen solmsi. Next base: position 6,274,507 of record NW_011948426.1, on the reverse strand, counting down.
TACATAACGAAAAACATAATTTGATCAACATATTTTACAACTATAGTGCTGGTGATAGGTATGCCATAGAATATGAAAAATGCATTCCTATATTAAATTTGTTATAACCCAATAATCTATAGAAAATTTCATTTTATGATTCATATTTACTATAAAGATTAAACAATCCTAACTAATGCGAGTAAATACCGATAAACACATTTCCAGATATGAATTAATGTATACATATTTGTAAATTTCTAAATTAGACAAAAAGCTTGGTATAAAAGTAAATTCATCATCCACGCACGGTTAGTGATTTTAGTTAATGAGTCTGTTATTTCAATATTTTGAAATAAATTCATTTTTTAATACGAATCTTATTTGTGATTGCAATGGAAAGTATATCCTACATATTTTAGCGAGCAATTAGTGTGCGGATGAACCTATATTATTACTATTATTCACACTATTAAAAAACATAAAATTAATATGTTTCAAATTTTTTATATTTTAATAAAATTTTAATTTAACAAAATGTTGCGGTAAAATGTTTATAATGTAATAAATTTTTATTCCTTTAAACATTTTGATATATAAAAAATAAGTATCAATTGGTATAATAGTTAAAAATGTGTTTAATAACGTCAAATAGTTAAATTATGAATTAAAATGTTGCAATTCAACTTGACAAAAACACAATACAAATTTAATAATATAATGAAATTACTTTGACCGAATGCAAAATCGTTTATGATGAGTTTATTTTGACACAGGGAAAATGATATATACAAACAATACAATTGCAAAAAACAGAATTATTTTCATTATTTATTTCATTAATAGGAGTTGAAATTTATTTAAACTAATTTAAAAAAAAAATCAACGATATATCAAAATGTATTAGATTTATTAGAAGATATAAAATTAATAAGTTAAATACATGAAACAGCGTATTATATTTATTAAAAAAGACATTCGATCATCTCATGAAATTATCAAAAGATTTAAAAGTTATATTTAAGATATTAAATAATGTATTAAATTCTTAAAAAAATTATATTTTTTTGAAATTTTTGTAAAACTCGATAAAATAGAAATTTAACATTGTATTTTTTATTTATTGCAGATATTATAAAATTAATGATATGGCTTGTTTCCTCATGAAGCTTATTATAATTATTAGTAATGAAAAAGGAACGATGATTGTTAAGAATTCTATGTTTATACAATTACGACTGCATACATAATTACAACAGTTAATTATGAAAAAATTTTTAATGAAAAATAAAGGATAAAGATGTATCGATAATATATACTTAAAAGGATGGAGGAGATTCGTGGCTCACCAGCCCATCGGCTGTCACAAGTTCGGTTGTCGTCAGAGCTAAACGCAACCTCTTCAGCGCCTTGTAGTCCAAAATTGAATTCCCGTCATCATAATACATGCTCGGAACCATCTTCTTTAGGTCAAGAATATGCAAGAAAATCATTAGGAATTGACAGTCCAGGTTTAAAATCTCAACGCGGAAAACAGCGTCCCACGCCACCTCCGCGTCCCAGAAATAATAATAGTCCATTACACTATAAAGACGCACCGTATGTTAATATACCAAATTTATCGTTTCAAAAAGATAAAAATTTCACCGAGACTACTAAGAATGAAAGTTATATAGAATTGAAAAATACAAGTCTACCGTGTACGTCTAGTACGAAAACCAATAATAGCCTTTATAACTTTACATCTGAACTCAGTGGACATGTAGAATACATGGATGGAAGATCTTCTATTGATCAGTCACCGTTAGATTATAGATCTACTTGTTATTCAAATAATCAAGGCGTACAGCACATACAATTATATGGAAAAGATCATTCAGTTTACGATTTCGGTATATCAACAGATAACTCGTTTGAAAAAAATTACATTACAAGGGAGCAGCTTGAATGTCAAAGTAAATATTTTTATGGCGACAAAGGAAATACCAGTTCATTGCCTGTAGAGCAAGAAATAGTAAAAGAAACAAAAGTAGGTTATGTGTCACCAAAGAGTTTTGATGGTTATATCAATACCGTGGAAGAATTGAATTGGCAAGAACGATGTCTTGAGTTGCAATTGGAACTTCATCGTAGCAGAAATCAGGCTAGTAGAGTTCGAGATATGCTTCGAGAAAAGGTGAGTCTCTCAAAAATTATTTTTATATTAATTATTTAGATTGTTAACATATGTAGCGCTAAAATATATTCTATTTTAATTTTCAAATTTTTCGCCTATCGATAGTTTAAATATAAACTTGGTTTAGACTAGGAAGATTTAATTATGAAATTTGATTGGAAAAATTAATAAATATAATTAATAAATAGATCTTATCGTACTATTTAATCATTTGTTATATACAATGTTATATACTAATTATTACCCATTTTTATAATATTTACGAGAATTACTTAAGTACTTCACGGGAATATAATTACCTTATAGCCATCTATCTTCGTATAATTTTCATTGTAGTTACAAATATTGCCATCTTCTTTTACACATCTTATCTCTATCTTCCTGTTATTAATAAATTATAGTTTTAATAAAAAAAAGTTTAAACTTTTATAAGATTGATTAATTAAAATTTGGAACATAGGTATTACAGTTTCCAAACAACAAGTATGTATATAAGAATCTTTTATTTTTGATTTTCAAAATGTTATTTTAAAATATTTATTTACAAACAAAAATTGATATAGAAAAGAGTATATCACTTTATAATCATGCTTTCAACATTCTTCATTGAAATATTATGATGATATTTCATCTTCATAAATATTTACACAAGCTTAAATACCAATAATCAGGAATATTATAATTCATTCTTGTAATAGGTAAGTTTTATTTTTCATAATTAGACATAATTAGATAGTTATAATCAATTGTATTAATTTATTTTATGTATCATGTGGAATTTTTACATCGTTTAGAAGAATAATACATTATAAATAAATACATAATAAATTATAGAATATTTTATGTTTTTATATTATTTTACTTGTCTAATAGAACTAATTACATAGGAAATATAGGGGTAAAATAAACAACAAAATCATGAATGCAAGTTAAAATTAAGATTTATCACGTACCTTATGCTATCATCGTATTATATACGCTGTGTATTATATTTAAATTAATATATAACTCCACCAGAATGCTATTTTTGTCTAGATATATTTAATTATTTTATAAATTTAACAAAAAGAAAATAGCATAATTGCCCAATCATATTTGCTATTGTAATTATCTATTATAAGTTAACATTATTTATATTGTAAAGAAACAAAATAAAATAAAATAAAAGTCAATAACAATCAAGTGCGAGTAATTAGTCGTAGTTGTAAATCAATAATTGAACGTAAGAGATAATTCAAAGTTGAAAACTTTTCTTATTTGTTTGCTTATGCAATAGTGCCTTGCGATAATATATATGTGCATATTGATATTTCTCTTTCTATTATCCTAATCTTGTGGAAAATCTAATGAATTCTACTTTATATATGTAAGCAAAACTGAATAATATATTCGCACTAATAAAAATAATATTTAGATTTTAGAAAAATGATGGTATGTAGTTGTCGAATCTACAGACGAAATCGATTTTAAGTGCATCTCATTGATTATTTTTTATTTTGATAGCTTTCATAACTTCTTTTTAAGTTTTTATTTGCATTGTTAGATCTAAACGGAAGATTCTATCGGTATTTTTCACCGTTTTGAGACATTATATTTATTACATGCATATTGTTCTTTAATATAGAATATATTTCTCGTTTTTTATTTATTAATTGTTCATTAAATAAATATTATTACATCTATGCAAAATAAAAGTGTGTTATTTCTTTTATTATTTAATATATTTAATTACTATCTATATATTTAATCCAATATATTTAATTATTAATTTATTATCCTATTCTTATAATAGGATATTGCTTTTTTGTAATTGAAAATTATGTAAACTATGATTAATGAAGAAAAATATTAAAGATTTAAAAATTAAAGAAAAATAAAATAAGAAAGATTGATTACAAATAATTATAAATGTTTCTAATATTATTATCGAAATTTAGTTATTCTTTTGAAGATAATTTCCAGTAGATTGAACAGCTTTATAAAATCCTATACAAATATTTTCATATTTCTGGATAATATTCAATAAAATCAAACAAAATATATGAAGATTGAATATTCTTTGTGATATTTATTGCATTTATTGTAAAATATTTTCTCACGTATAAATTTGTCGAATGTATAAAATTTCGGAATTTCATTGATTTGATAGTAGAAATTGCGTTAATAAATATATATTGTATTAAAATAAAATCATAAAACGTATTTCTTAATTAGTATTTATTTTATTAAATTTAACAATATATATCGTAATATATATATATATCGTGATTATTTTTTTAAATATATGCGAAAACTGACACTTTTGGAAATTACAAATTTTTATGGCAGTTTGAGTTTGAACAAGTGGATCTGTGGTTGTTTTTAACAAGTTATCTCTCATTCTAAAGAGCAACTTATAATAAGTAAAAAAAAATTATTGTGGTTAAAAACAGTAAATAACCAGAAAAAAGAAACAAAAGGTACATGATGATGTATAATTGAGTAGATTTCTAATTAATTCAATTTTAGTATTAATACGTTTGCGATATTTCAAAATATTAATAATATTATTTAAAGTAAATGACAATTTATAAATTGTTTTAAAAAATTCAAGTACATTTATAGATTAAATAATTTTTTTTATTTGATATTTATTATACAAAAAAATTAAGTATTTACAAAATCATTTATATAAATGTAGGCATGTAAAAAATATATATAATTAATTATGTGGTTTATAATTTATTCATATAAAAAAATAGATGGATTTTATGTTATTTATCTATTTAGTTTTTATTCTTTATGCCTGATTAATATTAGAACTTTTTTAAGAATTAACTCTACAAATGATCTAGTGAGGAACAATAATATGAATATTCATCGGGAATCAAAATTGTATACAAGATGTATTTTATGTATTTTATGTTTTGATATACTATTGATAATTAAATATATACATGACACTTTTAAATATATTTTTATTTAGTTAACACAGTATACAGTAGTCTGTGATGCTAAATGTATCAAAAAACCTTAACAATATTTACCAAAGAATATCTTCTCATTCATTACAATTTCATATAAACAATATTATTGTAAAATTTTATATTATTTTGATGATCAAGTATTCAAATATTTATAAATAGTCGAATGAAAATAAGAACTGATTTCTATTATTTTAACTGAAATTACATAAAATTGTGGAATAATCATGTTTTATTACAAATTTATTACAACTTAATTATGATTCAGTGTAGTTTAAACAAATTTGAATAAAAATTAAAAATTCGAAAGTAGAGGTGTAATTATTTTATTTTATTCTATTATATATTATGTTCAATTACATGCAAAAATTACATAGTTAATTAATAATTGTTATTATAAATAGGTGTGTGTATTGACACACTATTTTAATATTACTTATAACAATTGTTGTAATATATGTTTTACTTATTTAATATGTATTAAATATATTATATACATTGTACATGTATATGTTATTTTCATATATTAAATAAAATTTCATTTTATAGACTATTTGTATCAAGTTAATTTTAAACATTGTTCAACCAGTGTTGTTTGTAAAATATTTCTACTTTTTCCCATAACTGCAAACGCTTTCTATGCAAAACTTCTATGTAGTAGTGAGTAGTATAAATTATTTTCGTACTAATTTAATTACAATATTTACTATCTATTATTTTTCAGTGTATAAAGTATACATTAAGAAATTATTATATAAAATTATAATGTCAATATTATAATATTTACATACATTTTTAAATATATTTCATAAATATTTGTAAATATATTTATTTGTATATTTTCATTTATACAAAGAGAATGTATCACGATAATGTAAGTGCATTTAGAAGCCCATGTACTTTATAACATAATAAATTTAACAAATAATATAATAAATAATCTGGAAAATTTTATAATCTAGAAAATTTTATAATTTTTATGTGTACTCATACAAATGTATCAATTTTATAATTATATTTACCAGTATACGTTCCGATTATTAATGACGCACTGATCTTCCTTTCAATTCTTTTAGTTCATTTCGTCAATTTGTATTTTTATTATTCCTTTTTAAAATCCTCATAGTTGGAGAATTTCGTAGGTATATAAGAAATTATAACTTATTTATTGAGCTATTAACAGTAATCGTAATTTTCTGTGAGACAACTAGTATATTTATCCAATCCAATATATGAAGTTGACTGCAAGTAATATTTAACATTTCTAATGTATTTATATATAATGTATTTAAAATTAAGCTTTACTCTTTTATTTTTGCTTAACCTTGCTTATACCCGCTTATTTATTTAGATATATAAGATTAAAATTATATTTACGTGTATATTTAAAATAGTCCATCGGTCTTGAGTAGGTTTTGTATTTAATTTTTATTCATTTAAATAATATTTATCAAATTGGTGAATAAATTATTTGATTATGACGAAGGACACATTAAATGGTATGTTGTATATATATAATATTGAATCTAAAAAATATAAAAAAATATAAAAGCTTTCCAAACAACTATTTTTTTATCTATAAACTTTATTTTAATTTAGAAACATTAAATTATTCTATTATGCGTACAATTCCCTGTACATAAAATCAATATTAATGGCATTATTATTATTATTTATACCAATGTAAGCAAGAACTTACAAATGTAAGTATGGTATCGCTGACACCAATAGTTAAGCGGAAGGCTTATGCTAACATTCGTCAGTAGTATAAAAGTATCTCTGATCAGACACCGTTGATGACATAAGAATTATTAAATTTAGTATTATTATACATTGCAGTATCTTACATATAAATTACGTTTCATAATATATATTGTATTGAATTATTGATATAGTAATAAATATTATTTGTAATAAAATATATACTTTAGAAAGAAATAAAGATAAATATTTAATTATATAGTATATCGAATTATAAACTTAATTTATTTTTTGTGTTGAAGATCTCCTATTTTATAATATGTACGTCATCAATTGTTCAAAAATGTTTAGTCTTTATTGATTCAATCAATATATATTTCATGATTTAATTACAATACATATCCACACAACGTATGTGAATTTATAATTTTTGTATATATTTATTTATAGAAACTTTGATAATTCTAATAATAAAATTATATATGTATATATATATATATATATATATGTACTTAAAATTTGTAGAGTATAAAATGTTAGCGGTGGAATATTGATATTATTATACTTAATAGCTTAAGTATTGAAAATTGGTTTTAATATTAATATCATAATATTCATCAGAATTCTTGTTAATTTACCAAGTACTTTATTGTGACAAATTTTATGAATTTAAATAATACAAAATAATTAATAAAATAACTGTTTCATATAAATTTCTTGTTTTTACGTAACAATATTTTAAGTTTTACACTCATAAGTAATAAAATACAGTGAATGTTATTAATAAATTATGCAGTTCGAATTATTTTGTATAATAATTAAGACTGAGTAATATTAAAACTATGTTAATATCATAAAACAATAATTAAAAAATAATTATCATTATAATTAATTATTTATTTTAATAGTATATATTAATAATAACATATATAATATTTTTTTATTATTCTGTTTAATACTGATAATAATTAGAATAGTTTTGAAATTACATTTTGAAATTATTATTAATTTGATATTATTATCCAAATATAAGCGAGTGATGCTATATATAAAAACAGTATAATTATTAAATGAAAGACGGGACAGCATGCAATATCAAAATGTAATATTATCAGTTTAAAATTAGAATTAATTTAAAAAAATTATGATTATAATGTTATGCATTATTATTTTCTTGTTTTCAGTTAATGTATTTTATTTTCTTAGCAAGGTAATTCGTCAAGTATTCATTTAATTCAATTCATTCAACATTTTCAACAAATTAAATTGTTGCTATTTTTTTAATTTTTTTATTTATAATTAATTTATATAATTACTAAAATGTGTATAATAAATAAAATTTGTTTGAAATAATTATAACATAATATTTTAGAATATTATTTTCAAAGTAATTAGAAAATTGTATTGTTACTTTGAATATATTTTATAAAAATAATCTTGACCAATATCAAGCAATTATATTGCATTGTTTAAATTTTTATAGTTATTTATATGAAATATTTACTTATTGATATTTTGGATTATTTATTATAATATAAATGTACAGTATTAGATAAATTATTTCTCAGAAATATGGAGGATACTAAAATTATCATGTCCCATCAAGATAGTAAACACATAAATACTTCAATGTTTTGAATGCAAGATTTTATCAATATTGAAAATGTATTAAAATTTATATTGGTATTCAACCTCTATATCGTATAACAGTATCGTATAATAAAGGTAAAAAAATTAAATATTGATTGTTAACTTGATTTTGCTAATTTTCATTATGATTTGAAATAATTTCTATATTTTAGTCGAACGCTAATTCGAATTGACTGGATTATTCGCATACAGATATTAGTACGCTTACTATATATATCATATAATCCTGTATATATATTTCCTATGCATATATACATACAAAGGCGAATAAATATATAAAATGTGTAGGTACAGAATGGAGAGAAGAATTGTAAGTGGCGCGTGCGCAGTCTGTTCTATTCGCTTCGTCGGGGAACAACGCTAAAGCATCAGTGGTCTTTCAGAAATCGCGGCGGATATATGTGCTTACTCTTCCATTTATTCTTATTGAATTCTATTTCTCTATCTTCGATCAATATTATTATCTAATTTTTTTATTTTGTTTATTTTATTCCTCGATTTATTTTTTTTTACCAACAAATTATAAGTACAATAAACAATTAATTAATAATGGTGTTTTGGGGTATTGTAATATCAAGGGTGTGACGAATGTGTTTCAGTTTCAGTTTTGATCCTTGAGCACGCGTGTGACCTAGTCGCTAGTTGTTTTGACAGAGTGTGCGCAAAGAATTCATTTAAGAATGAACAGCTTTTCTACCGTCTTATACTAAATGTTCTTCTACGATTTTCAACGAGCTGATTTATGTGAATATATATATATTTTTCCTTCTATATATAGTCTTCATATATATTTTGAATATATTTCATTTTTCATAAGAATATGAATAATTTTTTCAAATAATTCTACATTTAAATTCTAATAATTTAACTTAAAATAGTACTTTTTTTATATAAAGATATAATTTGATTATTCTTTTAAAAATTTAACCGCTTTAAGTTAATATTTTATAAAATGACAATATATTAATTAAATTTATTAATTTCTGATATTAATTATTTCTTGTACTTGATACAACTATTATAATATTAAAATCTAAAAATAATTTCTAAAATACATTACGAAAATTTTGCGATTCATAATTTAGGAATGCCATTAAAATTTCATTTTTCATTCCAATTTCATTCACGTAAATCCATTCGTATCATTGTAAATAATATTTGCTTGAAACTAACAAATTAAATAATATATATGCAAATAAAACATGTAATTTAGTCCGTTGCATAAAATTCCACCAGATAAAAAAACAATTTTATACCTTCTTTCATAGAGGAATAAGAGGATAGTTGGTTATTTTATTAGTGATTTTAATAGCAAAATAAATAATTTATGTTAGTAAAATTTTTAATATTTTTAATTTTTGTTTTTATTTTTGAATAATATTCTAGTTTATATTTTTATAAAGATAAGAATTTCTTATGAAACTTGCATTTTATTAGACTCTATTATTTTAGTATTATTATGTTAATATTATGTTTTCGAAAGAGACAACTGTTTGATAGGGAATTGTGTTCAGAATTAAATTTGTTTATGATATTTATTGAAATTATCTTTAAATAATATATATGAAATATGAAAATACTGCTCTATCTTACATATGGATCAGTGAAAACATTGATGTGTTTATTACGTAGAGCAATATACATAAATTATATAATTATGTTTACATACTTCATTTACACAATATATTAAATACTTTATTAATGAAAAATATCAATGATGTTGATTATCTTCTCGGTTTTTATTTGTAATTATATATAATAAAAATTATAAAACATCATTTTTCTGAATTATCATAAATTTTTTTTAATTAATTTTTGTTCTTTTTTTATAAATATTATAAAGCATTCTACTTTTATATAATATTAATTTAGCTGTGAATATTATGAAATTTATAATAGTTATGTTATAATATAGATTATACAGATATTTTGATTATACAAATATCATTAAATCCATTTAATTATAATCGTATATTACAATATATAACAATCGTCTTTTTTTAACATAAATAGTTTATAGAAAGAGTAATTAATAAATACACAAAAAATTTAAATATGTTTTATTAAAGATCTTTCATACATTTACATCTTTCATAAAAATACCTTGAATAGTATGAATTATAATATCTATTATTTAATAGGGCTATGATAATAATTATTAAAAAATAATTTTTCAACAATAATAAGTATAAAAAATTTGTGGAACTGTAATATTTTTCTTATGAGTTTTTATGCATTTTATTAATACATTCTTAATGATTTTAATATTTACATTAATAATTATAATTTATATAGAATTGTAAATTAATATTACTTTTGATTAAAAATATAATTCAATTTTTTAAAATTTCAAATAATCGTTCAATAACTAAAACTGGAAAAGTTCAGGATTTTACAAATTATAAGTTATTATAAAAATATTTTATATTTTTTATATAGAATAGAACAATGCTTTTAATTTATGTAATATTACAAAAGTATTAATTTTTTTATTAATTAAACTTGTAATATTTCACGTACTATTTCTCAAGGATAAATTTAACGTTAACCAAGTATTAAACGTAATATTAAGTACGATTTAATAGCATCTTATTTAAAAAATAATATCATATGGAATATTATAAAAACCATTGAAATAATATAAAATTAAAATTTAATGAATGAAGGGACGAAGAAAGAGTGAATGGATATTTGAAAAGGGCAACTGATGACTTAGTATGTATAAAAATAAACGGACGTCATCTTATTTTTCATGTGTTCGTAGTCTATCGCGCAGTGCGCATCTTTCTTGGTCGTGACATGAGACGAAACCGGAAACATCTTTTTTCGCGATGTAGCTTGTCAAAAAAAAAATAAATTGAGAAAGAAAGCAAACCTTATGAGTAACTCCGTAATATTATTTTCTTCTTATTTAAAAGATGAATATACAGCTGAAACGAAGACATTTATATATATATATATATATATATATATATAACTTGTTATTGTTCGATATAACAAATTACTGAGAAATTACTATAGAATAGGACTTGAAAAGAGCTTGTTATTTTGGTAAAGCGAGGGCGAGTCATTCGCATACAATTATTTTAGTTTTCTTTTTTGGGGAAAGCGAAGAGAGGCGTCGTCGTCTTCGTGAGCAGCATTTAAGTCTCACCAAGCTGAGTACGCCATAAAAATACTCGCACTGGAAATAGTATAGCGTCGACGCCCGCGCGATGTTCTTTCCCTCTTTCTCTATCTATATATCTCTCTTCTTTGATTCACCGCTTTGTGGACTCGTCTCTACTTTTTCTTCTTTATTTCCCAGGGCTGTGCTTCTCCTCCATTCTTGCATTTGTTAGCGGATCTTGCATCCTAGCTGTTATATCTCTTACTTTGACTCTTTTTTCTACATATGAACTCTCCAAAAATCGATGACTTTTTTATTACATTTTTATACTTTTCAATTATGGTCATATGCTTTTAGTGATTATAATATTTTATCTATTAAACAATCTTTTATGATTACTAAGTTTACTTGCTGGATACAGCAGCAAAATATAATTTCAAGTAGTAAAATATATTGCATAAATTATAATATTTCTGTATATTAATTTCACTTTATTATGAATCGTATAATAAGATCAATTTATATTTATACTTTATTCTTCGAAGGTAGAAAATTATCATAAAATATAATTTTTACTTTCAAAATTACTGAAAATTGTCAAACACAAGTAATAAAGTAGTAAAAATAATAAATTATTGTTTTTTTTTTTTGTATATATTATTTTCCATTACATGATTTTAATTAAATGTAGTTTGTAGAAACAACTCGTAGATACCAAAAACTCTGTACTGTTTTGTATTTGTCGATAGACACAGTTATAATGATAATGATAAAGTTTACATGAATTTATTGAATTGAACACTTTAATTGAAGAGAGATTTAAAGATTTTCAAGGTTATTATTTTGCAGATTGCTAAAAAATAGAGTTGAAATTAGATGTTATTCATAAATATTTAAAAAAATTTCACATATTTATAAATATTATGTTAGTAAATTATAAATTAATCAAATAAATAATCTCATCATTATTATATTACCATAAAAATATATTAATAATGTACCAATTATGTAAATGGCAATAAAGAGCATTAAGATTTGTACTATTAAAATATATTCTAACGAAAAACAGTTTAAGGAGGTAATAAAATTGATTCGATTTAAAAATTTTAATTATTAAACAATATGTATGCATACATATGTCCACGATATTAAGATCTTTACTCAATTTGAATCGATAAATTAAAATTTTTATTTAATAAAAATTTGAAGAAAAAGAATTTACAAGTAAAATTAGTAAAAATCAATGAATAATTAGACAGCAATATTTCCCGTATATTTTATTACTTAGAGACAGCACTGTACATTGTATGTTACTGTATAATTAATCAAATAATAATAGTAAACTTCTACTTATCAATTTTTACTATTTATCAGTAATGAAAAACATTTTTCAATAATTTTAAACTTGAAAATACATTAAAATTATGTAATGCATTAAAATGTTTGTAAGTTAAACAATAACGAAAACAAATAAAACGAAGCCAATTAATAAATTAATCGTAATATTTTTTATAAAGACAATAGGAATAATTAATGGTTTTATAATATCTCATTAAACATTATAAATAATACAGTAAAAATTGAAATATTTTTTGAAATTAGCAAGATCTTTGTTATCGTTCATTTCATTTGTTGTTTAAATTATCGTTAATAGCCTTATAACGATAATGAATTTTTAATTTTTGGGGATTTATTTGTCTATCATAATATAGCTCACATGTATTCTCAATATCCAGATACTTTATGTACAAATATATTTAGAAATATATTTAGAAATACAATAAATAGTGTAGCTTTCAGTATGCCGTATCTTTTTTACATAGAGCTATAAGAACAAAAAATTATGAAAGAAAATCAATTGTTTTTTCTCATTCTTTTATATCTATCTCTTTCTATTACTTTTCTTTAATCTCACTCTTCCTGTTCTGCTTTTCAAGATTCTCTGCTGTGTGTTCACATAGCTTTCATTTTAATAGAGAAAGACTATTTTAACCAACTGTATAAATTACACGGTGTCCAAGAACGGATAAGTTGCCTTTTCAACTATACTTGTAGTATACCATTTATCTTTAGTGTCTATCTTTATTTCAGTTTGTTGACTTTTTTAATTATTTATTTAAGAAATATATTATTTCACTAAACTAGTATTTTATCTTCAGAATATATATACGTTTTACTTTAATGATTTATCTTTTCAAGTTTTATCAATTGCTAATTAATGAATTATTAATATTGAAATCATTAAATCATATTGAATTACGAAATATTGAATATAATACTCTTGTATTTAATACAGCCTTGAAATAAGAAATCACGTACAGTTATTTATTTACATATTAATTCATTCTTAAAAAAAAACACATTGCCAATTAATTAATTAAATAAGTATAGACACATATATCTGAATCTTCATTTAAATTGCCGAATTTAATAATACACTTGATGAAGATTTAAGAATCTTTCTAATATGTTTATTCGGCTATTCTTCATATATCTACCAGTTTCAATATTATTGTTCTTAAATAAGAGAGTGAATATTTTTATGGACTTGAGTAAGTTCGTGGAAGAATATTAATGTTTGCATCAAAACATAATATAAACAAATTTTAAATTAGCAAAAAATAATAATCACAGACGAACGTTTATCAATTTATCAAACATATTACTGTAGAAGGGAATTGTTATTTGTTAGTGTTGTGTAAATTCTCATCAACAGGGAGACGACATATCCGTCAAATGGTACAACCTATCACTACGGAGCATAACAACTCCGCTTTGGTTATGGAGTCCCTTGAAGAGATGCTTCGTAAGGTAAACAATATATACTTTATATGCAACCACAATTGTGATATTATAGGCGTAAGAGTTAAACAGGATGATGATTTATTTTTTTTAAGTTTTATCAGTATTAATTGTAGCTGTACAGTATAATATACAGTATATTTACTATAAAAACTATAATTCATTATTAGATGAATTTAAATATATTTAGGAACGTTAGTTACAAATAAATTTTAAATAGATGTTTTTAATAAATAATTATTATAATTACATTTTTAATATTGAAATATATATTTCTTATATTTTCTATATCAATTTAAATTTATATTTCTAATAAAAAATAACATATTTATACTTTTTATTTTTGCCTGTTTTCCGTAATATATTCTTGCTACATTATAGTTTATTCTCTTTATTTTAACTTACATTTTTTCTTTTAATTACTTGTATATTTACAATCATACAAAACCAATGTATATCATATATAGCAGCAAAAATATTAAAATAAATTAAGTTTTCACTGTCTACAATGTTATTGCATCTTTTACACATTTTAGTCAAGAAATATATAATCCATAATATTTGACATCGACACTTCATCCATCAGCACTTGTTAATTTTTTACTGATACAACTGTATAAATTTTGGTTATATAGGACATCAAATTTAAATAACTTATTAGATATTTTTAAAGATATTATAATAGCTTTGTTTTTATTTAATATTTATTTAAATAGCATATTTTAAAAATAATGATATTTAGAGGCATAAATAAGACATGATGATATCTTTATTTATAATGTATTTTTAAAGACTTACGTACCACTAAATATATGTATGCATTAGATAAATAAGATTTCTCATCTACGTTTATGCTGTTTTAAGAGTGAAAGTTGGGATTGATATATTTTATTTTTGAAAAAACTTTTTAAATATTGAACCAATACTTATTTAAGATATGCTAATTTTTATAACGTTAGTATTATAATCCTTATTTATCTGAAATAAAGAATTCTATCTATATGAAAACAAGTTTTTTTATATATTTTTTATAAAATATATTTCTGAATTTTATGACAAAAGTTATCATTATCTATAAATTATATACTATCATAATTGTTTCATAATTTGCACGAACATTCATATATATAGTTAATTTGGTGTTATAAAATGGATGCTTAAATACATTTTGCATATGAACCATTATACTGTTTGGTCACGAGCTCTAGCATTATCGGTATTAAAACAACACACATAAAATTTAGTCCAATATATTTATTTGATTTCCCAACAAAATAGCAACTAACGTTCACAATTAAATACTGTTGAATGGCATTATTTGTTACCTCAACTGAGATTGAGCTTTTATTCTACTTGGGAAAGATATTATACAAGTAACAGTCTTATTTTGTAGTATAAGATATGAGAGAATGAAAAACATTAAAGGAAAACCGTTCTTTTAATTTGTTTTTTGTACTAATATTATGTATTAATAGACAATGAAAATTTACATAATAAATTTTTTATACACTTATAATAATTAATGAGTTTAAGCAATGTAATAAAGTATTTTCATTATATCTTCATTCTATTTGAAATAAAAGTATCATTTATGTACTATAAAATAAAATGTAATCTTTTAATTTTCGATAAAAATACATTTAATAATTTTTTTTTAATAATTGTTTATGTTTCTTAAATTAATGAAAGTTTTTAAAACTAATTATAAGTGTTTTATGACTTACAAATTAATCTGTATAATTTTCATATATTTCATGCAAATTATAAATTATTGTACAATATTTCATAATTATTTAAAAGCAGTCTTTAAAAGACCGTTTATTTTATAAATATGATGGTGTTAATAATCATTTTTATCTTTATCATAAATCAAATATACATTAAAATTACATCAGTACTTTTATTGAAGTAACCGATTAAACAATTACATCTACAACTTTTACATACCTTTGTAGGAATCAATAGTCAGTTAATTTTTAAACCAAACGAGCATTGGGTTCTTTATTTTTGTTATAACTTTTTAAAATTAATATAAATAATTTAATAGAATTTTTGTTATAAATATATAATATAAATATAGTTTCTGATAAAGGCGGTGGAATTTATTGAATATTTAATTAATTTAAATAAAACAATGTTTCTATGTTGTATTTTACAACTAGATACAAGGTCAGAAAAGGTATATGAGTTTTAGTTCAGCAAATATTTTTTAAACATTATTTTAGACAGCTAAACACTTAAGAGGAATAATTAATAGAGAGCTGGAATCAGGGTATATTAAACTAATGCGCAAAAAGACTGTTAGTACTCTCTGAAATTGTAGGAGAGCTTCCGGTAACTCTTCTAGGTTAAAATTGGATAAAGTGAAATTTGTATATAAAGCAATTATAAGACTAAGCTGTGATTATTGTTACATATAAGATAATTATCTAAAGTTATAAATTCAATTCAATTGCCTCAATCTTAATATACTAAACAAAATAAAAATATGATTTTTAAAAATCGTTTATAAGAAATTAAAAGCATTTTGCTATTATTCTTTGAAGTTGTTATATATTTCAATATTAAACAATTTTATGTGAATGATAAAGAAACATTAATATCTCAATCACAATGTCATGATCCCTTCAAATAAAGCGATGAACTTCCTTTTAGTCGTCGTAGGAATACGATATTGTAACAATCAGATAGTTCTTTAAGAAAGCATATAAATTGCTCATTTCGAGAAAACTGTGGAAATGACATAAAAAGTTACGAAGTATAATGACATCATTTCTATGGTTCTAAGCCAGAGAAAGAAGATGGAAAGCTTAAAAACAGAACAGTCAGAGTGAAATTGTGTACAAACGTAGGATTATCACATAGTGCACTAATTTTATGCTAATCAAAATATTTTACCAGAATTTTAAATAGAGATTTATTACTTTTGAAATAATCAAAAGGTTTTACTAACTTTAGACAGTATATTTATGTTTTTTTTTAATAGTTACTCACATTATGTATATATATAAATATTAATTATATTTTTTTCAATATTATAATAAACTACATAATTTTGATGTTATATAATTTTTTTGCAATAATGAATTTAGAATAAATCTATAAGATAAAAATCTGTTTTAACAGGTAATGTTACGTTTTAGATTTTAGAAAATGTTCGGTAGTTTTCCATATTATCCACTTTTCAAATATAATTCCACAGAATTTGATTATTTCACTTTCTCTCTCTCTCTCTCTCTCTTTATTTTTATCTTTTTATATATATTCAGTCTATTTACTATGTTTGATATAAAACAATGTGCTTTAGAAGTTTCTAACAGTAGCTTTATCTAATTTTTAACTTGCTTAATTAACACTTGCTATATTTATTATTTTAAATAATAGCTTATTTATATTGATTTGTTATCTTATTTGTTTTCACTATTATTTTTATATTTCTAGCTTCTAGTATTATTAAGAACCACTGATATTAAACTATTACATTTTAATTTGTAAATTATTTAACTTCTATGTGTGAAGATATCTATCTATTTATATGCTTTATATTATAAAAAATAGTATTGTAAACATCTTTAAGTAATACATTTTTTTTAATTTTAACATTGGTAGTTGACGATAAGAAGTGGAATTGCAGTATTTTATATGCTATTTAATTTATTTAATGAAGTCTTAAAGAAATTTTTAATTCATAAAAATCTGAATTTACTTGATGTTAACAATGCTTTTGTTTTATATTATCATGTAAAATATTTATATATTTGTTTTATCTCATTTATGTATATTTATATTTATTATTATGTAGCAATCAAAGAATTTATACTTATCCAATTTCCAACTATATTATTTATATAAAATTCGAAAGAAATCTATTTGTAATAAAATGTGCCAAAATAATCGAAAATATATTTGTATCTTGTAGTAGAAGTATAAACTATGTACGAATAAATAAGTTATTAAAATTTTAAAGTATTTTTAATTTTAATTAATTAGTAACATAATTAATATTATATGATAAATCTTTAAGTGTAAAGGAAGCAGAGTATTAAAAATTATTTAATATTATAATATTGGATGTACTATAAATGCAAATGAGTTTGCTCGGCATATTAAAAAGTAAATGGAATCTAATTAAAGTTTTTTCTTTCATAAGTATTTGATTAGAAGTTAATTTGTTATTAAATATTCCAAATACGTCTATTTTTTATTAGTAGAAGAACAATATAAATATTTAGATATCATAAGAAACATTTTATAGGTAAAAAAGAAACAGAGAAAAACGAAACTAGTATATAATTGGTATATTTAAAAAAGTAAAATTTATTATATATTTTTATGTATATTAACTACATTTTTTATAATTAAGCTTACAAGTTTCATTCTTATAGAATTGTACTTATGCTTCTGTAACTATCATAAAAATCTTTGTATATATATAAATATTGTTAACATAATAATTGCTAATTTTTGACAGTGAATAAATAAAAAATGTCTGTACTTTTATTAAGAGGGTCTATAAAATTTATAATTGGTAAATGGATAGCAATGACTAAAGTGTATCAATTATATGTAATTGAAATACCAATGTATTTAACAAATTTCATATCTATCCTACACCGTTAATCTATTAATCTAAAGGATATCATGTACCTTTATTATTAAAATATTATTTTGATTTAATTTTTCACAAAGTTATAAAGTGTAAAATAATGAAAAATTTTTTTAAATCATTCTTTCAAAGTTATTTCTTCTTTTTTAGACAAATATTGTATTCTTGTTTTTGTAAAAAAAAACATAAATAAGCAAAATAATTAATATAAAAAAATAATTACATGCTGGTAAATTTAAAAACAATATACGCATAAATATCATTTTAATGTTTAAAAATTCAACATTTTAGTGTTTGTTATTGACTTAATTTAAGTTTGAATTTATTGTTTAGTTTATTATGTAAATAAATGTAATAGTAGTTTTTTCTAAATTCTCTATGCACAAAATAATAGTTAAATCAAAATAATGCACAGTAAAAATATGTAAAGAATAACATTGATTTACGTTTGATTTAGATATACTGATATACATACCAATGGGTGATATAATTTTCTTTATTTTAATCGTTACACATTTAAAAATGAATGAAACCTAAACATAATCGGTGCATTAAATAAGCAAAAGTATTCAATGCAAAATAAATGAAGCCTATTTTTTACTATTTACTATAATTTATGTGTAATTAAAAAAAATTAGATTCATTACTTATCTTATACATTCAAATATTGAAAACTATTGTAAATTTTATGTTAATTGTAAGTAGAAAGCAGACTATAGATGTTCAGTATAGTATAACGTAATAGAAAGCATCGTTTCTGATCTAAAATATCATTTGTATGAACTACTTCAGTGTTATGTTGGCTCTACAAATTAACAACGTGCATATGACTGAATTTATAATAAGATTAAACATGTTAATATAATATTAATATGTGATATAATGCATATATATATATATATTTTAAAAAATTTTAATTGAAAAGTTAATTCAAAACATAATAATTTAATTGAGAATTTAAGAAAAGATAATAAAAAATGGCAATTATACATAAATATGCATATATGAAAATGTATCGTTAAAAAATTTTATCACTAAATTTATTTTTTGTAGGGGTATTTTTTTACCTTTAATGGAAATAGATTAAAAGACAGAAATAAAAGAGCTATTAAAGAATCAACTAATCATTTATTATTATAAAATTGGACTAGTTTTTAAACCTTTCTTTAGGTATGAACTTAAAATTGATGTTTTATGAACACTTTTGAATTTAATATTATTTTTACTATTAATAAACGAAAAAGTTAATTATAATTATTAAATACTAGATATACTATATATGTATATATTTTATCTCTATGTAAGTAATAAAAACATACTTATATATTGCATTCAGTGTGTATGAGCTTGAAGAAATTTGCTTATTAATTAATACTTATTCAACACATAAATTTTTTTATTTCTATACAAACTGCTTAATATTTTATTTAATTGTCAAAATTTTTCGTATAAATTTATAATTATCTTTAATAAAGTCATTAATCATCTTATTTTAATGTACTTAGAGTGTATTTCAATAAATTGATGCGATTTTTTTTTTTTTTTTTTTTTTTTTTTGACTTAATAAATAATGCATAGATAAGAATTTATTGATCCAATTTTTACATTTATCTAAGGAACAACTATATATTATATATAAAATTATGAGTGTTTATTATATAATATAGTATAACGACATTATCCGAATCCGACTATAGTCTGTATTTTTTAACAACATATATAAATTGTCGGTATCTATTTGCGTTAGATTCTCACGAGTTCGTAGCATTATTGTAAATTTTATTTTCTATTTATTATATATATTTCATTCTAAAAGATTATATTGATTATTTTCCTACTCTAAATTGAGTACATTCTTATTTTTTCTTTCTTTGTTCAATTTACCATCAGAATTCGTTTTTTTCTTAAATAGATTAATCTAACATTAATAATACAGTATAGAATATACAATCATTCATATATAAGACAGATACTAATAATTTACGAAGTTTAATCCAATAATAATACACATTTTTTTAAATTATTTTTTCCTTAACGGGCTTTACCTTATTATATAATTCTTTATAATATTACATATATTACGATTATATTTCAAAGAGATTTGTGATGAGTGCTTGAGTTTGCTTATTTTTAAAAAAGACATTGTAATAAAATCTAAATGAAGTAAATAAATTATTTAAAACAATGAATTAACAAGTTATAAATAAAAAACAATGATATATTAGAAACTGTAATAAAATAATGGAATAAGAATTTCTATTTCATTAAGAATAAACTTGATATTATACCTTTGATATTAATATATATAATTAATATAATGTTTATTTATAATTTTGCTTCAAATAATTATATTTATATACAATTTGAATCATATAATTAAATATAGAATATATATAAAATATTCACTTTTAGTCATATATTTGTAATAAATGAAACTATATTTTTAATTAAAATATACAATAATTGTACTATTTTGTAAATAATAGTAATTTTGGACATCAAGTGTGATTGAACTTTATTTATATTATATATTCTAATTAGTATATTGTTATAATTCAAGTTTAAGTAATTTAAATAATACATCTTCTGAACATTTTAGGAGCAACTAATTTTAAATTTAATTATATATTATTAATATAATATTAAAACTAAAAAATTTATATTACGTTTTTGCATTATTCTGAATATATTTTGAAATAGATTTATTGCTCAAGTTCATTGTAATGTAATATAATACATAATATAATAATGAAATATTGAAATACATAATATAATATTTAACAGTTAAGTGAATTTGATATAGAAATTAAAAATACTTAAATTATATATCCATATATAAGAATATTTTCAACATGTTCAAAATTGAATAATTTACAATAATATAAACATACTGAACTAAAAGTTTTTATAGTTGAAATATGTATAAAATACCTTACATTAATTAACATAACATTATTAACTGTTTCAGGTGAGTAATACACGTAAGAGTCAAACTTAATATGCATTATATGTTTAATATTGGGCAAGTGATAAAATGGAATAAATTTAATATTTTTAATATTAACATATTTATATTATCATGGCACTTACTGAATAGCATACATATAATTAATTTTTTTTTAATTTTAACGTATTTTTCCTACTTATAAATAACTATATATATGGATTTTTATTTATCTACCCTTATTTGAGATTTTCGGCAAAGAGAGGGTTTGAGTCAACCTTATTTCATATTCCAGTATTTGCTTATTGTCCCTGTAATTCGTACTTCCAAAAGGAGATACTATTTCGATTGGTTTGATATGACCTACATTTGTAGCAGGTTAGACATTACTAATTAATTCTTATTTATATTTTTATTAAGCGTATCCATCATAGTATTGTATAGCATAAAATTCCATGGGTATATTTATGAAATGTCATTAACTAAATATTTATAATTTTATAAGATCAAAAAAAGCTTAAAATTTTAATTTTACAGATATTTAAATTTTATTTATAGTTTTAATTCATTGTATTAAAAAAGTATTAATTTAAGAAGATACTACTCTGTAAGTCTTATCAAATTTTTAACAAAGCTTATATTAATTGAAATTGAAATTATACAGTTTAAATTAATTGATCATTTTTCAGAAGATGGTGCGTATATACAATATAAAAAACCTAGAAAGTTAATAAATAAAAAAGTTATAATATGTACTTCAAATTTATTTTTGATATTATTTTATTAAACTGTATTGGTACAAGTAACCATAAGAATCTGCATAAATTACATTAAATAATTTTATGTATATATATTATAGATCTGTAAAATGTATGAATAATATGTAATGAGTCATTTACAATAAAATCGTATTATATTAATATAATAAAAATGTGTTTATTTTTTAATATATTTTCTTTAAATATAAAAGAACGTTTATGTTCTTATAATTGCATTTATTTTAATTAATTTTTATAATTGTATTTTTATTCATTATAAAAGATAAATGTTAGATTTCGATATTACCGTGAAATCCTGCACTTATATTGAAAATTTTATGAATATTAGGCAGTAAGTAAATAGATAAATCATGTATAAGTTCTCTAATTTTTTTTTAACAAATACGTAGAGCTAATATAAGTAAAGAAATTCAAACAATAATAAAATACAAATTTAGGAAGTTAAAGCAAGGTTTAATATAGTAGTTATATATTTAAAGTTCTAAATTCTTTTATCTTTATGTATACCAGATTGCTATAAATAGAATAAAATATATTATATAAAAATATTAGCTTTTACAATCATTTTATGTCTATTTTTGCATTTGTATGAATATTTAAAAACAAAATAAAATAATGGAGCATGTATGCAGAATCCTTATACATATATTATCTATATACATTATAATTAATTTTTTATTAAATTATTCAATAAATTTTAGAAATATTTAAAAAATTTTACTAAAATGTGAAATATATTAAAATACTTCTTAATATTATATTTGAAATATTAGATTATATTTCAATTGGTCTGAATTTTATAATTATAAAAGAAGACACCTAAAAATTGAACATTTATTTCAATTTAGAAAACATACTTTACAATTATAGACGCTTAATTCATAAATCTGTTTATGATCTAAAATATAATTTACTTACAACGATATTTAGTATAATTAATATGCGACAATGTTTATATATGTTTAATATCGATTAGATTTTATCTTTTTGTTGGAATAACGTATAGATCTTCTTTATAAATATTATAGTCAAAATACGAAATAAAAGTTGAGTCGTTTATATAATAATTTTTCAACTAATATGTATCTGTATAATAAAAATTTTCTGAAATATATAAAATTTTATGATTAAAAAATTAGACCTCTAAAATATTGATTGTTATTGTCTGTAAAATTTTGATAATCGTTACAGATAAAATGAAATGAATTTAAAAATATTTTTATTCCTTATAATAAATAGGATATTCAAAAATTAGTAGAATTAGAAATATTGATATTTATTCATATTAATAATTTTCATTTTAAATATTTTAATACTTGTTTTATGATTATTTTGTTTTATGAAATATTACACAAGGAAATCTATTAGTAATTTATCATAATTAATAGCTAATATAGATATATTCTAGAAAAATCATATAATTTATTGTATTTTTGTTTAATTTACGTTCAAATTTACTATCATTCACTTGATATACATACAATATTGTAAATATTGTAAATAAATAGTATAATTGTTAAAAAATTTTTGTGAGAAAATATTATTAACAAAATTTTATATTTGTCTCTAAGTTTGAATATCAATAATATACTTTAATTTATTAATAAATTACCTTTATTTTACTTGCTATTTCATAGAATAACATATTAGTACGATATTTAATCTTTTATTTATTTGGTGATGTTTTTTCATATATCATTGGTCAGTGAAAGTAAATATCTTTAATGCGTATTTATATGTTAAATTAACTTTATGTAAAATATATTATAAATAATGAAACACAATCACAGTTCATAATTATTTTTATTATTAAAATTGAAGGTTTCATTTAAAAAAAAAACCAAAAGAAATTAATTAAAAACGAAAAATTGTTTTGTCCATTATATATAATTTTTTTTTTAATAAAAAGTAGGCGTGTATTTTAATATTAATATCATAGACATTAAGTACAAAGTTTTAAATTTTCAATTAAATATTTCCTAATTTTGAAACGTTTCTGAAAAATCTTGTATAGCTATTATTACATATTTTGAAAAGTAAATGAAAATAAAAAAGACACTTACATTTCACATTTATTATTACACTTTGCAGATTACACTTCGCAGTCAATTTAATCTGAAGTTATAGAGAGTTTGAAAAAAAAAATTTTATTTTCCATAATAACAGAAGAATTTTATATTATTAAATCTAATCTTCTATTTTTCAACGATTGCTTGTTTCGCACCGAATAACGGGTAACACAAAGTCATTAAATTATTATGAAAAGTAACCAAAACTAATTAAAAATATTAAAATATATATCTATTTACGATTTAAATGAAAATATGACTTATAGGTATCATACAAATATTTTACATTATATTCAGTTAAGTAAAATAACGTACTACTTAATATGCGTATTATTATATACTTCGTCTTACAAGAAGAGAGAGAAATATACATCAATTGATGATTGATTATAAATAAATGGCGGATATGAATCACATAATACTTCATTTAAAAAATCATTAATATTCTTAACCAATAAATACAAAAGCTAAATATTTTACATAATAAAACTATTGGGTTAACTATTATGCTTTTATTATTCCACTATTATTTCAACTAAGTAAATCAACTGCTAAGTTTAAATTTTAATATTATGATTCAATATACGAAAAACCATGCTAAAATAAGTGTATTTTACAAATAATATACTGATATTAAATTATAAGAAAAATCATCTTTGAAACATATATTTGTTTTCATTTAATTAGATAAAAATAAAATACAACGTTTAAAGTTTTTATAATAATTCTAGAGAATGAATTTTAGAAATTATCATGAAAAAATTATGTTCTAATTTATTTAAACAGACGTAAGACAACGCGATTCGTTGAATAAAAATAATCAATAATTATATTAAGAGATTTATAAACTTTAGTGATATTTTAATTACTTTAAATTATTATCCATAAAATAAAATTAATATAATAACAAATTATAACAAAAGAAAGAAAACTAAAGTTTTAAAAGTGGGTTCATAATTAATATTAATAGTAATTGAAGTTTTAATTTTAAGATAAAATGATATATCATTATAACTATTTTGTTAAATTTTGATAGCAATTAGCGGCTAAGTATTAAAATTATAGCTCTAGTAAGGAAATAGTGAACGAAATTTATAATTAACTATTGAGCAATTAAAAATGATTGAATTAAAAAGGAAAATATGTTGAAAAATTACTAATACTAAAAATGTTGTGCAACCGAACGAATATTTAAAATCATCTATATGTTAAGTGATTTAGTATTTATTCAAGATGATAGGTAAATAGAAAGAGAAATAACAGCATTGCTGAGAACGATGCAAATTTGTAGAATAGGAATTCATTATGTAATGATATAAATCCTACAATAGAAAATGTATCTAATA
The DNA here is from genome assembly GCF_000503995.2 of Ceratosolen solmsi marchali. Classification (NCBI taxonomy): domain Eukaryota; kingdom Metazoa; phylum Arthropoda; class Insecta; order Hymenoptera; family Agaonidae; genus Ceratosolen; species Ceratosolen solmsi. Next base: position 6,248,383 of record NW_011948426.1, on the reverse strand, counting down.
TCAGAGATATTGGACGCAAATAATAAAAATGAAATTAAGCATGTTTGTGTAGTCATACAAATCCCATGCGTGACTAATTTTATCGATAGTTTTCAACTAAAAAATGATAATAAAAGATGATCCATTTAAAGCATTTAAAACCTAGTATAAAATTAATGAAGTTGCAAGATGTTTATTGAGAAAAAGTAAATATGACTATTCATTAATATTATGTATCAATAAATATTATTTCAATGCATGAAAGTAAGTTGATGAAGCCATTACATTAAAGGGAGAAAAATAAGAATATCAATGAGCCATTCAACATATATACTGCATACATTTATTTAAAGGGAAATTGCGAAGTCATAATTTTATAACGGATTGATTTTTCAAATTATATTTCAAAGTCAAATACGATAGAGTTAATCAGACTGCAGCGCAAATGAATCGGTTGAGAAGCAAAACAACAAAGGGCGATTTAGTCTATATAAATTTTTAGCTGTAAATTCAACTATAAATTAATTGTCAAAACAATAATAACAAAAATGAAGGCTATAAATGAGGAAAATGAAAGTTGAGAATAAAAAAATTAAAGACATACGATTGTAATAAAAAACAAATGGAATTGAAGTATTAAATGATGAGCAGTAAAGAAGAATGTGTATCTAGTATCACCTACGCCACTAATAAGCATTTAGAAAGGCAATTTAATAAATGAGTGTAATTTGAAATATATAATTTCATAAAAAATATAGGAACCAAGGGCCGTCATAAATAAAAAAAAACACTCTGTTCCCAATTTATGCAAAATTTTCAATGTGTCGTATTTAATAATAATATATTTAGTTCTAATGCTAAGCTAAGTAAAGCAAATATAAGTAATTTTAGCATTATAGTTACAGTTTTATAATACAATATTACTTGCATTTTTAATTCAATTTTTACATATTGATATATTTTTTTGTTAGGATACATATATTCTACATATGCTAGTGTTAGTTTATTAGGGATAGTACTTTTTCAGAAGATTCTTTTTTTTCTACGATTATAAATTGTAGTATGTTTAGTTTTTATTTTATTCATTATCACTATTCGATATTTATTTAAATACTCGTCAACGCCGTTTTATAAAATTCTGTTATCAGTAGCAGTATATTGTCACTGTTATAGCTATTTTATATACCTTAATATTCATGAAAAATGGCCGTTATATAAAAAATATTAAATTCTTGCTACTATTTACGCTTGTATTTTTGGTTTACATCTTTCTTAGAATATTTAATTTTTACATGATCTGCTATTATAAAATTGCAAAATTGTCAATATATTATTAAACGTATGTATGTTTCAACTGTTGCTGTTTTTTTTATTTTTTTTGTTTTTATTTTTAATTGATTCTTGAATTTCCAATTTTTTACATTGTTATACAGATTATTCATTTATTATTTATGCTACTAATTTTTATCAATTTTATTCTATTGATAATCTCATATATTGAAGAGGTACAACTATACTTATTTATTAATATAATAGCTACTATAAATTGATTAGTAATCATTTATTATAATAAATATTTAAGTTTGAAACTTTTAAAGAATATTTGTGGCTCTGTGTGTGTGTGTGTGTGTGCTGGATACGCGTGCGTACGTACATGCATGCGTGAGAATTAATAAATATTTTGCCAATGTATTTTAAACATATTGTTCGTAAATTATACCTGCGTACAAATATATTTATCTTTATAAAAATTGTTTTTAAGCTTTATTTTTTAAACGAAACAAAGCTTAAATAATACATTGTATATTTATTATAGAACATTCTTTTTAGATTATGCAAATCAAGTTTACAAAATTTACGATATATGCACATTTTATCTATGAAACAATTATAAAAATAGGTAATATGATCCTTCACATGCAAATTAAATTAAATTATGCTGTGACTCCATTAAAATAGATTTAGTTTTCATTGCGTTAATAGTATTTTTATTTTTCAATGCTGGCTATATATGTCCTATAAAAATAAAATATATTTATTTATTTCTGAAAAAAATTTATAATTAAAAAATGTAATCAATATTAAGAAAAAGATTAAATAAATAATCTTGCAAAATCTCTTTGCTTAATAATAATTTTTTTTATTTTTAGTTATCAGAGTTGGAACAGCGTGTCCTAGAGGCAGAAGGACGTGCTAATGAGGCAGAAGATAAGGTATATATTACTAATGGTAAAAATTTAAGTATCAAATAATTTAAAATTTAGTTTGGTGAAAAAATATTATAGTATACACCAGTATATACATTGATGTAACTTCTGTAAAATAGACCATTGGATGTCCATATACTTCCAGTTTCCAGAAGTATATAGAATTTTTAAGTGTTAACCGAATTCACTTTGCTTAAATTAAAATTACTATATAATTGTTAAATCCAACATTTTCTATTTGAAAACATATAGAAGTTTTCTTTTACATAACTGTCAATCATTTGAAGTTTGTTCTATATTATTACTAATTGAACATATAATTTTAATTCATATAATTATATAATTAAGAATAATCAATATTAAATTATTAACTTAGACTATTCCGGTATTATTTAGTTTGATAAATAAAAAATTATTTTCTTTTATTGGATCAAATTATAAAATAAAAATATATAAATGATGTGATTATTGCAATATGGTGCATAACGGTATGTGTGTGTATATATCATATATATATATATATATATAATATATACAATATTATTCAAATTACACAGGGTAGTTAAAAAAAAAAGATATTTATTGAATAATTGTATGCACTTGATGAAAAATGTCCAAGAAAAACAAAATTTTTATAAAAGTAACGTATATCATTTGATTTTTCGCTGCTGTATTCTTCATAAGTTTTGATGAAATTCTAATAATAATGCGAGGATATTTGGATTTTAATATCGTATAAATTATGTGGATAATAAGCAATGAGTTACATTTGTAATAATTGAAAGCAATCATCTCCTCTTGATCCTATTATATTAGTTTATTATTATTTTTCGTTATTGTTATTGTTATTTGTGCAATAGTTATTGAGAAAAGGAAAATAGTCATTAGCGAAATTAGAAAAAGATTCCAATATTATAATAAGAAAATAAAATAGATAAATTCATATGAAAGAAGTCTTATCGAGGATAATTATATATAATAATAATATAATTAATAATTATATTTAATGATGAATATTTAAGAATGATATAATAAAAATGATTTCGGGGAAGCTTGAAGTAAAAAAATGAATTATTAGCTTGCGATAAAGTTAAAAGATCATCGATCGAGTCGTATTATTTACAATTAAATATCCAAGTAGATTGCTGTATTCAGGTGCTCTCCTTTGGTAAAAAAGACTGGTATGGTGACATCTTACCGACATATACTAGAATCCCCTAGGAGCAAAGGTGGTGGCGCTGCTTTCGTCAAAATCGATTTGCGCTGCTCAAAGGGGTCGGGCGGTAGCTCTTGGCGGCAGCTCTTGACGGCATTGATTTTCGTTCGGGAATCAAGCGCACGCGAACAGTGCGAGAGGGGGGTGGCAGAGGAGTTAACGGACGAAAGAATACCAGCCGAGTGGTATGACTCCGCCAAGATGGCAGAAGGCAGACCGGCTTCGGCACATCCCTCTTATGGGTCCGAACTTCGTGAGGAGATCCTCCAGTCCGTGAATTTGTGAAAGTTGCCCCAGGTAGGACAGCGCATTCACTTTTGCCTTTACATTTGCCTTCACCTTCGTCTTCGTGATCGCGTACGCAAGGTAACAACGTCCCAGTTGCACATGAGCCACTGTGTTATGGATCCCAGCAGGTGACACTCGTGACAGGTATACGACTGGTCTCCTTGCCTTTATTTCTGCATTCGCTTCAGAATCCGTGCCTTTTCCTTTTCCACTGAGCCAGTATAATTATTAAGTAGTGATGCTTTTCTCATCGAAATAGTTGGATGATTGGATAGTATAGATCGTATAATGTTTCTATAACAATTTTTGTAAATATTGTTAACATTGAATCACTTTTTAAATAACTAAAATTTATTTGTTGTCTACCGATTAAATTTAGAAACATACTTAAAATTGTCGAATAACCCAAAGGTTATGCTGATAATCCTCCATATATTTTAAACTTAACTCTTAAACTAGCAATCGATCGTTATATTTTCTTTGCTTTTTCTGTTTCTCTTTCTCTTGCATTTCCACATTCTCCGATTTCTATTACTTCCCTTGAACATAAAAAAATATGTAGTTTTCACTTATATGACTTTTTTTATCAAAATTATAATAAAATATTATTCATAATAAAATAATTAATTTTATTATTTATTTGAAGTTTTTAATTAAAAGGATTCAGGATAATTTCATTGATAGATAACATTTAAAATGTAGCATACAATTTACTGAGTAAGTCTCATTATCTTATTTATTAATTATCTTATTTATATTAACATATAAATCAAAATTAAAATGTTTAAATATTTATTATTAATTACCGTATTATTTCTCAATGTATACGTAGTTTATAATATTGGCGGTTATTATGAACTGGATTCTTTCTCATTTTCTTTCTCAATCACTTAGAATATTAAGGGATAAGCTGCTTCCATATATAATACTTTAATAGTAATTATTAATATAAAACTTGGCTAATTTTTATATAAAAATAAATTGTTATTTTTAATAAGCTATTATATTTATACTTCATTATTAACTTTAAGATTATATTGAAATATCTTAATAGACGGAATGATTTTAATTAGAATTCAATATCATTTATAAAGGTTTTATAAATGGATCATTTCAGTGATAATATTGTTTGTATTGAATGTAGAGAAATAAATATTATTTAATAGTTTCTCTTTAAAAAACATTGTCTTTTTTCTATAGATTTTCAATCAATCACTATGTTATTTAAATTTTAATTAAAAATTGCATATTACTTGTATTATTTCCAAATTACTACTTTATCTTTAATTTTTTAATTTATTGTTGTTAAAACAATAATATTAACTAAAATTTATAATAAATAAATATTATATAAGATGTGATAAAAATCTTTTATATACTTTTGTTCTTGATTTGGTACTTAACTTACACAATTAATTTTTGTTAGTCAAATAAAACAATTAAATTATAAAAATAAAATAATTATCAATATAACTACGTTTTATACTATCATTTTTCCAATTTATATGAACTATTAGCTTAATGTATTCTATTAGCTGTAGTTTTTTATTAATTAAAAAATTTCTACCAGAATCATTGAAGTCACAAATGTTAGTGATTATATTGTTTGAAGATACTGGCAGGTGATGAAAAATAGAGAGAGAGAGAAAGAGAGAGAGAGAGAGAGAAAGAAAGCGCTTTACTACCCGACCGTTATCGACTGCATAACTATAAGCTTCGCGGTCATTCGACTAAAGGCAGACAGTCATTGACCTTCTATATAGCATTATACACTATTCTATTGCTTTATAAATCTCAGAGCTTTTTATTCCGATGAATAAGATTATTTTACAATAAAAATTTTGCTTGTAATGTTGTCTAAGGTTGGATATTTTATTCTTGTTCTATTTTATAACTTATCTCAATATTTAAACACTAATAGATTCATTTGTTACACAAAATACCTCTGTAATTCAAGATTTCTTGAGTTAAAAAGAATTTGTAACGACTATTTGAATTAATTGTGATTTGTACTGTATAATTTGTAAAGAAACAATTTTTTGATCGTTTGCTAGAACAAAATCGAGTGATTGAGTGATATTAAAATTTTATATATTACTTCTTAAAGAGAATATATTTCTATCTTTTATATAATTTTCTCATTTATTTCTATCCTGATTATATTTCATTTAATGCTTGTTTAAAAAATATGTATTTAAAACACCAAGTACATATTCAAGAATAGATATCAAAAAATATGCAAAGAAATCTATTATTGAACAGTATAAATTTCATAAAAGATCCTTTGTATATTTTTTGTATTTGCGAAATATTTTCAGTAAACTATTTATAAGATTAATCCTATTAGTAAGCTATTGTACTTGTTTTTATATTGAAATAAATAAAAAAAATAATTATTAAAATAAAATATTATTTTTGTTAAAAACTAATTTATTATTAATGTTTAAGTATTTATTATATAGTTAATAAATAATTATTTTTTAAGCTATCAATAATTATAACACTATTTAAAGTAAATATTGTCAATCAATCATTACTCTCGCTTTCGTATATGTAAGTGTGTGTATATATATATATATATATATATATATATTTATTGAATATAAGTTATTTAAGTTTAATTTAAGTCACGTATAATAATATTAATTTTTCAATTTTTGTTATTTATAATATCAATTTTATGTTTACCTAATCATAACAATGAAAAGATTAATGTAATTAAAAAAAAGTTTTTCAAATTAAGTAGTATAATTTCAAAGTAATTTCAAATAAATGTATGAATTTTTGAAAAATTAGATTTTATTTTATTATAATAAATGTTTTAACTAATAAATAATGCTCGTTTAGTTATTCTGTTTACTGTGGTTTAAATATATATATGAATGGATATATAAAATTTGTATAAATCATTAGCGAAATATGGTTACCAATGTTACTAAAAAGAATTTATAATATCTTTATTAAATGTATATTTAATTAATATTTTTATAAATTATACCTAATACTCGATATTCAATCATTTGTGATTAGAATGTTTCAATTTAATAAAATTCATATTTTATCCACATTATTTAAAGAATGAAATAAATTTTAAATTCGTAAATTTTTATAAAAAGCTTTTAAAATATTTTACAATATAATGAATCAAATAATACATTAAAGAGATTTATATGGAAGTATTAAAGTATATTTCACTTATAATTAATAAACAAGTACATTTAAATTATTGCCGTTACACGCTATAATATCTAAAATTATGATAAAATATGGAGTATTTTATATTTTTAAAATTTAAAAAAAAAATGTTATTTTTCTATTAAATGTTAATAGAATTTTATTTTATTAATAAAAACATTGTACAGAAGTTGAAAGAAATTAAAAATATGTATATAATATTTATTTAAATATCCCTTAAAATAAGATCGCGTTTTCATGATACATAAGAATAGATTGTAAAAGTAGTAGTTTGAAATTTTATTAAGGTATGGAAATTAGACATACCTTATAAATATTATTACTTATAATTAAATATAATAATAATTATTTACAAATTTATAAAAATACATTTCCAATAAAATTATTAAGTAATACAAATAATTATTGTATTTGGTAATTATGAAAGGAATACAATATAATTTATTATTAATATGCATCGTATATTAAAAAATATTCGTCATATTATTCATGTATCAGTGAAGATAGAAAAATTTTATTATTTATTTAGTTAAGAGTAATTATTGTATTCATTCGAAAGAACGAGATATTATAAATAAAAATTATAAAATTTTGCAACCAAATATATAAGATGTAAAAAACGAAAAAAATAATAGAAAGATTAAGTTTAAAGTACTTGCAAATCTGAAAAGATGTGTGGATTCCCGGAAAGAGGCTCCATAGTCGTGTGGAAAGCTCAAAATGCCTTGAAACGTAATAATATATATATATATAAAGCTTCGGCATACATAGGCAAAGAGAGGAAAATACGAAAAGACCTCTGAAAAAAATGAGAAAAACCTTTCTCTTTGACTGTCAGGGACGGTCCACATACATGGAAGCTTCGCCTGGCTAATTTCCCCTCCAGGTCTCGTAGGCATCGATGACGGGGAAACAACGGGGAAACGACGGGGAAGTGACGGGGAAGCAATGGGGAAGGCTTGGTTGAGAGCCAGCTATGAGTCACCGCGTGGATATGAAAGCCTCTAGGAAAGTCCCAGTTTAATCTGGTTCCGAAAGTCACGGGGAGCGTCAACGCGAGTTGAGAAAGAACCGATTCGTGTTTCTCATTATTATCGTCATTGTTATTGATACTACTGCTGCTGTTGTTTTAGCCGTCACTACCACTATTATTGTTGTTATTATCGCTTCTTTTATCAGTATCGGTACAATAGTGTGCAAGGAGATTTTTATTTTGCATGCAGCGGTAAAGGAGGATGTGTTTAAGACTTATTGATTATAATTGAAGAGTCTTCATTTTCCATCTCCGTGTCCATCTCTGACTCCAACTCCTCTAATCGCTCTAATTATGGAGCCCTTGAACGGTGAGAGAAGCTACTTCTACCATTTCCTGTTCTCCCTTTTTGCGAACCTCTTTGTGATATATAATTTTTCCAAATACTAATATATCATAAATAAAGCTGTAACTTGTATTTCATAATTAGATAACTTCATAATGAATGCATTCTTTACTAAATAGTATAGATTTCGTAAATGAAAAGAACATTGGATTTCATTTTATTGTACATCGATATCATCGTTTACCGTATATCTGCTATTATTTGTTATTTACGAACATTGTTTCCTGTACTCATGCATATGAATAATTGCAATAAGTAAAATTCAAATATTTATATATATTATGTTAATGGTATTGTTAATGATAATCTATAATGATATTAGTATTTTCTAATTATATTAAGTTTATATTTATATTATATTATATTAATAATTTAATAATTATATTTCTAATTATTTTGTAATTAAATTAAATTTCTCTAATTCTTATATTTAAAATATCATAAATAATTCATTTATTAATAAAAAATATTAAAAAGTCAATGCTAAAAAAAAGAACTTTTGAATTTTATTCATCATTATAAAATCTATTATTTTAAAGTGAATTATTAGTTAAAGTAATATATTATTTTACTGAAATTTAATATAAATTCCAACCATTTTATGCTTTGCTTATAATACATAGAAAAATAATATGTCAAAACTTAAGGCTATACTATTGTTGTCAATGTTCTTTTTATTTAACTTCATTCCTTGGCAATAAATATGTTGTATGTAAAAATAAAAAAAGTAGTTGATATACAATTACGAATGAACATATTTATGTAAAAATATACTATAGTGGTAAATTTATGTATATAATTACTATATCATAATAGTGCTTGTGAAAAAATTACACCGATTGAAAATCATGTTAATTACAAAAATAACTATTTACTTTGGTGTAATAATTTATATTTATCTATATAATTTTGTATTTAATTAAATAAAGTGAAAAAGTGTGTAGCATAAATTAAAATTTTTAAATATTTGAATTTAAACTAGAAAATACTTACGTTTTTAATCCAATGAAAAATCAATAATTGAAGAAAATCATTAAGACCTATGACCAGAAAAACTTGATCATATTAGAAAATCAATTTATTTAGCATACTGTACACTTCATATTATATATATATATATATATATATAAATACAATAAAATAAAAAAACAAATGAAGAAAGGAAAAGGGATAACGTCCAGTATTGATTTTTCTCGCGTGTCGTCGTCTGTAGTGTATCCCCTTAACGACGTACACCGCTGTACGAAGCTTTAACTCTCCGTCTCGTCGACAACACTTCTGCTACATAAATGATACTGTGCTTACACAAATGTGTGTATACGTGAAAGAGTATATGTGCATATGAGAGAGAATGTAAGTGTATGCCTGTGGGAGAGAGAGAGAGAGAGAGAGAGAGAGAGAGAGAGAGAGAGAGAGAGAGAGACAGACAGATGAGAGAGAGAGAGAGAGAGACAGACAGATAGACGAGAGATTGCATGTACGACATCGATTTTTGACAGCTGCTCAGTGCCGAGGGGGTGTAGGTACGTTCATACATGGAATGCGCGCACGTGTCGCAAGAGACGCTTCAGATCCCTCCATTATTTAAAATCATATACTTTTTTCTACATTTTGAATGGTGCAGTCCATGTAAAGCGACAGTATGTACACACTGCACAGTAGTACAGATCGTCGGATGTACGTTAAAGTGAATTTATAATCAGTATGAGCTGGCATTTTGGAACTTTTAGTGAAACTTATTTTTTCCTCTTAATTATTATTAAATAAATATTAAATATCCATTCCATAAACATTGTTAGATTAATTCATAATGTCATCATATTACGAACATATTACTTATATCAAGAAAAAGGTATTGTGATAATAAAAACTCATTTTTATTTAATTTTTGTAATAAAAAATCATCTAATTAGAAAATTAAAACTAATCATTAAAATTTAGGTGAAGATGATGAATTATTTTTACTTTTTTGAATGTAAAATATGTATAAAAAGTAGATAATATTCTGAATTACTTTATCAAATTAGGTAAAGTTATTACGACTTATTAGTACGTTTTTTCGAGATGTACTTCTCTTTTACTGAATTTTATGATTTAAAAATTTACTTTTACTCTTAAAAATATTGTTTTCTATTATTAGTAGTTATTAATTCATAAACATAGCTGAACGCGAATGTATTATTTGTCTTTTCAAATACATTTTCATCTATGTTAACTACTATGTAATTAAATAATAGAATTAGATTTTTAATTATATATAATATTAATTTCTGTATTTTAAATTTCAATGATGAAGCCGTAGATAAATTATATTTAAATATTAACACAAAATTAATTAAAAATTTATAAATTCGAATACATTTTATATAAAAATACATTTCATTTTTATCTAAATAATTTATTAATAATAAAATTATAATTATTTACTTCTTAATATTATGAATATAATAAATAAGTAGAAATTATTTTAATAATATTAGAAGATATAAATAAGAATAATAATTTGTTGTAGGTACGGATGATGGAGGAACGGCTTGTGAAGGGTGAATACTGTTTAAATACTTCCGGAGTTGGTTCTCCAGTACATTCTCTGCCTTCAACTTCTGATACTCAGAATGAAAAAATTGAAGAGGTTCATTGCGCTTGTATTTCTAAATTAGAGACTCAAGTCGAAGAACAGGTCTGTATTCATTTGATATTTTATCAACGTGATTATCAGCAATTTTATCTCTTAATCATATATTTTATATTTTAATTTAAGTTAATTAATTTTAATTAATTTAAGTTAACAAATTAATTAAGTTAATGTTTAATAATGTATCAATTTTAGTTTTCGTATTTTTTGTAAAATTTTTTCTTATGTGCATATTACATAAATTTAAGATATCTATTTCGAAAAATAAGAAAGTAATTATAATAAAAATGATCCAAGTTTCTAAAAAGTTTATTTTACTCAGTTATTATTGGTTTTCACTCATTTAATGAATAAACTAATACCTCAAATAATATTATACATCAAAACTTTTACTTTCATCTATTTATATTTAGTGCCTTTGTGTATTGACGTTTGTATTATAGCGACAGTTACGACTGCAGGACGCAAGACAAGTTGAAGCGAAAGCCGCACGAATAAAAGAGTGGGTGACGAACAAACTGCGGGAACTTGAGCAACAAAATCAGCATCTACGAGAACAAAATAATAAGTGCAACCAACAACTTGAACTTTTGCGCAATCATATCACTAATATTGGATTGAGACCGCCTGTAAGTTCGGTATCCTAGATTTTTAATATTAATATTCTAAAAAAATAATACTTATTTGAGGTTATATATAAACAAATTTAATAGGGAACAGTTAACGAATAAATTAATTTTTCAATTAATTATTAATAATCTCGTTCATGGAAGAAAATTTTTAATACTATTTTTTCTTAATTCTGTATGATATAATTTTTAATGTATTCAAATAATATATTATATACTTTTTGTATCATATTATATTATATTATATTACTTTTTATATAACGAACTGAAATTAATCGATTAGATTTCAAATTGTTTAAATATATTCTATATACTTCTTTAATTGTGTTTCTTAGAATATTAAAAATTTGGATGTACTTTTTTATTTTATGAGAGGCTTTACGATCATTGAAGCGTAATGGAATCCAAGTTATATTCTATTATTCAAATAAAAGATCTCTCAAATTAATGTAAAATTAAATATAGATAATTTAATTACCGCTTCAGTTTATTATTCGATTATTAGGTAAGAAGAGTGTAGATGCATATTTAATTAAAAAAAAATTTTTATTTTTGTGAAAAACTTGTTTAATTCGATTATATTATATTTTTAAAATTTCCTTTGTGACTGTCCAATTATATCACTTAACAAACGAAAGAACAAAAAATTTTCTAAATTATTTTATGCTTATTTCGTATATTTGAAATTATTACCTTATCTAGACATAAAATAATCTTAATTCTATCTATAAAATTTCTTGCACAAAAATAAAATCAGATTCTAATCAAATAGACGCAGTAGTATTTAAGAAGTGTATAAAAATAATATAATCAAAATTAATCATTGTTATTTTAAAAGTAATGGGTGTGAGTAAACCGAACTGGAGATTTTGACCATTATTTATTTTGTAATTTAATTATTAAAATTTTATTTTGTAATCCACAGTTGCCAACCCGAGCCTCTTTATCTTTGGAAATCGATTCGAGTCTGCGCAGAAGATCGGAGAGTTTGGAAGGCACGGCCCAGGTGATCCCAGAAAATAGTGGTATCGGCGCGGGAAGTCAGCTACTCCAGGCCTCGGGGAGTGTAGCTGAGCCACAAACCATAGTTGGTACCAGACATCGTAGGCACTTATCTGCTTGCGGTACTATTCAGCAATCCAGTCAAACCGCAAATATGGACTCCAGGTGAGGATATTTATAAACTCTATATTCAACATATTCAAGATATCCATATGTATATCTAAGCCCAAAAATATTGGCATTAACTTTTAACCATTGTTAACTATACTTCTTTCTTGTCTGTTTCCATTTTCTTTGCTAATAAACAGTACGATATTTAATTAAGTATATGCTTAATTAGTATTGATATTGCTTTACTTTACAATTTTTTCAAAATTTATCCATACATGTTGTTCCTAATAATATTTAAATTTTTAAATATTCTATCGATTTTACAAAATTATTATTAATATTATCATTAATAATAAAATACAATAATTTACTGTAAATAACACATTTTAATATATAGTTCATAATGCATCCTATATGATTTTTGAGTTTTCGTCATATAATTTTAACAGTTAAAAAAAATGAAGAAAATCAGAAAGATCATAAAGGTTTACTCTATCGATATCTTTATATATCGACATAAAATTCTTAATTTGAAGATTGATGACTAAATGTATATTATAATCTCTATATTTTTTCAACTCAGTTTTTCCTTAACTATTTATTTCTAAAAGATTTTTGAAAGTTAAAATATCATAAAATTCACATCATATAATTTGTAGAAATTCATTATAAAAATCAGTGTGTAAATTTATAGAAATTAATATGAGATTAAGATCAAGAATCAAATATTAAACGTTACTATAATCATTAAATTTCTATAAATATTACTGAATAAAATTAATTAAATCCACTATACATGAGAAATTTCTTTTAATTATAAAGGGATAAAATGTATCAACTAATTTCGTAAAATTTGAAGTTAATACAGAAGGAAAGATGTAATTTAGAAATGAGTTTCAAATTTGAATGAATTTGATATTTCATTTCAGAAATTAAAAGAAAAAGCCACAGAATTATTTTGAACAAATTCATTATTATATTTTCTATTCCATAATTTTAAAAGTATATGACATACTTTTTAAATATATATTGTATTCATATAATATTATAAAGTAAAGTTTTATTCTACTTAAAAAATTTACATCGAGTATAAAAATGTTTAGAAACCTTCCCATTGGAATTCTTTAAAAAAATTATTTAACATTTTATATAATTCTAAAGTACCCAATTTTGAATAAATCAATTTTCTAAAAAATGTTTTCAGTCGTTTTTAATAATTTATTATTATTTATAATATAAACTAGGGTTGTAATAATTATTAGAATTCTTTTCAGTTTTCCACAAGTTTTTACCTTGACTGAACTTTTGTGATGCAATTGATAGCGATTTCATTTTAATTTCCAACCATTTAATATTATTATTTTAAGAATAATAACTCTCAAATCAGCTCTATTTTGATAATTATAGTTTTTTTGACAATATTTTTTTAACGACTTTTAAAATCACAGCATTTCAGCTCTCCTTTTTTATAAACCCTTACATATATATATTTATTTTTTTTATCTTACTAAAGTTTGTATAAATTAGAGGTGTTACTTTAAAATTATTGCTTAATCGCCTTACTTTATTAATATAATCTTTAATATATCACTTGCTGTTACTACTTCATAAGTGTACCAAGAATGTTTATCCTCTGAGTAGTAATTATATTGGGATAAAAAAATAATCGAATCCATTATATTAATGGAATAAATTTGATTATAAATAGTGAATTCATAGAAACATAGCTCAGTTATAAGTTGCACGATAAATTTATTCTTAAAGAAGAGTTTTTTTTCAATATCGTAAGCCTGTACTCATTATCCTATGCTTATAGTTTATAAATTCTTTTTTATACTATATGAATCTTAAGTTTTAACGATTCATATAAAAGTTATTGAATTGAAATCTTTAACGTAGTTTTTATGAATTACATTATTGAAAATTTTAATGTTTTAAACATTTTCTTGATTTTTATGTTATTATTCCTAAAGAGATATTTTGTCGGTAAAAGAGACACATTGTTTGTAGTGTAAATATCTTCTGATTAAAAAACAAATTAAAATTTCTTTTTTTTCAGTTTATGTCTTCGAATACTTTAAATTATATTTGCAATTTTTTTGCAATCAAAATAAAAATGGAATGCAATAAATCTAAATATTTATTTACCACAAGCATATCGATAAGAAAAACCTGAAATTCGCTCTTATATTTAATTTTCGTTAAAGAGTGTAAATGAAAATATTTTGCCTAGCGTTTTAACTTTTTATAAATTTTTTTTTTATAGTATCGAAATTTTTAAAGTTTAATATTTTTAAACTAATATTTAAATGGATAATAATATAAGTAGTGCATCAACTTTTTAAAGGAAATTTTTAATCTCGTTTTATTATTTGTTAAATCTTATAGTTAAAATAATTCAATTACAGTTTTTTTGTAATAAATTAAATTATCGTGCTCAGACATCTGCAGGATGAGTACATCAGAGCATAAAAAGAATTATTATTGACTTTATGCTTAAAAACGAATACATCGAAGCGTCATCGAGTTTATGTATACTACAAAGTAAATAAGGTAAAATGTGCTTAACCCTGCTTAATTTCAAGCGTTTAATAGCTTACACAAACAATATAATTCAACATGCACATATAATTCAAAATATTTAAAATTTTTGTTTCAACATTTTATAAATATATTTTTAAGATAATAAGGAATAGAAAAATAAAATACATAAAGTCTTAGATTTGTTCGAACTGCTCTGTGGCTTTGCTCCAAAAAGTCTTTTAAATTAAATTTATCAATAAAGATAGCATTTTTAAGGATTTGTACAAAATCAAAGTCACTATCCTATAATACAATAATAAAAAATGTAAAAGTAAATGATTGTTTAGAAATGATTTTTTAATACAAAATATAGATACTTATTTTAAAATATTCAAAATATTCAAAGTGCATTATTATTCTCTTTGGGAGGACTCACGACGTAATAGCGGCGCCTTTTTAAACAAAATATGGTACCCTGTAACGTTCTGGGACTTCCTGCAGGGATCTATCAGCTTGAAATATTTGGCGTATTGATTTTGATTAATTATGTTCTGATATCTTTTAAACTTTATGCTATATGTTAAAAATTCTCTTTGTTCAATAAATAAAAATGTATTTTTTTATATTTATATTATTTATACCATATTTAGCTTTTATCTTTTAAAAAGAAAAATTTTTAACATAATCAGATAAAATATTTATAGTTTATTTTCATATCATTTAAGTTTTTAATGAAGATTGTAATTTATAATTTTAAGAATTTCAGTAAGAAAATTTTACATTTTATAAACATAGATATAGTAATTGTAAATATAACTATAGTAATGTATTTTAGTAAAAATTCAAAAAGTGTAACAGTATAAATGTATAAATACATTTCAGTTTAAAAGAGAGATTTTTTCAAAAAAACATTAACTTAAGCACAACCGGTGACATTAGAATTACGAATTATATTTTTAAGGTAAAACCTATTTTTAATATATCTTTTAAAATATATATGGTTATTATTTATGTCAAGTTTTTTTTTTTTTAAAACTGTAACTATATATTTTTTAATTATAAAGTCATACCATAAAGTTGCAAATATGAAAGAGAAAGTATAAATTTTTTATTTATTCTTTTGATATTGTGAAATTATAAATAATTATATATTATGCAAAAAATAATTCGATTATCTTCAAAAAGTTTATTTTACTATTTTAAATTTAATTTAATTTATTTATACTAATTTGAAATGACTAAATTTATAAATACTATAATTTATTTTAATTAATTGCCTATCATTATTAACATAACAGAATAGGTATGTTATAAAATTTATTTTAATGTCTAGAAGGACTTAAGACTGTTTACATCTTATCTAATACTATTGGTACGTACTTATATTTTGTACGTACAATTAGAATAGCTGTTATTTAATGTATTTCTAATAAATCTATTATTTTTCAGAGCAACTCATGCTTCTGTATTAAAGCCTTAAGTAAATTTCAGTAATCGATTTGACATCAAAGGAAAGCATGAAATATGCTAACATATTCAAAAAGAAAAAATTGTGTTCTCAAAAGTTTCAGTCTTCTTACAAGTACAATCATAATAAAAGCTAATTGGTCTTTGAAGAGCATTAATGTTCTTACATTGAGTTCATTTTTTATTGAAAAACTCTAGGTTGTTACTCATAAGAAGATCGATGCTTGCGAAACAAATAAAACGTTGCAAGGCTCCGTTTGTTTGAGTACAAGATTAAAAGATGTCGCTTGGCCCGCGCAGTTTGCTATCCGAGGAGTTGGCTGCAGCAGTAGAGAGTCTTGTGATGTTGCCGAACACGGCGTCCAGCATCGCTACGGGTGCAGCATCCGAGAGCCATAGCCGCCAAAGTCGCGACAGTGCAGATAGCGGGAACGAAGCCATCCACGATTACGCCGAGATCTATACCCCAAGTCGTGAAGCTGCTGCCTGGATACAACAACAGCATAACAATCATCAACAGCAGCAGCAATATCACCAACAGCCGCAGCAGCAGCAACAGCAACAGCAGCAACAGCAGCAGCAACAGCAGCACCACCAGCAATCCGAACTCAATATCCCGAAGCCACCGACCCCACCGCTTCACAGATTCCCTAGTTGGGAGGCAAAAATCTACCAGGTGACGATACTTGACATCCAGTGGATTTTCTCAATCTATTAATCTATTTGCTACTATGTACCTTTATGTAGTTGTATATGGATGTATAAGGTGGCAGCATACGATTGCATAGTGATGAATATGATCAACCATGAACAATAATTTTAATGTGATGCCCATTAACATTGACAGTTAGTGAATACATTAGATGATGGAGCGATGTTAATTTTCTTGATTGCAAAGCCATTTCACAATTTACTATTTATTATATCTAGTGCTGTATTTATAACATTATAATGGATTGTAACGCAAAACGTTGTGTTCTAGAGCATCAATCTAAATTACTGTCAAGCCATTTGTAAGCAAGTAAATTGTTATTTTATTAAATGACCTTTTTGTAGTGAAATTTATGATCAATTTAAAAAACATTAAATTTTATCGACATGAAATTGATCTGCAATAAAAAATATCTAAATAATAATTTTTGATAATTTATTACAATTTCTTGGTAATGTTTGCCATAGCGATTTATTTAATTCAATATTATTTTTAATTCTATAATTTAATTTGTGTAATCGAGTAATAGGGAGTTTTAAATATTAAACTTTATTAATATCGTTGAAAATTGATTTATGTGTAATTAAAAAATTTATAGAAATTGTAATTACAAGTCTGTATATTTTAATAAATACAAAAAAGTTAAGTTATCAGAAATATCCATATTATATTAATATTTAAATAAAATAAGAAAATGCTTCTCAAGAAATGAACTTCTTAGTAAATATAAGTTTTTAATATGTTAGGTGGCTGATGGAGGATTAGGAATTGGATCCCAGATGAATGATGAATCGATTCCTTCAACAATAACAAATACATCAAAGCACTCTCATACTGGACACAATTTAACAGCACACAATTTACAAGGATATTGTGATATTTCAGTTCCA
Organism: Ceratosolen solmsi marchali; assembly: GCF_000503995.2. Classification (NCBI taxonomy): domain Eukaryota; kingdom Metazoa; phylum Arthropoda; class Insecta; order Hymenoptera; family Agaonidae; genus Ceratosolen; species Ceratosolen solmsi. The sequence continues at coordinate 6,230,150 of NW_011948426.1, read as the reverse complement.
GTTTACGCTACAGTCAAAGGTGTATAACAATAATAATAATAATAATAAATAATTACAATTTTTGTTTATTTCATAAGCGATATCATACAAATACAACAAATGTATTGTGTATTCTAATAATATCTTTCATCATATTTTCTATATATATATAATATAAACTCTAATGTATAATTTCAATTCGATTATATATTCAACATATATTACAATTTTTAATAAAAAAAAACTTTTCGCGCTTTTAAATTTTTTATTTTATATGGCATGTATATTAATTGAATTTGCTTTCACAAAAAATTAAGATATTGAGATATTCTATTTATAATTTTCATGTTTATTTTTAATATTACAGGTCGAGCTAGTCAAATAAGATCAATGCCTTTTGGCGACAGTTCCGACGATAGTTCTGATGGGGAAGAACACCAGATTCAGACGGAGACAAACACACGAATTACAAACAGTTCTTCTGATAATACAGATTCATCTCTGGGCAGCGGTAGTAGTCCGTCAAAAAGTATCAAAACTACTAGCAGTCTTAGTCCAGCTAAACGTAGTTCTAGTGGCTCACCGAGTAAAAGCATTAAGCGTGGTAAATTCTTCATAGTTTAATTAATTACAAAATTAAAAGAATGTTTAATGGTAACTTGAAATTTTATATATTGTAGAAATATTTATTTAGCACTATAAGCCGTTTTGTACGACTAGACTTGCCAGACTATATATTTAAAAATTTATATTTTATTCATTTTCTATTTCATATGTTCTTCTGCCATTTTTTATATAAATATCGTAGATGACTATAAATCTAAATCAGAATTTCTAATTTTTGAAATACATTTCGATAAAAATCTTATTTTAAAAGAATCTATATATATTGTTCTATCAATAAGATATCTAATATAAAGATTAGTTATGAAATTTTTTTACCGTATATCAAAACTATTGTCGCCTAACTAATTGATAATGTAATTGTTAATCTGTTCATTTTCTCTTGTATATAGTTCTCATAACAGTAAAAAAACTAAAAATGATCAATATTTTCATATGTAAAAATTAATTAGAATCAGGACTGTCAGAAGACTACGCAATACCACCAGATGCTTTAAGCTCAACGTCTCTTGAGTCAAGCATGCCAAGTCTTCTGCGTGTTTCTGGTGAAAGTCCAAAGAGACTCGAGTCTCTAGAGAAAACAGGTCACCTAGCGAAACTCGGTGGTAAACTCAAAACTTGGAGGAAACGATACTTTGTATTGAAAAATGGTGTATTATGCTACTGGAAGAGCCAAAATGATATTAATCGGAAGCCACAGGGTCAAATTTTTCTTGACGAAGTTTGCAGGTTATTACATCTATTACATTCTATTCAAACTTTATTATAAAAACTATTAACATTAATAACAAGGTATTAAATACTAAATAAAAATATATCCAACTAATTTTTAGTGACTTGTTTCTAGTCTTTAATGTTCAAAATTTATCATTTTATTTTAAAAAAATAGAATTTAAATAATAGAAATTTAAGAAAATCGACGAATATTCCAGTGATAATGTGTAATTTATACAGGATAAATAGAGCAGAAGGTGCAGCTACTTTTGAAATTGCAATTGGAAAAAAAACTTATTATTTAACCGCTGATTGCATAGCAACAATGGAAGATTGGATACGAGTGTTACAAAACGTACAGCGACGAAATGCTACGAAACTCTTATTAAGTAAAGAAGACAATAAACCAACGATACAAGGCTGGCTTACAAAAGTAAAAAATGGCCATGCGAAAAAATGTTGGTGCGTTCTTATTGGAAAAATGTTTCTTTATTTCAAATGCCCGAATGACATGGTACGTAATATTTACGTTATAATTGATTAATTTTTCTTATATAATTTTCAAAGGAAATATAAAAGAACAAATATAAATTAATATAAATTAATTAATAAAAAAAATTAAGATAAAATATAAATAAGTAAATTTTTAAAGACAGGCCTTGGAAAAAATATTTGTAATTTTATTTAATAAATATCTATATGTAAAAAAATATAACGATGGCTTATAATTTAAAAAACTGAAAATGAGTATAAATTTTGTTTAAATCCTACAAAAAGAAAAACAAAATTTACCATTGTCTATCGGACATAACTTTATTGAGAGCAATGTTTTAATATTGATTAAATAACATTATTAAACAACCGTTAATAATAATAAATTATAAATATTAAATAACAATTATTAAAACAATCAATTTTTTTGTAAATTATTTTATAAAAAATAAATATATACACAAGTATAATTGTTGATATTATTGCAAATAAGAAGAAAATAAGAAGCTAGATAAATAAATAATTAAATAGTATATCTTTATAATTAAGAACCACTAAATTGGAATGTTAATTCGAACATAGTATTTTTTAGAATCCTATTGGTCAGATAAATATGCGAGACGCTCGCGTTGAGGAAGTCGAACATGTTTCGGATAGTGATAGCGAAGAACGCGAATCAGAATCTGCACATGAGCAGACAATTGGAATTTTCCCATCTCATCAAGGCCCGACATACTTACTTATGCAGCATAAGCAAGACAAAGATAATTGGTTGTATCACTTAACAGTTGTATCCGGTGGTGGACCAAGTGCTGGTACCCAATATGAGCAACTCGTTCAAAGGCTCATGGAGACCGATGGCGATCCAAATTGCGTACTTTGGAGACATCCTTTATTATTACATTCTAAAGAGAATATAACAAGTCCCTTAACAAGTCTCACCTCGGAAATACTGCAGATAGAAGCCATAAAATTGTTCAAGGTAAGTTCATTATTCTTATTTTTTCATAACCTTTGGCTTATATGTTAAGTATCATAAATTCTTAAGAAATTATTGAATCTTTTTTTAAATTCATATGAAGAATTACATGAAATATAAATGATAGATTGGTAATTATATTTTCGGAATTAAAATGGTTGTATTATATAATGATGGAAATATTTCCAAGGCCAATACGAATATTTTAATAAATATTTTTGTTATTTAAAATTATTTATTTAACTTTCATTTATTTTATAATTGATTTTATATATTATATGCATCTGTAAAAAATATTTTTTACTATATAAAATTATTACTGTTATTAATATTAAATTCTAATAACTAAACTAATCAAATAAAAATTCAGTTAAATAATTTACGTTTTGTTATTATTGAAAAAGAAAAATAATTTTATTTGTAGAATATGGAAATAATGAATTTTATTGACTATAATTTTACCAATTTATTACTTTTATTACTTAAATAATAAATTAATAAACTTAAATAATTAAATTTAAATAAAATTAAGCAATAATTAATAAGGGGAGAATAATTTAATTAAATTTTATGTTAATATAATTTAATTTTTTATTAACGTATGATTTAAAATTTGCTAAAGTAATGATTAACTCGAGTTTGATAAATATTCTATAAGAAAGAATCTATGAATTTATTTTATTCAACTTAAGTAATTTTTTCTTCGTAAATTTAGGCTGTTCAACTATTTATGTCAGTCGCAGTCGAACAAGCCGGTATTGACTATCATGTCGTTCTTGCGCAAAACGCCTTGCAACAGTGTCTAGATCAACCGGAGCTTCAATCAGAATTTATATGCGCCTTGGTTAAACAAACCAGTCGTCACACACAGCATCGCTTGGGCGTACAGGTAAAAGAGGCAGCCAGACTAATGTTGCTGGGTATTGCGCGTGTTGTAAGTTTTGCTTATTGTTTAACCACATCAGTTTACCCATTGCACGATTGCATATAATCAGTAACATGTTTTATATAAAGTTATTTCTTAAAATGTTATTTGAAAAATATTGGATAAAAGTGTAGAATAAAAGGAAATACTTTTTAAGCTGATTTTTTAATAATAATTTAACTTCTATTATTATTAAAGTTTTTATACAATATCAATGATTTCGATGATATATTAAGTGCAAAATTGATTGAACTACAACATAATCGATCAAACGCGATACAGATTGAACTTTGAATAAATTTGAATTTTTATTATTTATAGTAATTATTCAAATTAATATTTCAATATCAATTTCAATATTTCAAATAGCTAAAAAAATAACATTTATTATTATTATTATTTAATAATTAAAAATAAAAATAATCTCACTAATAAATAATAAATTATGCATTGGGTAAACTCAGTCAAGTATGAAAACAATTATTTTACCTAAGTTAATAACAATTTCCATAAAATTTTCACTATCGACTATATGTTTCTTTAACATTTATATTCTTAAATTAATTAATAAAGTAATAATATATTCTATTTATCATTTTAATAAAAATAAAAATAAAAAAATGATCGTATTGACAACATATATGTTTAAACAAATTGCTATTTTTATACTAATTAAAATTAGTAAAAAAATAATGAATTTAATGTTCTTTTAATATACTATACTTGACAAAAAATTAATAATAAATTTAGTTATGAAATGCCGATTCACATTTTACTATTGTTTGCTGCTTTATATGTGCTACTGCTATATATGTATACTAACACAAATGCATGATTCTAATATATCTAAAATATTAATTTATTTATATTATATTATTATGATTATGAATAGAATTAATGAGTAGTAAATATATTTTAAAAAATCTCTAAATGATATTTATCAAATATATTTTAATATCTATGTATATTTAAGTATAAATTATTAACTTGCTGAAACTAGAATATAAATAAATTATATATACATAGATACCCATGGTTATAATAACTATCCAATACATTTTATATAAAATTTTAACGTTCCGCTATATATATATATATATATTTATTTATATTATTTAAAAGAATACATTTTTTATAATATCTCCAGGATTATTAATTATAAAAACGCTCATATACTCTATTTCATAAAATAATTCAAAATAACTCAATTGTGTAATACTTTCTAATATCACTCAACGTCCTATATATCCAATTAGGCAAGCCAAATGTACTTCGAAAGAATTCTATTTTCCTTAAGAGTGATGTATAAGCTTATTATATTAGAAAAAAAGTGCTTTCACTAATTCGAAGTACATTTAGCTATACGCACATTTGCAGAATGGTATGTTGGTGTACATGAAAAAATCACACACAAGAAATACATTCTCTTTAGACTCTCGATTTTTATTCTCTTTTATCTTTATCCCTTTAGTTAATATTTTTCTTCATTTTAATTAGATATTAGTTTATTTTACAAGACGGCTGATTTAATTAATTTTTTAATTAATAGTATCAGTTCCGAATTATAAATGTACATTAATTATGGCATATTGTAATCAATATATAATTATATAATACTAACATAAGCAACTCAAAATCTATAGAATAGAATCTGATAAACATTTTAATTTATCATTTAGGATTTCCTGTATATTGTATGTTTGACTAAAAATTATTAAGTTTTTCATGCATTAAGATAATTAGCTTTTACTTTTAAAGAGTTTTTCAATCAAATACGCTTACATAATTCCATCTGTTAATATTTTAGTCTCCTAAATATAATATTTTATTTTAAAACCCCTTTCATTAATTATTTTTCTCAATTCAACCCAGCTTTATACTTGACAATTAATTAATTATTAACATATAAATTTCAGTTTTTTAATTATTAATTATTGCTGATTATTGAATTGATTATTTAAGAATAGAATGTTCAATGTTTTAAATTTTCAAACGTTATTGCTATACTTGGTAAAAATATTATCGTGATTATTTGATCTTCAAATATTAAGGATTAAAACATTAACTTTACATATTTGTAAAAAATTATAAATAAAAAAGTGTTCATTTTATTCTACTTAAAACGAAAAATTTGTTTAACTCAATCTTTAAAAATATACATTTGTAAAGATTATTTTATTGTCGATTTATAATTTTCATTGCCACAAAATATTTTATATTCTATAATATATTAGGAGAAAATAATATATATATATATATATATATATATATATATATAATATTATTCTATTACAGTAGATTAAAGTTAAAAAATATTTTTAAATTATTTTATTTCTCTTATTTCAACAACATGTAAGATAATATTAAAATATAATAAATAAAAAAACTTTCTTTTATTATCGTTAAATCAATCAGTTATTACTAATTTAAAAGTACTATATACGATATACTGTAATACATTAAAATAGCTAAATTAAACTAAATTAATGAAATATTTAACTAACGAGCATTTCATTAAAATTTGAGTTTTTCTTATGTCAATTAAAATTATTAAAATTTAATATAGGCTAATATATATTAAATGTATGAAATATTTAATTAATTAACTACTGTTCAAATTCTCTCAACATTTTTGACAATAGATAAAATTTAATAATTAAAAATTTAATTTACTTATCATTATAGAAGGTTCTAATAAGGTCTTCAAAATATAATTCTTTCGAAACTTTTAAAATAATGCATTAATACTAAAAGCATTAATGAAGAAAATATTTCATTTTATTTTATAAATTTTTTAATTATATAAGTTAACAACGTACATTAATTATTCTAATTTTATCATCACCGTATAATTAATGCTTAAAATGTATTTATACACATTAATATTTTAGTAATCATGCCAATATTTTATTTCTTACAAGAAAAATGAGATATGAGAATTTTTTAATTGCAAATAAAACAAAGAGATTGTAATTATTTTTTTGTATGAACTTTTTTACAGTAGCACGATGAAATCATAATTTAATATTATTACTGAATATTATAAAATTTTCGATGAAATTACTTGCTTTGATTAATATATGTAAAAATAAGTATTTAAATATATATTGAAAAAATTATTTCTGGATACCGAAATTCTCACTAAATTTAATAATAATATGATCTTTGTTAACTCAACGTTTTCATCCCATTATTTATACTTGCAATATTTAATTATAAAAAAAGATATTAAATACATTGTTTTTCATTTAAAAATAAATCTAATATTATTTATATAAATCGAATACCAAACTATTAAGTTAAAAACTAAGATAATAATTTTTGTATTTTTAAAATATAATTATTTATATTGATAGGTAGAATTTCAAAATTCTAGAAAAAAGTAATATATATTTATATATACATACATATATATAATTTTATTATTAATCATATCTCAGCTAATATTTAATATTAATTTCATACAAGGCTCCCAGTTTTTAATGAAGCTCAGTAAGAAAATTAATAAGTTTGTAAATTCTTGATACATTTGAAAATCCTTTATGAAATTTTCTTTGTTAAATACAATTTTTAATATAGTCGAATATAGCTTGAACTAATTTAGAATTCGGGGGGAGGTAGATAGAAAAAGAGTGAGAGAGAGAGAGAGGGAGAGAGAGAAGGTAACTTAGCGTATAAATGTGTGCGTGCGTGTGTGTGAATTTTGGAGGAAGGAGTAGTATGCCAGCATACCATGACGTTGCAGCAACTCCTGTTGTGCGCCACCCACTCGCTCTTCACGTGCGATACGCAGGGCCCCGGGACAAGCGGGGCCAGCGATAATGCGGACGTTCAGTCGACTGCATCAACTTCTCACAGTCCTCCGCTCACGCAGGCTCACTCCTCCGCGAATCTTCTTGACTGTAAGACCAACCCGGCCCAGTACGTCCTTGTCCAGGGGTGGCAGCTGCTTGCCTTGGCCGTCTCACTCTTCCTACCCAGGAACAATCGATTGCTGTGGTACCTTAAGCTTCATCTGCAGAGGAATGCAGATACCAAGTAAGAAGCTTTCGTTATATTTCTACTTCAATTCTTTTTAATTCTTAACAACTATTTATACTACTACAATAAACAATGGATAGATAGATTATAGAATGCAAATGATATCACAAATACTTTTCTCACAAATTCTCATTCGAAAGTTTCAATTTTTAGAAGCTCATAAATAATAATAAAATGTATTTCTAACAATAGAGATAATAGATTTTATAATATATTTAAATTGTTATTGATTATAATATGCAATACAAGTATCGTAACTTAAAACTATATAAACGTGAATGACGATTTCTATTATATTTATATTTGTTATTTGTTTTTTCATTATAAACGAAAACATACTCTCTTTATTATACGGATTATTCTTTATAATATTTTTGTACAAAATATACGAACTAATTTATAAAAAATGTATTATATTTATAGTACAATTATCCTGCTAATGAAAATTATATTGAAAAAATATATACTTTAATAATTTATATATAAATGAAAGTTAAAATGAAATATATATTATTCATATAAGAAAAATTTTAAATAAAAGTATTTAAAGAAAAATAAAAAAATCTATAAAAAATAGTTTTAGGTTTATTTAGTATATATATGATATTTCTGTTTTTATTATTAATTTAATCTAATTTAATCTAAATTTTTATAACGTGAATAAAAAAAAAATAATTTGATGTAACAATACATAAAAATCAATATTTATTATATCATACGTTTTACTATACAATTATAAAATAAATTTTATTAAAAATCAGTAGGACAAAATAGTAAATTATTATTTATTATAAATTTGTACAAAATCTAATTTAATATTTTAAAAATACTACGTATCAACAGTTAATTTTTAAAAAATATAATAGAAATATAATAAAATAAATATATAGTTTTATATTACAACTTACTCTTAATGTTTTAAAAATGCATTTGAGAGATATTTTAAAAACTTTTTAAAAAATTTATAGAATCATGTAGAAGTATTTATATGCTCAAATAAATTAAATTTAATAAAGAATTACTTATCATTTTTAGGAATTAATAAGTTTTAAATTGTGATATTCTAAATTAAGTGCAACTACTAAATCTAATTATAAATATATAGAACGGAGTGTGGTAAATATGCAGCCTACTGCGAACGGGCGCTAGAACGCACTTTGCAAAATGGTTGTCGAGAGGTAAAACCTTCGAGAATGGAAGTTTTGTCAATTTTGCTGAAAAATCCCTATCATCACTCATTACCTCATGCAATTCCTGTGCATTTCCTCAACGGAACGTATCAGGTCGTTAGCTTTGATGGTAGTACTACTATCGAAGAGTTCCTTATGACCCTTAATCAGGAGATTTGCTGTAGAGATGTACATCAATCCGGCTTTACGCTTTTTAGTGATGATCCAATTGAAAAGGATCTCGAACACTTCATAGATCTGCAAGCTAAAGTAAGAATCATTTATTAAAACACTTTATATGTGGATTTTTTAAATCTATTTTCACTGTACTTGATTGAGTAGGCTGTCTATGGATGTCATAAAATTTTAATCTGTACCGAATTAGTTATTTATAAGATAAATAACTAATAATATAAATAATATAATTTAATATAAATTAAATTAATATAAATAAATAAATAAATAAATAAGAATAAATGTTAAGACATAATATTCGAAACTTTAAACATTACTAATTGAATTATATTATGTACGTAAAATAATTCTTTAAATTTAAAATAAAACTAGAATATACAAATACAAAAAATTTGTTTAAAAACGTAACGAGTAATTCTGTATATATAAATATATATAACACACATTAATCAGTTGAATGGAGTAAAAATAAATTAATTGACAAATGAAGTATGTATTAAATGCTAATAGAAAAAATAATATTAATTTTTTTACTATCTTTATCGAATCAAATTATCAAGAAGAAATATTTTTACACAAAATGTATTGTATTAAAGATAAAAAGCAATATTTAAAAGTTATTATACATATGCTAATATAAAAATTTCATTTTAAATAACTGTAAAATATTATTTTATGACTGAATAATGTATTTTTTTCTTATTTTACTAAAATAATGAAATAAGTGAACTAGACATATAATATTTAGAAAATATAGTTTGTATCATATATAGTATAGAAATGGCTTTTTAATTTTTTTAAATATATATTTCAATTATTCAATTTTAACTCTATTCTATCTATTTTAATAATGAAAAATTAATAATAAATATAATCTCTAAATATATTAATAAAAGATCGAGTTTTTGTTAACTCTTTTTGTTAATATTTTAAAATATCATTTTTAATGATAACTCAAAGTTATTCCTAGATGGAATATTAATTATGTTATATAAATAACTATTTTGATGTAATTATCAAGAAATTAATAAATGATATGTGAATAATATTTTATAAATTATTTTATTTATTTTATAAATATAATAAATATTGTAATAATGTTATAGTGATGTTTGGATTTTATATTTTCTATGTATTTTTTCATAAACAGCTTTGCGATATCATTTCCAAGTGGGAAACAGCATTACGAGAAAAAGGATCTGGAAAGTTCGAAAACACAAGGGTGATTCAACTTACTTATAAATCTCGATGTTATTGGAGACACGCAGCAAAAATGGAAACGGATCGAGAGCGGCTTTTGCTATGTTATCAAATTAATCAACAAGTCGTTCATGGAAAGTTCCCGGTTAGCCGAGAATTGGCCTTCGAACTTACAGCACTTATGGCGCAGGTGAATAATGAGAACTTATTTTTAATAGAAATATTAAGTTGAAGAGTCAAAATATATCTATTTATTCCCTAAAAATTTAATTAATAAATAATTCAAAACATTTGTTTTATTTTGAAAAGTGATTTAAAGTACTTTGTCAAATCAATTGTAATTTCACTATATTTTCCATATATTCTGTTTTTTATACATAATTTATCGATAATATTTTTCGTTACTAATTACATTTGCTTACAAAGTATATTATTAAAATTCAATTTTCTAGTTGAAAGTAAAAATATAATGACAATATTAGGAGTTTAAAATCTCTTTATATTATCTTTATATCGAACAGCTATCTCATATGAGATTTAATATTTATGAAAAGTTTCTTATTTAGAATATACTTTACTTTATTTAAAATAAATTTTCTTTCAATTTAATATAATCAATTTAGTATTAAGTAAAATATTAGTTTAATATTAATTTATTATGTAAGAAAATTAAAATAATAGATTCTTTTACTTTTCAATGGAAAGAAATTTTATTTTTGATATTTATAACAAATTTAATATCATTTATTTTATTTGTAAATTTTTCGTGTTTTGTAGATTGATTGTGGAGAATATAATATAGAAAAAGCACGTGGCAGTGGATCAAGTAACAATCCCCACCATTTAGTTTTGCAAGCCTTAGATAAATTTTATCCCATTAGATACCGTTCAAACATTACTGCTGATCACTTGAGGTGAATATTAAACATATTCTTAAATTTTTATCTTAAGTTAATCAAAAAAAAAAAAAAAAAAAATACTTTTAGAGAGTTACAGGATAAATTACAAGAAAAATGGATTTCTTTAAAAGGGCGAAGTGTTTTAGATTGTGTAAGAATTTATCTGACTTGTACAAGAAAATGGCCATTTTTTGGAGCAACACTTTATCAAGCTAAGGTGAGGAAGAAATATATTATAAAAATAAAAAAACAGAGACTTGGTTTACCTCATAGCTACGTACGTATATATAGTTTTATATATCACCCTTGATTATTGAAGTAAATATATTGAATTAAAAAAAATTCATTCAGTTTTCATGACTTATTTTATATTGTTTGTAAATCGTCTGACCAATGAATTTATAATGTACTGTTCATTTTTCATCCTTTATTAATTAATTCTTATAACGTTGAAGTAGATAAATCGATGTACCAAACGATCAACATATTAACAAAATTGTTACATCATTTCTTCTTACATTTTTCGTAAATAGAATATTGGTATTTATTATTGTACAAGTCAGAATCTATTATTTATTAAATGGCAAATAATTTAAGTAATGATTCGTGATGGCGGTAATGAACATTACAATATTATTAATACATTTTCGCGTAATAGGAAAAAAAATAAATTATAAAATTTCTAAAAATATATTAAAATGCATTAATTATAGCAGATAATTTAAAAATATGTTTAACAGTTAAAACAATCTGATCCATCAACGGTATGGATAGCAGTATCAGAGGATAGCGTTACCTTGCTCGAATTACAAAGTATGGCTATTATTTGTCGATACAATTACGGAAACATCGTTACGTTTGGTGGTTGTCTGGATGACTTTATGCTCGTAGCATGTCCAGATGAAGGTGCTGCTGAGCAAAAGCTTTTATTCGCTCTTAGTAAGCCCAAGGTTAGTCAAATAAAGAATTTGTGTAAAGATATATATTATGGGTATTTATAAAAAAATTAATGAAATATTAAAATCAGTATGCCATTATTACTGAATTTATAATTAATAATTTTTTAAGACAAATTTATAAATTAATTATAATTTTGCATTTATTTAGAATTATAATTTTCTTATAATTAATTTTTTTCCATTTATAGATTTTAGAAATTACTTTATTAATAGCAGATTACATGAATGCCTTGGGTCACACTTTACCTGGAACACCTCAAATGAATACTTTAACGCGAAATGGCTCACATCGATCTATAAAGTCTACCTTGAGAACTGCAACAGGTTTCAAGCTTAAATAATAAACTTATTCAAATTATTTCATCATAATAAAACCCCAAATTTTTATGTTCAAACAAATATACAATAAAAGATATTAGATACATTTTACACCAATAGTAATATATATATATATAATCATATATAAAAAAAATTAAAAAAAAAAAATTATTTAATAATTTAACAAGTATTAAATAATCGATCATCATATCATTAAATATAGATTATTTTTCCTTATTATAGGTGTTTTATACAAATATTTAGATTATTTGTGAATTTAATATAAAACAATATTTTAAATGCACAATAAATATTTACAGGTTCAAGTTGTCTGCCTATACAACCCGACATTCTTAAGTCTACTCCAGATCATCAACGGCCATGAAATAGCAATTTAAATCTTCCGAAATATTTTTTACTTGTAAACAATGTGACTCGGACAAGGTCATCAGTTACTCCAAGATTCTAAAGCAAACATTATAGATGTTACAAAATATAATTTGTAAATACAAGAAAGTTATACAAACGACACAATTGTTCTAACAAATTTGAATACGGAAGTATCTAATAATTATATACTGTGTTTACACAGATAAAAATTCATAATGAATGACGCAGGAGCTAATAAATAATCCAAGAAGTTAATTTTGAATTAATGAATAGAAAGAAAGATTAGTTACATTATACAGTTCTAGTTTTTTTAAAAACTGATTTACATTTCATAAGCAACAGCGAATAGAAAATACTAGTATTTGATACGCTTAATATTGAGATATTTAATTTAGATAATGGATGAATGAGAGATCTATAATTGACTAAATGTAGGAACTGAAATGAGCTAAAGCATTTTTAATATTTTTAAGAAAGTACGTTTTGACTTTAGTAATACTTGATACAGTAAGACAACTTTTTAAATACGAATTTTGGAGCCTTGAAACAAAATTGAATAGTAAATTCAAAACGTTTTAGACTAAATAGTGAGAAAATGTTTTTTGTTTTTTTAAATATCTTGTAACTTCTTATAACTTATATATTTATAATAATCCTTTTTATTATAATATAACAATGCTTTTATATTTTGGATTTTTTTAATTATACTTTACGAGTAGTTGAGTAATTCTCATGAAAATTTGATACATTGATTTTAGCATAAATATTATTTTGATTTTTATTATAGTTCTTAAACAAAACCTATTTTATTTATTCATTAAACTTAGGTTTCAATAGACATTTTGTATTTAGCATATAGAATTTGAATGTACAAATTGCAATAATACAGAAATATAAAGTTATATATATATATATATATATATATATATATATATATATATGAATAGGCAGAGATGCTTACACTACATACTCTCAAAAGACGTATCTATTTATTTGTAATTTAATAAAATAAGCATTTTAGTATAAGTATTCTTAATTAAATTTATCGTTGCATAATTTTCTTTTTTAGAATTTTTTTCCAAATTTGAAAGTAACCGAAATTCGACTGAAGGAAAAAATATATTGAATAATATTGGAAACATATACAAAAAATTGTTAATATGTTATTGCTAATAGAAAATAATACTTTGACTATTTAAACTTTCGTAAAAATATATATATATGATTATATTGCCATAAATGCAGGGTGCCTAAAAATAATCAACACACAAAAAACTAAACTCTTTGTATAAACAATTGCAATGATATTCAACAATCCCATTCGTTAATTTAGGTTACAACTTTTGTTTGTTTTTTTGTGACAACTAGTCTCATAAAATTGTTTAATTTATAGTAAGTTTTATAAAACACAATTCTTTGATGTATAAAAACGATGAGCAAGTAATTGTAAAATAATAACTTTTACTTTTAAAGAGAGCAGATATTCGAAAACGTAACCGTTTGTGAAGTATTAATTATTTTAGAAAATTGTAAGAAAATATTAATCTTTTTATAAATATATTAGTTGGATCATTATATTTTTTATTTAATTTATTTTGAAACCAGTTATAAATTAATAAATTAATTATACATTAATAGTTTGTAGTATCCTAGATGCACAGAATAATGTTTAATATAATTTCAATATTATTCAATATCCAATTCTTTTGTTAATCAACAAAAGAAAATTTAAATTAGAATATAAGAGATTTATTGTAATTATCATAGTCATTTTCAGTCATCAATTAATTTGTATTTTATTTTTAAAAATTTTAATTTTACCTTGTACATATGTACGATAAAAATATGTTGTGTACTTGAGTGCATGTATGAAAGAAATTTTGTTTTTACAATAAATAAGACATGATGGGCTTTACACAAACTGATATAGAAGTTTTGTACAAATGTATTTATTATGCCCTTAATAACTAGTAAGAAGTCTTCCTTTATGAAATAATTATAAATAAAATATTATTTGTACAGAAAAAAACTTAAAAAGGGCGTTCATATAATTTGTACAAGATTTCTATAATTCAACTCAAAATAGAAACAAAATTAAGATCGGATTAGTGTTTACTTTAATTTGGTATTCAACAGAATTTAAAAATTTTTAAGAAATATAAAGCAATATAAAGTAAGAGACATCTTAAAAAAACATTCATTTTTAAATACAAAAATATAAATGATCAGTTACACAACAAGTAATACATACAATAAAGTCATAAAATCGAAGTATTAAAAGTAGTTTAGTTAAATAAGTAAATACTGTTGTATTGCATTATTTATAAAAAAAAACAGCAATACAAAAAAAAAAATAATAAATGAAGTGAAATTTAAAAAAAAAGTGACGTTTTGTTTTATGTTTTTGATATAAAAAATTAATGTAATAAATTTATGAATGTAGAAAAATGTGAAAAATGTATTCATATTGTATATAATTATTGTATGTAAATTTATAGATACACAGCGGAAATACAGAAAAAATCCGTTCGAAAGTATATTAAAAAATAAGGTAATGCCAAGAATCGTACACATTATATGTTTCATAAATTTTTATAAATTATTTATTTGCAACAGAAATCAACGCTATAGACGCAATCAATGTACGAAGAAAATCATTATATATTGTATTATTGTACAAATAATAAATATGGTTAGTTCAAACGTGCAAATTGTTATATATTTTATTTACATATGGACCTTTCATTTTCAATTAATTTTAATCATGAAAAATTAAACAAATTTTAATTAATTATAATAATTGAAAATCTATATTTATTTTATTATTATTTATTATTAATAAAATAAAACAGCAAAATCGATTTTTCAAAAATTATTTATGTATTTTAAATAAAAAATACAATTATTTCATTATTAATCAAACATTTTTGCAAATGTCATATAAATAAATGTATATTATTTTATATATATATATATATATATATAAGGAAATAAAATGATTTAACGCGTACTATTTAAATATTAACATTTTAAATTATATTATATTATATTTTATTCATATTATATAATAAATAACTACATACATGTATAAAATGGATATACAGAATTATACTTGAATTAATATCCTAAGGTTTAAATGTATTACAACATAAATACGAATGTATATAATTATTCAATTATATAAAAAAACAAAAAAAAATTAAAATTAAATTTCAACCAAAGGAAGTTTCCATTACAAAAATTCGTATAAAAATAAATAAAATTAATAAGATATTGAAATTCATAAAAAATTTTGTTTTTCAATATACGTTATTTGGGTAAAGATACATAATTACTAAAATACGTTTACTATACTTCTAATACTTTACGATACGCTTTATATGCTAATTACAAAATATTAAATTTGATTTTTCTTTTATTTTTATTATATATTATTTGTTAAATTAAAAAATAATAATATAGAGAAAAGGAATATATTTTCTGTTATCTTCTTATCATCAAAATAAATTAATTTATAGTGTCGAAGGGCGAGAAAATGAACTAGCTCTGAGACATTGAAGCTATACAGACACATTCATCTTAAGATTATTTTTTAATTACTTCATAAAGAAGAAAGAATATCAAGGATTTTAGTCATAAAAGTAAAATTAAATGTTTATACAGTCTTTATTGTGCGTTAAATTAAAGATCCAGTTTATATTTTTAACATAAAATATTTACTCTTATTAAATTTTATTTAAGTTCAAAACTTAAACGATAAATAAGATTTACCTATATTTCTTTTTGCCTATTCGCATGATAAATTATATTTACTAATAATATCTCATTAGTTTATAAATATTATGGTAGTTTTAAAAATTTTCTTTTTTGCATTAGAACTAATAAAATTGGTTACATTAGTTTTAAAAAATAATTCTGCGACCCATAATTATAGCTAGTAATACTATACTTAACTGGATTGGAATATATATCTTTAAGAGCAATAAAAGTAGTATTCAATAATTAAAATTATTTTCTTTATAATTAGAACGAGGAATAAAATAATGCCTGTGTTTCTTACTAAGCCATGAGGTTTGCATTCTCATATTATACAATAATTTTTTATGCTAAAAATCAAGATTCAATTATTTATAATATTTAAATTAATTTGTGAAATAATATATTCCTTTATATTATATGTTATAGTGAAGTAATACTATATAACCATTGCCTTACATTATAGACGACGATAATGATTTAAAAAATGATTTCTACAAAAAACTGTGAATTATTCTCAATAAAAAGCAAATTGATTTTTTGGCTTATTTTAAGAAAATGTAATAATTAATAATAATATAAATGTGAATCGAAGTATAAAATTAGATAGTGGGACAATTTAATTCTAATAAAAATAGTTTTAACATATGAATATGAATTTCATTGAATGCAACTAGACAAAATCAATAGTGCAAAAGAAATACAAATGTGAAGGAAAATAAGGAGTTCGTATTGGATATATGTATTAAATTTTAAAAATGTTAATGTATTAAAATAGAAGGAAAAATTAAAATTAACATAATTAATATATAATGATAGTACCTAGAAAATAATTCATATTAAGTATTTTTTAAATTAGATATCTAGATCCAATTTAAAAATTATTGTAATTTATCACATCTCTATTGGAGAATGAATGTTTTACATAAGAACTATTTTAAAGTCAAGTTTCAAAAAAAAGATAAAAACATTTCAAATTAGATTGTAACTGTATTATAATAAATGAACTAAGAAATGAAAAATTATTAATTTAGTGAGCTTTCTCAAATGAATACACAATTATATACAGAAAATAAATTACAAATATTTTTAAAAATTACTATATTTTTTCAGGTTATTAATTATTTTTTATTAATTTTTTTTAATTTACTTTATATAATTAAATAGATATTTTGTTTATTCTACTTTGCCAATATAACAATTAAGTCTGGTGATACAACGTTCCACGTAGTTTTCTATTGAATTTTGCTGTGTTTGAACTTCGAAGGTAAGAAAATATTACAATATTTTCCTAAATACAATCCAACTTCTTTTCTACTATTCATATTATTTTATCTTATGATGAAAATACAGAATCAAATAAATATACTTAATAAATTTAAAGTAATAAATTCTTCAAAGATGTAAAATAAATTACGAAAAGATCAAGAGATTTTTCAAATGAAATAATCATAATTTTAGAAATATTAATTATTAAATAAATCTTAAATTTTATTTAAGAGCAATTAACAATAAAAAAAATAGTAATTTCTGTTTACATTATTCCTGACCGGAATATTTAATAGAATTTCCACTCCATGTTATTTGAAATTAAAAGTTAGCAAATACGAATTAAAATATAACAAATTCGTTTACTATTATTTAACTAAAAAGAATCTTTATATTTCTTATTAGCATTAATACACAAAATATTCTCTATAAAATTAATTTTTGTTCTAATTATTTGAAATTATAAATATGTGCTCGACGTATAATAAATGTATGTGCATATAATGCATATAGAGTATGCAAGTGTATAGCATATGTGATGCATATATAAATAAATGTATATTCATCATTAAAATTTAAAGAAATAATATGAAATTTTATGATAATGTGATCTTAGAAAATTTTCAAAAATCAATAATAATATATTGTAAGGCACATGAAAGAAAATCATTTAATATTTTTATAATTAGGATTGACTTGCTTATTTTTTGTAGATAAATACTTTTTATTTACATTAGAAATTGTATTATTTGTTTTTTTACTTTCCAATAATTAAATTAATAAACATTTACTTTTTTATTTAATATTCATGAGATATTTCTAACATATAAATATATAATCTATATCTTTAATTTCCTAAGTATAATTCAGAACACGTGAATCAATTAACAAAATTCTACATATTTATTAAAAATGAATGAGTGAATACACACATATATTGTTACTATTAACTATATATTATTATAGAATTCTCTATAACAAAGCAATAAAGTTATTTAAAAAGATTTTTTGCATATAAAAAAATTCACTATTCTTATACACTTTTTATTATAATGCCGTTTTCACGTACAATTAATTTTTTGTTTTTATTTCGCTTCTTTTATATTCGAAAATTGTAGTAAGCGATTCTGATATCTCATTAACGCGCACTCACAGTGGCAGCTGTATGTGGGAACAGGAATGCTAATAAATAATAAAATGAAATAAGTTGCTGGTTAGTTACAATTTACTAGAGTAGATTATTCGTACGTAATCTTATTTGAACTTTAATTGCCCAATTCTGCTACATCAGGCTAATCTGCTTCTATTCATTAATATTTTGTTTCTTGATAGCTTCTATATAATATCGTAATATCGATTAGAAACTAGCTTCCATTTTTCGCCTTCTTTGCTCATTCCATCGAATTCTTAAAACAATTTTTCTGCGTTTAATGTAAAATATTCGCATACATAGCAGAAGAACAAATCTTCCGTGACGTACTATAGGTTTTCATTAAAATTCAAAGAATCATAAATTAAAAATAAATATTGCACTAGTACAAATATAATTTATCAAACAGCAATTATAGTTTGTGATACTCCAAATTTATTAAATACAGCAAAAAATATTTTATATTATCAAAATTAATTAAAGTTTAAATTTTAAATTTAACATATGTTAAGATTTCAATCGTATTATTCAATTAAAATAATGAAAATAAAAGTAATAATATTATTCGAATAATAATTTTAACCATGCATTGTTAATAAAACTTTATTAAATACTAATGTTTTTTTGAAAAATAAATAAAACAATATCTATATACCTTTATTTACATACTCGTAGAGTTACACTGCTCTACAAATGTTTAAAATATATTTTTCTTTAAAGTAATTTATTCTAACTTGAGTTCTGTATTGTTGATTGCGTAGTCATACTTTAATTGGAATTCTGATTATTATTTTGTATGTTGCTATTAGGTCTTATATCAGAATAACTTATTTACTAGGTAGTTTTTTGACTGTATGAAATAATTGAACTTTATTGTATATGAAGTTCATTTTTTCCATAGATTTTGCTTTTAACTAGGTGTGCACGTTTATATATTTCATGTTACTTTATTTGGAGTAGTATTGTATGTCAACGTTTGTAAATGGACTTGAATTTTCATTACTCATCGGCAAAACTGATCACTATTGCATCCGTCGAATTTTCAGAAAAGGCAAATAGTGCATTATCTATTAATATATATATATGTATATATATAAACAGGATCTTGTTTTCTCATAATTATATAACTGATCCTTAGTATGCTTATGCTTAGATTATTTTAAAATATTTTAATGTAGTTTAATTTTTATAAAATTTTTTCTAAGAAAACAAATTTAATTTTAGTATATAAAAATTAATTGTTTTGTAATCTGATTTTCAGACGCTGCATGTAAAATAACTATTTTCGATGGCAAATAAATATAAAATATAACATTGTCAAAAGTTTAATTTATTATATTATCTACTGAATCATAACAACGGAATTATAATGATTTCTTACAATAAAACTATAATTCATAATAAATATTTATTCGTTGTAATATTAATAATAAAATAATATAAAACGTTGAAAATTCTTATATAGATCCAGTCATATAAATTCTTTTATATAAATAAATCATTTTGAAACAATGCTTGTAACTTTAACAATTCATTGTAAAGTTTGGTTTTATACAAAAGAATTTTACAATTTTCGATTTTTTACCTTTTAGTTTCAATTCAATATTAATATCAATAATGAAAAAAAAATTATTGTAAATATTACAAATGATAATAGTATAAATACCAATAATAATAATAATAATAATAATAATTAAGATAATAATAGTATTTATTGTTATTCTATACATATTTTCACTCTTTAATTACGTTTTTTTTTTGTTAAAACCTACGTTTGTCAAAGTATTTGTCGAAAAATTAGCACTGTATTTGGTGTGCAATCAGTCTTTCCCCCAATCAATATCTATCATTTCTTTATTTTATATGTAATACAGTACGATACAAGTCTTCTTTCTTTATGTACCATCTACATTATATTTTATTTCTTCTAATTTTTATTTAGGTAAACGTCACAGCTTTCGTACAGAATATACCCATGTGCACAGGCATGAGTGTATTTACGTACTAACGTATTTTTAAGCTTCGATGAGATCAATAGAGGATATTCTAAATATTACATTTATACACATATTCCTTAATGAGATTAAGATTACATCTGTTCATTTCTAATATAATATTTATGCTATTTTTTAAATATTATTAGTCATTTATTTATTATTTTATTAAGTTTTCATATGATTCGTTAATGAATTTGGTATAACGTTTCGACAGGTATTTAAACCTGTTGAACATAATCACATTTCGTTTTATTTCTTGCAATTCTTATTTCTCTTACTCTCCTTCTTTGGTGGCAATTTGATTCTGCTCAAAGGAAACGAAAAAAATCTTTTAATAGATTTTCGTCTTTTGCTCAGATAGTTTTTCCAATTAGATGTTTGTCGTTGAATAGAGGCTTCATGCGTGCATTTAACAAAAGCTAAATCCTAAAAATTAAAATTTCATTTAGTTAAGTGATATTTTATACATAAAATTATGTAGATATTTCTTTAAATTTTTGTTTACAAAATATACATGAATTGGAAACTGCATACAAATTTATAAATCTAAGTCATTGCGTATTTATTGCAAAGGCAGTTTGAGATTTAAATAGAAATAATGTTACAATATGTTGTTTGTTTTTAATTTAAGAAAAATTGATTTTATTTTATTAAATTTATTAAATATCAAATTATTATTCTGAATTATTATATTCTGCGTATATGTAATTGAACGAATATATTCAATAGAAAACACTTCTTACATTGCATATTACACTTAATTTATTAAAATTGTAATATTTCATTAAGTTATATTACAATTTTTTGCTATTTGTGTCACTTAAAATCTAATATACATTCTTAAAATTAATAATTTAAGGTCAAATAAAATTTACCTGCTCCTATAAGGGAGTTTCCTTTCTAGCTTCTGCTTTCCACTGAAATCCATTAACGCGTGTAGTTACAGATTTATTTCGATTCGTTGCATTTTCGATTCCATTTCTAACTCCAGCAACTAAACGCATTGCCGGGTTAGATGAAACTAAGCCATTTCGTTTTGGTCTTGAATTTCCAATACTGAATTAAAGCGTTGATTACGAGTTGTAGTAATAAAAAAAAAAAATTATTAAATATATGTTTTCAATAAATTTTTAAAATATTAAAATTTCTTCTTCAAATATAGTAAAATAACTTTTTATAATATTTAATAATAATTCTATTAATATTTCATTAAAATAAATAAATCTAACTTATTGTTGTATGATAAATTTGTAATGACATGAACTTTATATCTACTGTTATATGACATGATAAAAAAATGTTTGCTGAATATATTATTGTGTTATTAAATACCTTCTGTACATACTAATAAAATAAATAACATAAATAGCAAATATATATAAAATATCAAAACGTATATTATATATAAAAATGTTAATAATTTTTTAAAAAATATAGTAAACGATGTATATCTCTTTAAAAATTTATTAGAATAAAATTATCAAATTAAAATTTCATTATAATTTAGCATTCTTTATATTGAAAACATTAAAATTTTACAGAATTTTAACAACAGCTATAACAGCAAAAATAATTTTAATAGTAAGAATTATATTTAAATTATTGTCAATAAATCTATTGCAATAAAAAAAAAACTTACTTTCCACTTAAATTATTTGAGTTATGTTTAACATTTCGTCCCACTCCTGCGCCACTATTTCCTAAAATAATCCTCATGTGAGTATCCCTAGTAAAATGTGTATCAGCAGGCTTCTTTTCTTCACAATAGTTTTTTCTTTCATTGTTAAAAGGTAGTCCGAGCATCTCATTTGTCAACTCAAACGGCTTGGTTTCTGTGCCACTCTCCATTTGATGCTATCATGGATAATATTATATAGTTTAGTATTGTACATAATTTAGATAATATTAATAGTTAAGTTTGAAATTGTAATAAATAATTGCTTTAGAGAAAAACTTGATAGTATTATTCCCTACAAAATAAAGCTGTTTAATTTTGTACAAGTTTATAGAATAATTATGAATAATTTAAAAATCTTAAGAAAAAACTTATTAAATTAAAATTCAATCAATTCTTAATAACCAACGGATATTATGTCACAAAGTGAATTTAATTTTAATACAATTACTTTAAATATAGAAATTTAGCATAGAAATTTAATATTTTAATCTGATAAATTATATTGTAACTTTCAAAAGAATAATATTATTAAAAACTTGAATTCGGATTAATAAAGACGGATATTGATAGCAAAGTTTTTCAATCTAATGTAAAAGAAATTAGAAATAAATAAGGGAAAATATCATTTCCTCTTCTTTAATATACATTATAATATGCTTACCATATGTTGGTTTTTTTTAATGCAAATAGCATCATAAAGAGCTCCCGTGCGATCGTAGGCATGTGCCGATTTATATTGAGTGCTGTGGTTCGCTGTTAGCAGTGATACGCCCAGTTGGCTTTGAATTATACTTGCCGCAGTCTGTGCGCTAGGAGGACTATTGTTGGTTGGTGAATACGGAATGATGCTGTCGCTAGAGGGTGAGTGTGGTGGTGAAGCATATATTGGACTCTGGGGTTCACTTCTTAGAGGTGAAAGAAGTTTGCTGAGAGGTCTAGACTTTATACCCCGTGAGCATTGTTGTAACTGTTGTGTAAATGATAGTACTGCCTAAATAGAAGTTAATGATTCAAACTTGGATTAAACATTTTATAAAAATGCCGTGAGATTGAAAATTTCATATTAGAAAATAAAATATTGTTATTACATTGTTTTTCAAGATAATCAATAACAGTAAAAATCTTCATTTTTAATTTACATTAAAAGAATGTACAATGTATCCTTTTTTAATATTTATGCATTTTATTTTAAATGTAATATGATTAAACAAATAATAGATAAATGACAATAATATATTTATTGATGTAAAATATCATATGGGTTGGAGGGATATTTTATTTTACAATTTATTTTATAATTTTATTTTCTTACCTTGCTTGAACCTTGATTGATTATAGGTGAATTTTGATTAATTTTGCATCGGTCACTTTTAGTACTTCCTGTTAAATTGCTACTAGATTTGCTATTACTTGAATTATTACCTAACGATATACAACTTCGCCTCTTGGTAGAATCTGGTGATTCTGCCGGACTATATTGTGTTGATATTGGGTTTAATATCGCAGATGAAGGCTTTGTTTCTGTTGTTGAATTAGAAGTAACTGAAGCTGTGCTACTACTCCCTGCTACAATTATACGTTTATACTTTTACGAAAATATATAATATAAATTTTAAAACATTATAATAAAGTCATTGCTGCATATGCATATTTAAGCAAATGATTAAAAAGTCATTACTAACATAATTAAACCAATAATTACTGAGCAGTAGTGTACATGTAATAAATGTCAATATTTGAATTGACTTATTCACTTAAATGTTTACCTGCTCTTGAACAGCGTCGGTTGGCAGCGTATTCTTCTAGTAATTTAACTACAGTATCATGCCCACTCTTTGCTGCAACTTTAATAGCGTTTCTTCCACAGTGATCAGAATGATTAGGATCTGCTCCGTGATTCAACAATGCTCGAACACAATTCTCATGTCCTTCTTGAGCAGCAATTCCTATGAATATTATTTTATTTTATTTGTGATGTTTAATTTTTCCTTAACATGCGACTAAGGTATTATTATTTTATATTTTATGTATAACATTATTACAACATTCTTATAGTATTTAAAATTTTAATTAAAATTGCGTTGTATTTGCTTTACATTTATTTTTAATAATTATTTTTATCAAATAAATTATATGTTATAAAACAAATATTTTAACAATAAGAATAGATGCTTGAGAGAAATTTGATTAATTAATTAATGATTTTAATACAGATTAAAACAAAAATTATTTAATTGTCTTAATTTTCTAATTAATTCTTTGCTTGGTACCCAGAGCTGTAGCTCCTTGATTGCAAGTATGATCAGGAGTAGCTCCATGTTCAAGAAGCAGTCGAACTATCGCTGCATGTCCTTGCCAAGCAGCGGAGTGTAAAGGTGTTCGGTTTTCGTTATCTCGAGCATTAACGCTCGCACAGCCTTCAGTTAATAAAAGCGCCACCATTTCAACATGACCTTGCCAAGCACTCACATGCAGAGCTGTTCGACCCTAATTAAGTAATTATATAATTAATTTATTATGGAAAATCAAATTTGTAAGTTTAATAAGGTTATACCATTCATAATTAAATAAATGATAAACAAAAACATAACTATTTTTCATATATTTTAATAGCTTTTTTATTATAAGTATTCGTTTAATTGTCTGTCAATACTATTGTTTTTATCTGTAATTATATTAATGATTAATATTTTGAGGGATAAAATACAATAACATTTACAATAATTAAAATACTTATTTAAAAGGCAATTAGTAAAATTAGTACGATTTATAATTGTAATATAAAATTTATAAAAGTTAAAATGAAAAAATTAAGTATACTAACAGTAGATGAATGAACAGATCCTATAAAAATCTATTATTAATAGAAAACTATTTACTTAATCAAATTATTTTGTTAGCATATATGAATTGTTAAAATTTATATACAGACTAGTTGGTGTATACAATTTTACTAATAATTTATTAATTAATTCTAATTGAAGTTCATCACCATTTCATTTAATCTATTTAAAGTTCTCATTATTAATTTCTCAAACTCGAATAGAAACCTAGAAGTATTTTAAAAAAATTTATAAGAATTTAATAGACGTTTTATTTTTCAATGTCTATTTTTATAGATATTACAAAAAATATTCTTAACATATATAACCTAAAAATAAAATATGTATAGTAATCTGTTTGAAGATGTAAAATAGCTTTTCTAATGTTACTTTCAGTATACAATTTTATATAAATTATTTTAATATTGTTTTTTTAAAATTTTAATTATATTTTTTTATATATTTTTTATCTTTAGTTGAAATTGATGTAAATTTTACCTCTGAATCTCTACTTTCAATGTTAGGACGAGCTTGCTCCAATAAAAATGTAGCCATTGCCAATCTATTTTCTAAAGCAAGAATGTAAAGTATACTTCGTCCATCTGCATCCTTTGCATTTATATCAGCTTTATGATAGAGTAACACTTTCACAGTATCATAATACCCTTCTAAAGCAGCTAGTCTAAATAAAAATATTAAAGTTAATAAATAAATAGTACTTAAATTATAAGAATGAGTAGTTAATTAATAATAGTAAATATTTATTTTAATTATTAATTATAACAATTACGACAATTTTTTTATTAAAACCAACTGGATGAGTATATGAAGAATATACCATGTATATCACTGAATTACTTTTGTATTTAGCAAAAAAAAAAAAAAAATCGAGAGTAAAGAAGAGAGTAGAAGGAGAAGGTAACAATAAAAAAAAATATCACAAACTTATTTCGTGTAATTACCCGATGATAATCATTTTCCTTGACAATCTTTTTCACAAAACTTCACATCATTAGTAGTGTTCTAATCTCGTATTTAGTACATAATTTGTGCACAATTGTGATACACACGCTGATCTTACCTAAGAGCAGTTTTGCCGTCGTGTGCATGTTGGTCGATAGGAGCAGTATGTTGTTCAATGAGTCTCTCGACGAGATTAGTATGACCTTCTTGTGCAGCGAGCATTAGTGCACCTTTTCCATCGTTATCGGTTTCGTCGATCTTCGCACCTGCTTCTAAAAGCGCTTCGCACACATTCATGTGACCTTCGAATGCCGCATAGTGTAAGGGTGTCCAGCCCGAATTATCCCTATGCTGTTCGTCTAAGCCTACAAAAATTGTTTAGCAGTTATAATCTTTTATTTTGTCATTTAATAAAACCACTCTGTATTTTACATATTTTTAGCTCGTTTAACGATTTGTAAAATATTAAAGAAGATAATAAAATATGAATTTTTAAAATGTTTTATTAATTCTTAGAAAATATTGTTATGACTAAAATATTACTGCTTTTATATATGATTCTAGAAACAAATTCGAATTTTACAAAAATATATGACAAAGTTTTTAAATATATGGCTCTTAATATTTTTGTTTATAAATTTCTTATTTCCGAACGGAATAAAATTAAAAAGACGTATATAAATTTTTAAAATAAAAAACAGATAGAATGGAAGAATTTATTTAAAAATATAATTATTCTAAAAAATTCCAAGACCATAGAATCATTTTCATTAGAAAATAAGAAATTTATAATTATATCTATTGTTCTCGAATTTTTACTCAATATTAATTTAATAATCAATATATTGTTCTAATGTCGAGAATTAAATACACATTGTTTTATAAATTTAAACATAGTAACTTTAAATATTTTGTTATGCATAGTTTAAATTACTTTTACATTTATGATTTTATTATTAATATACATCATTATATAGAACAATAAACATTATTTAGAAGACACCATTAATAGGAAAATATTAATTGTATAATTTAAGAAAAAAACAATCAAAATTATTAAGAATATTGCTTTTGTAAAATATTTTTAGTAATTTTCAGAAAAAATATAAAATTTCACATAAATAATATTAATTAATCGACATTCAATAAAATATAAGAGTTTTCTAATCAGCCGAAGACGATATACCTCTGTTAAGAAGGAGTTTAACTACATCGGTGCCACCTTGTGCACCAGCGACACTCAGAACTGTTCTGCCCTCGTTGTCAATACTATCGACATAACAGCCCCAAAAAAGTAGGAGAGCCACAACCGAACCATGGCCCATACTCGCAGCAGCCCAAAGGGGCGTTCTTCCAGTAGCGTCGCAGTGGTCCACATCCGCTTCGTATTCCAGCAGTAGTTCACATACGTCACGATGACCTTCGAATGCGGCCACGAGAAGTGGTGTCATACTGTCCTTGTCCTGATGATTAACATCTGCACCACGCTCTAATAGTAAGCTCACCACCTTTGAAGTATGATGGAATGCTCGATAAATCAATCAAATTTAATAACTATAATATTTTTCTTACTTTATTAAAATTTACACATTTCCGATGGGAAATAAGATTGCCAGAGAATAAGTATTTAAAGTCATAAAGTACATAGTAATAAGATAAGTTTCATTATTTATTTCATAAGAATGTATTATAACACCTTGTAAAAATATAACAACGATAAAACTAAATTCGGTCTTTTTTTATTAATACAGAATAAAATATTATATTGACGATTAAATGAAAATCAATTTTTTATTTGACTTGTTTAATACGTTAAAATATGTTTGTAAATTATCAATTAATTTTCTAAGAGTTAAATAGTATTTTATGAACTTGATAATGAAATATAATATAATAAAAATTATTAAAATTTCGACGAACTTTAGCGTATCCATGATTGAAGGGCACGCTAAGCACAGCAACATTCAAAGCCGTTCGACCGTCACTATCAGCGTGATCGATTTCTGCACCAAAATCTAACAGGTGCTCAACTATCTCGCTATGGCCCATATAAGCCGCGGCAATAAGTGCTGTACGGCCTTCATCATCGGTACGATTGACGTCGGCTCCATGCTGCAGCAGTGCTTTTACGATTTCCTCGTGTCCACCCCAGGCAGCTGCTCGCAGCGCTGTTCGCTGATCCCAGTCTGCGCAATCTACCAGCGCTGAGCAGTCAAGCAGCTGCTCTACCACCTGCAGTAATCAATTGCTCTTTATTTTTATAAAATACTTAATAAGTAATAAAAATAATTGGACAAATCTGACAAGATGAATAATATTGTTTTTAATATACATTGTATTGAAAATGTACAACTTCCGTTTATTTCAATTGTTTTTATTTTCCGATGATACAAATATTGAATCAGTTCATTTATTATTGTATATTAAATATAATGACATTCGATAATAATAATATTTAATAATATTTTCCATAAAAGTCATTTCATTTCTATCATATTTATTTAATTTTTACATTTTTAACAATGACAACTTTTACATAACGATTTAATATAGTCATTATATATGATTAAGTTTTCCTAAATATGCTATTTATTTATTTGTTATTCAAATATTATTACTATTTATGAGTATATAATTGTGATCCAGAATTATAAAGTTTAATCTAGTATTATAAAAAAAAAAGAATTAAGGTGCCATATACAAAATTATTTTGAAAATTAGATGATAAATATTAAGTAAATCTATAAATAGCAAATATTGACATTAATAGTTTGAAAAAAATAATTGGATTACCTTTGTGTGACCTCCCCATGCAGCGGCTCTTAAGGCAGTCCAACCATCGCAATCAGCATGATCGACATTAGTACCAGCGGCTAAAAGAATCTTAACGACCGCAGAATATCCATGACGTGCAGCAAGATTTAGCGCCGTTTGTCCATGGCGGTCAGTTGCCTCCAGTTTAGCCTATAAGTTATGTTTATACGAAATTAATGATTATGTATGTTTTTATGTTTATACCAAATTAATGATAATGATTATGTAAATAAATTTTATTTAAAAAAATACTACTTTTATTAAGACAATATTTCTAAAAATTGTCATAAATAGTAAATTCAATATTGGAACTTTAGCTTTATAATATTAATAAGCTACGAATGAATAATTATCATATAAAAAGATTTAAAATTAGAGTACACTTATTTCATGTAATAATTGATTTTACAAACTTTACCTCAGGATAAGCTTCGAGAGCCAATTCAAGAAGAGTTGCATTTCCATCTGTTGCAAGATTATGTAATATGGTACGGCCACACGAATCCGTTTGATTGATGTCACCGTTTTCACCAAGAAGTTCAATCAATGGTTCCAACGGTGACTCATCCATTGGTGTTGAATTACGTGAAATCTAGCATTCAAAAGCTTGATAATTATGATAAATTTAAGCAATTTTACAATTTGAATGTAAATTATAATAAAAATTCTAATATAAATAAAATATTTTAAATGGCAATAAATTAAATTTCCAATATAAAATAATAGAATATATTTATTATCTTTTTATAAATATATTACTAATTTCTTAATCATACAACAGAAAGTAACCAATGACAAACCAATTTTATTCATAATGCATTTATTCTAAATGTTTATACTATTAAATGCATTGTTAAAAAAAAATTTCAATGTCAAATAGATCGATTATTTCGGCGAAGTCTACGGACTATTAAAATAAATTCATTTATATCTATATTCGAGATATTTTTGGTGAGGAAAAAATATTGAGTTAACATACGTGACTAGAAGAGACATGGGTATTATGGTTCGATTCTTCGTTATTGGTGATCTTTTGCGACAATTTTGCTCCTGCGTCGATCAAAAGTTTAAGAAGTTTGACATCTTGTTTGGGCCATAATATACATTCACTGCTATCCAAATAACATTGCGTGAATCGGGCACCACTACCTATTAACCATAAGAGCTGAAGAGTGTAAGAGTCGAGTATCGATGGTTGTGGTTGTATTTGCAGTATCGTAGAAATTGCTGCAACCTCGCCGGTCCCCGTGGTTGCTGTCGCCGATTGCTGCTGATGATGATGTTGAAAATAAGTTCGTTGCTGCTGGTGCTGTTGTTGATGAAAGAACGTACTCTGCACATGTTGGGATAACACACAAATTTCGTCTGGATTGAGATTACTGGCTCGCAATGTATACTGCATGGCCAGCATCGCGTGTCCTACAAGTTTTATTAATTGAGAGATTAGAAAAATCATAGTAAACTATCAACGAATACATTTGTATCTAAAATATTAGCCATTTCTTATTTTTAACATTAAATTTATAAGTATCAATCGAGGATTCTAATCAATCTTCTAATTCCTATAAAAAATATATAAATTATTTATTATTTTTATTGTTTATGTAATACTTTATAAGTGTATTTATTAAACAAATTTTAATTAATTTTTGTAAATAAACCTATAGTATTTTTCTTAATTTAAAGCTGATTCTAAAATTTGTATAGAAATATCAGATAGAATATAGAATAATTTTTATTACCATGGTGAATGGTATTATAATAATGTTCAATGTATTCATCATATACAAATAAGTACTAAAGAATGTTTGCAAGTATAACTACATAGAAATTAAACCATAGCAATATAAATAAAATCGTATGTGTGTAATAAAAATTGGTGGTTATCTGTCTATACACACCTTCTGTAGCGGAACACAAATACTTTTGCGTGCAGTGCTTAACATCAAGCAGCCACTCTGCGAAACTGTGATGGAAAAGCATTAGAGCGCCAGCGCGAGACACTGAAATAACTCGACGTAGTAGATGTAGCTGACGATTGAAATCCTCTTGAGTGAGTAGAGGATTTGCCGTCCTCACACAATCGAACAGTATTGATTGGCTTATTGGCAGCTTTGCAGCAAGAATAACATTCAGTAGTGGCTGTACCTTAGCGAATTGCTTTCTACTAAATAGCCGCTGGCATAGCCATAGGTAAAGGCCGTTCAAAGTACCTAATCATAGTTTTTTATTGTAATAACATTTAACGTCTATCAAAGTTATTTGCAGAATTAAATATTTAAACAATTGGTACTTTTATAAATTTATAAATTTAATTTAACTATTTGCAAAAAATTATGCTTTTTAAGAGATAAGATTTTTTTAAGCGGTATCGATTTTTAATTGAATTATTTTATTGAAATATGAAATGAAAATATATATACGTACAATAGAAAATCCATTTTCTAATTTAAGAAATGTTATTTATTTGCGAATTAAATAAAATAATTGAATGTTTATGAAAGTTTTAGATGCGAACATATTTGTTGTCAAGCAATATTAAAAAATTAATTTATAATAATTGAAAAATCATTACAGATCTCTTTCATAATCTTTTTATTATATGAAATAAAATCGTAAGATTCAATTATATATTATAAAGCATTAATAAAATTAATAATAATGTTTTCTTATTTCTATATAATTTCAAATTAATTCTATATAATTCAATTAATCATAAGTGAACTATAAGCAAATATCTTTATAGTTGAAATTACACGTTAGAATTGCCTGTTAAACAATATTCGTTTAAAAATGATATCGCGAGTAGGAATTTCCAATGTATAGTTTATAAATAATTATTGGATGAAAATTATAATGAAAGTTACTGGAAATTATTGACAACAAACCAGGAATTTCTCTAACTTCACGAAGAACAATGAAGTTCTCGGCTACGCCATCGAGGACCTTTTCCAAATACAGAAAGCAACCATTACTCTTAATGTGCAAATGATTCAGCATTTCAGCAGTATCTCTTGAAATATGTTGTCTGAGAGCGTCTTCTTGATCGAGCCGCGCTAGTATGTAGTGCTGAACATCTCGAACAACTTGAGATTTACGTAAATCGTCAAGGGCGATCTTGCGAAATCCCGTGAACATACGTAAAATAGCTTTACTTTGACGGCGCGCTGTACAGACAAGTAACAACCACTGAGGGAAAAGATGGTGATGGCTAGCAAGGAGCTCAGCAATTGTACGAGAAACCTCGTCTTCGTCCTCATTTTCCGAATCACGTTTCGACTCCCGACCGATACTGCCTGCATTTAGCGCCAATAGGCTTGCACTAGACATCTAAAAAAAACAATATTTACCTGCACTTGCTTTTACTATTTCCTCTTGTTTATGCTATTAAAACAATTTGATGACACGTGATATTTTTAATTTTGTAATAATAATTATTTTCGTAGCTTAATTAATCACGATTAAAACTTCGATTTATAGCTACATCTATTTTTATTTATCACATAAGAATATATAATATGAACTAAAATATTAAATTTAAAACTGCACATGTAAACAATACTAATAACTTTATAGTAGTTTTTATATTTGATTTTTTTTATCACACTTCCAACCAACATCAATATGAAATCGTTCATTCGTTCATAGCGGAGTTATTTATTTAGCGTTTAAACTATGATAGAATTTTGACGAGTCACCTGTTGCAAGCAGGAATTGCCACAATTGAGGATTGGGCCCTCATCGATCGAATCCACGACTAACATGAGGCAATCCTTAGGCGGCTCGACTTCGAGCAAGGGTAAAAGAACAGCTTTTCTGAGTGCCTCATCAGGGTTTCGATCGAGTATCTCAGGCTGTAGGGCTGCTTGTATATCCGAGTCGGTACGCAGCTTTTCGGCATAAGCTTCGGCAATTGACTCTCGTGAAGACATGGAGGAAACTGAAGGGCCAGCGTTCCCGTGTGTGTCAGCCTCGTTGATTGTCGATTCATTGTTTGCCGTCGTTGTCAATATCGTTGTTGTACTACCACTGGGCGAGTTTGGTGGCTACGAACCGTCAATAAATTTAATTATTTACCAATTTTAATATTTAAAGTTAATACCTAAATATACATAGGTGTCAAATTTTATAAGTTCAAAAATAAAAAAATTTTATAACAGTATTATTATATGTATTTTAATTACATAAAACTATTCAAAATTTACTTATGGAGTTATCTTTTTCACATAAAAAAGTTATTAAAAAAAATTACAAAATTATATTATAATTATTGAAAATTTAAAATTGTATTTAAAATGTTATCGAGTAAGCATAAAATACAGTTTCTGTATTTTTATTAAATAATCTTGGAATTAATTGATTGAAAAAAAGACAGATTTGAAAGTACAATTTTAAAACTATTAGTTAGTATATATTTTTGAAATATAAATGTTAAATAACGATTTATTTTATATATTCGTGTCTACCCTCAATATGTTTTATAATATTTAGTTGCTGAGTTATAAACAGTCATATTATTATATATATTAACAAACTTTATTAACAAATTCTGAAAGAAATTTGTCATTTTATGATAAAAATCTTTTTATATTTATAATTTTTGAATATTCTAAGATTTAACATTTTCAAATGATTTTTATTTTAGAATAACTGTTACATCACGAGTATCTTCATTTCGATATTAGTACCAACGTTAAAAGAATTTTCATCCATTAGCATAGTTTTACTGTGACGTCATAATGCAATGTACGTTAATGTTACGATGTGAAGTAGAATGGAATTTAAATTGCTTTTGATTTCCGTGCATACGATCTATAAATTAAATCTATAAAATTAAATATGTTAGTCTAAAAACTTCATATTACGTACTATCAATACTGTAAAAATAGTTAATTTACTATAAGATCAACAATATCAATATCTGTTATTTAATGTCCTATTTTCCAATGGACATATCCATTGAAACATGATTTTGTAATAATTGATGTTTTTTATAATACTTTTTATTGAAAAGCTTATATTAATTTAATTATAAGCGTTAATCATTGTATATCTACGAATTATGTGCTTTTAGGCATTGAATGACATTTTCATTTTTCTTTTACAATTTCGAATAATATTATGTATATTATACAGACTCTTTTTATTGTTTTATTAAAATAAAGCAATGATTTGTATTAGATTAAAATGATCAATTTTAATATAATATTATTTGTCTGAATTAATATGTGTTGAAAATATTATAACATTGATTGTAAAAATTTCACATTTCGCGTTTAATGGAAAAATAAAATAAAAATATTTTAGAACTTAATTTTTTAATCATTTTCATATTTATTTATAATTTTAAGAAAACAAATTATCAAGTTAAAAATAAGATCTAATAAAAATTAATATTTTTTTTCAATAAAAGCATTTATTTCATCTTTAAACAATTTATTTTTGTCACAAGTATAGATTTCCAGACTACATTCAGACTACACATAGACTCTAACATAGTAGGTAATAGGATATTAAAGATACTTCGTGAAATTAAAGATGTACTATTTAATTTGTGTTAATTTAAATTTAATTCGTATTAAATTTCTACACATTAGGTAACTTGACAGAACATAACTTGAACCATAACTTCGACTAATAAATTATTACGATGTTTAGAAATGTTAAATTATCTTTTTATATTACGGTCCTTTGAAAAAGATTCAACTGATTTATTTTATACCTTAAGATGAATTTATTGTGGTTCACTTTAAATTGAAACATTTTTCGTATATGAAATTTTGAAATTATAGCCCATTTTGTTATTAATCTTACGTTTATTTTATTTGCTAATTTAAACCAAACGTTTTTATGACGAATTTGAGTAAGTTTATCAAACATTACTACTTAAAGCTATGTATCAATTAAAACATAATATTACATTAACAAGCTCTCATTTCCATCTGACATGATTCTAAACGAGATATTTTTAGAGATGTGACCAAGAATGTAATCATGGAAATGGGTTTCGAAAATATTAAATGAAAACGCGAAAGGGAAGTACTTCATGACAGTAAGTGTAATAAAAGAAGAAAGTTGAACAATTAAAGAAAACGAAAAAAGTAAGGAAAACAGGAAGGTAGGCATGAAGGAAGAAGGAAAAAGGAGGCGTAGGAAAGCTCAAAGGGCGGAGCACCAACCTACCGAGGGCTGTTTAATCCCGTCAGAGCTTGTTTGTAGTAGTTGGGCAACAAGACTCCGGACGAATTGGGCGGGTGAGAGGCTTGCTTCGCTTCTCGCCTGGCAGAAGTGGCGGGCTAGTAGCCGCTTGTTTAGGGAGCGCTGATGTCTTGCTGTCGGACCGGTCGAAGGCCAAGCTAGTTCTGCGCACAGGGCTGTCTTGCCACTCCCGGAGCCACCGACTATCAGCGCACCACAAGTTTTCGAGGCTGGCCGCTGATCTAAGCAATGTGACAACTTGGCGAACGCCCATTCTCGGCAAAAGAAGCGCTTCTTCTCGATTACCGGCGCTGCCATTTTTAGTTTCTTTTCTTTTCTTCTTATTCTAGTTTTACTTTGAATCAACCCTTTCTATATACTTCTTCGATTTCTCGGTACAATACTAATAAGACAAATTGAAAAACAATAATAATTAATGGATTATATAAATAAGGATAAATCATTATATACTAAAAACTAGTATATACTAATAATTATTATATACCAAAAAATAACCAATAGCATAAATAAAAAATGTTAAATACTAAAAATTAAAGAAGTTATAGTGTTGGGGTTTGAGGAAGTTTTGATATGGTTCGATCGAACGATCGATCGATCGATCGAGAGAGAGAGAAAGACAGACAGACGGACTTACACTGTAGCTACTTAGGTGGAAAACTATTCCTTGCGGCGTTTCTCCTATTGCCAAAAATACGTTGCTGGTGATGTGTCGCTTGACGTTTTCCAGATCCAAATAACATTCAGATCTAGCCATTGTGTGAAACTCATATCCATTTCTACAGTGTCTTTTGATTCATCGAGCATGATTTATTGAATTAGATCATCAATCGATTCTGTACTTCCTTCTCTAGACATACACAATGCATAATGTTAAGGAAACAAATATGTCAACAGTATCCAAAATAACTACTTTCGTTTTACATTGTTATGAATATCGCTTTTTGCGTGTGCACTAAAGTAAATATAATTTCAATGTTCCTCACATTATTTTACTTCATCTATTCAAACAAGTTATTTAAGTATCAAGAATTAATTTTGCTTACTGAGTACTAATTGCAAATAGTAACTACTCTATGTTGAATTGATTATTCATAAAATTTATTACAACGTTATTAATTATGAAAAAAATGTTTATAATTAATGCA
Organism: Ceratosolen solmsi marchali; assembly: GCF_000503995.2. Classification (NCBI taxonomy): domain Eukaryota; kingdom Metazoa; phylum Arthropoda; class Insecta; order Hymenoptera; family Agaonidae; genus Ceratosolen; species Ceratosolen solmsi. Next base: position 6,193,453 of record NW_011948426.1, on the reverse strand, counting down.
TTTAAAAAATACCTTTTTTATACATTTGTTTATGAAATTTCATTTTCTGTCCTATAAACTGTTCATAATTTAAAATATAAGTACATAAACTTTTGTAACATAATTAAAATTTTATTTTCAAATTTAAGATATTGTTAAGAGTAATAAAAGAATAATAAATAAATTAGTCTTTATGGAGTTCGAAAAAAAAGGTAACGGCGTGTAATCGTCAGAAAATTAATCTTGCGAGGTTCTGATTCTGTCATGAACATATAATTTATCTACCTTGAAGCTATTAATCCTATTTGAATTTCTTCATGTGAGCCACATTTAAATCATAACCGTATCGCGAAATCGGTACACTGTGCTATATAGTATTGCATACGTGACAACATAGCAGTATATCAAAATTAATAAGTATCCAGTAATATATTGAATTTTATCTTTTTTAGCATTACAGATTTTAGTACAATACTTCAAAAAAGTATTTATAAAATGTAATTAAAATTTAAATTTAAACATAGCTATAAACAAAAAAATTATATTTTTATTAAATATCTTATTACTTGCTTCTTTGAAAATACAAAATATAAATTTATAGGATACGTTATGTAGATAGATAAACATATATATATATATGCTGATTCTACATTTTAATATATTTAGTATTCAACGAGTAAAAAGGCGAGGTACGTACGTTATTTCAGGAAGTTATCAAAATTTGCATAAATTTTGATTACATTATAAGTTGTATATTATGAAGCTTAACAATTTTTAACTGTAAACTTATAAATATCACAGTTCAACAAGCTTTTATCGTATTTAAGTAATATTTAATAGAATTATAACATATTTGGTAAAATAACATACTAAAATACTATGTTGATAAAATAAGATACGGAGATGATATTTCACGCAATATTCTATAGATAAATAGTCCATTTATCACATTTACTGTAGTATAATTATTTATTTCAATAATTAATAAATCGATGTAAATAAAAAGATGATAATTTATAATATTGAAAAATTAAATATTTTATTTATTATTGAATGTTATATATTTTTTCATTAAAAAAAAAATTAATTACATTGGTATAATAACTTAAAGTATTTAATATTATATTTTCATACCAGTCTAACTTCAAGTATTTTGAAATATACTATTTTAAGAAACGGGAAGTACTAAGCAAATTCTATAATAATTAAGAACTGTAGTATTCTTTTTTAATAAGCATTGTTATAATTGTTAGAAGTAATAAAAATCGTCATTTGGATCCAAAATATATATTAAAATACATTTTTATCTTAAAAATTTTGTTGTCATTTGTAAAGTACGAATAATTATATAAATATTGAATTATCTCATCTTCATACAAATTTTCAAGTAAAATATAAACATTAACATTCTATTTTAAATTTTAATACTTTTCATATCCTTAAAACTATTTAATAGTAATTATTATATATTACTTTACCTTTTTTATGAAATAATATACCTCATTTAATTAAATATAAGAATACGCATAAATTCTAAATAATTCGTAATTAAAAATTTTAAAAATCAAAAATATAATTTTGGAAAAAGCTCTTTAAATTTTCAGTTACTGTAATATTCTGCTAAATATTATTTTATTTGACCCTCTATATTTGGAAAAGGTAATATAACTTGGAAATATTCAAAAGGATTATATTTGATTTACTCAATTATCGTGAAGAAAATGTCTATAGATGAATTTGGCATAATATAATTTTTAATTAATAGTTTAGTTCTTTTATTTATGTAGAAATATCCAACTTCAAAAAACAATGCTTTACATGAAATATTTGTGAAAAACTTTACATATTATAATTCATGTTTACTTGTTCGATAAAGGAAGTCCACTGCTTTGTAATTTCTTCTTAAGTTGGATGATTTCGTTTCTATGATTTAATGCTGTGAATGTGTATGTATTTTGAGATGAGCACTGCTAGTAACAAAAGTAAGAGTGAAAGAGCAGAGATTCGAGCAAAGAATTGACATCGATAAATAGATAGATGATAGATGAGTAGATGGATAGGTAGGTAGATAGAGGCAGATAGAGAGACGGGGCAGTATTGATTTAGATTGTTTTTAGCTTAATCAGTTTATAACAAATTTGGAGCCAAAATAATGGAAAGGAAAATGCCGATCGAAAAAGCCGCCTCTGATGGCTCTGCGGCTTCCTCGCCACTCTCCATTCGTCTGTTGGTAATAGTACTGCGATGTCTTGCTTGACGACTCGATGTTCATTATTGTGCGTTAATGTTCGAAGACAGAATATCTTTCAACATTACACTTCAAATGTGGGGTAGAAACGTTGAATGAGTTCTGTGGCTGGATTGAATCTGTAAAAAAAGTATTAAAATATAAAATTACCTATATTATTCATGTTAATCCACAAATTTTTCTTTCAGGAAAAATAAATAATTAAAATAATTCGTACAATTTTAACATTAAATTAAATTATAAAATTTAATACACACTAATTTTTCTCAAATACATGATTTTATTTTACTTCTAATTTAATATTATTTTATAAAATTAATTATTTCTTCGGCAATATTATTTGAATCGTCGGTTTAACTTAGATCATCCAATCAAATATATTTTTAATGAAATATATTTTTTATTATAAATATGAAAGCACATCAGATTTAGTGCATTATTGTAAAAAAAAAAACAAATGTAGATTTTTTTTAATTAACTTTGCACTACTTTTCAAAGTATTATATACATGAAGACTTACATAATTAGAAAGAGCTTGACAAATGCCATTTTCATTTTTCTGAATATTTTACGATTTACAATTTTATTTACTGCCATTTCGACATATTTGTCAATATCATTGTCGCTATTGTAAAACGAAAAAAGAATTTTTCTTCTATATGAGACGAATATACATTAAAAATAACCTGAGATTATTTTTTAATAGATATAACAAAAATAGAATCGATGAAATGAATAACTTTTCTTCTATAACATATTAATATATGTTTATATAAGCATATAACATTATTTCTCTTTTATAATAATTCTTTTTTAAAAATTCAATTAGAGAAAAATTTGTTATTATTTATTTTTTGATAATTTTTCAATATTTCAATATTTATAAAATCTAATAAATACTACGTCACATTAAAAAATAACTCATTTGGATCAACTAAATAAATAGAATTTAGTTTTGTAAATTTTATTGAATTATCTCTGATAATTAATAATATATTTTGGCGACATATATTAACTTTTTTTTAAAATATTTTGAATAACTACTAACTAGAATTAAAAAATAAAAACATTACTTAATAATTATTAATAAAATTTGATTATTTCATAAATAATTACAAATGATAGACTTGTAAATAATGGTTTAATTCATTTAATTAAATATATAATTACTTTTATAATATAAGAATAAATTTGGTGTATTCACAGATATATTAATATTCACATAAATACGTCTCTAGATATACACAAAAACACGCACGTAAAAATAAAATGTTATTAATATTTATTATTACTGGTATTCTTACTTGTTGTTGTTATATTTATGATTAATTTTTAGTTGTAAAATTCACAAGAAATCATAATTAAATGACGAATATTACACTGAACGCATACACAACAAAACTTTCTAAGGACTGTAGAGAAGAAAAGTATATAATTTCATGGAGAAGAGGGAAAAAGGAAGACAAAAAAAGAAAAATGAGACGTAGGTCTAAAACGGAGAGGAAGCATATTGGACGCATATGTGCATCCGTTCCCGTGTGTTCGTAAATTTGTGGCATACTACAATTGTATTTGTGCCGAGTGAAACCGTAAGATTGTCAAACGTGCATTGTGCACAAGTTGCATAATTTTTTAAAAAATATTATATATTTTTTAGATATTATTATAAAAATATTAAATATTTAATTTAATGAGATAATTACTGTTATCAATTTTTGTTTTAACATAAAATAAATGTACAAATAATATTTGCACTAATTAATTATACATATTAATCACGTAAAATATAAATTCGTAAATTGAGGTTTGGATAAAAAATGATTGTCAGAGTGTTCTTGAAGATTTTATGTTTATATGTATAATCATTGTAGTAAAATAAATAAAATATAAATAGAAAAAAGAATAATTAATACAAAATCTGTCTTTTAAAAGTTATGAAATATTGAAAGATAAAATTAATACTTACACATAAAATTTGTTTATACAGTTTGAATTAGTATTAACCAAGAGTAATCACTATCATAGAAGTAAATATTATTTGTTTTCATTTTTTCATCCCAAAAATATGTATTATATTTTTATATTTATTTTTATGAATTATGATGAGAAATAAATGTGAAACTATTAAAAATCTAACAATTATTACTTCATCAATATGAACAAATTATTTACTACTAGTTTTCTCGAAATCGATCTAAATTACAAACACTTATGTCCTATTTTTATCGACTCTATTTTAATATTATTTTATTGTTTGCATTATTATAAATGAATAATCTATTCTTATTTTTATTCCAAATCATAATATGATAATAAAATTCAATTTTTAATTTGGTAATGCATTAATTAAATTTTTAATGAAATACTTATATTGCTTCATTTTGTAATTACATTATCAAATAAAATTTATAATTTTATTTAATAGTTCTTTATATAATTATTTGGTTAAAATAGTATTAATAATGTAGTTTGAATTACGATCATATTGTATTTCATCATTTTATATTTGATGCTAAATTATATTTTATTTCATAACAAATTCCAAAAATTCATTTTTTTAACATTCTTTGCGATAATACAGTACGTATAACTGTGTTTACTACAAATCTATAATATTTCAGTACTATTTTTGCTAAATTTAAAATTTTTTTGTATTTTATAAAAGATAATCACGATCTTCATTATACGTTACAATGTACGTTATAATTTCATTTCATATAATTTTCAACAATAAAAAATAAGACAATTATTATAAAATTAATATTATTCTTAATAAATAATAAATATTTTACAATTATAATTAAACAGTAGTTTTTGATTTCGATTTTATAAAAATAAAGTATATAAATTAATTATATAAAAGAGAATAATATAGAAAAATTTGTTAGTTAAAAATATATAATGAAACCATGTTGATATACAAATAAAAAAAGGAATAAAATAATTTACTAATTTGTTAACTTTAAAAAATAAAAGTTAAACAATACATTAAACCGAATTCATAAATATGAAGATGTGAAAATTAACTTATGAAAATTGATTTAGTAATTAATTATTAAACATGCCGAACATATATTTATATTATTGAATTTTTTTAAATTACAATGGTAATTTCGAGAATTATGAAAATATAAGAGAGAGAGAAACATATTAAATATTACTTATAAAAAATTGTTTTTTTACAGTTATTAAAATTAAATAATTTTTTTTTTGTAAATTTTGAGTTTTCACATATGGAAGAATTTAATTCAATAGAAGCGATAAAAAGCAAAGTGTAAATACTATAATTAGAGATTTTTATTAAATTTTAAAATAAAAAATATTTCCAAATTTAGATGTTAATATATCTTTTTATTATTTATTATAAATGTAATTTTTTGAATAATAATATAATATTTGTAAACAATTACTTAAAGAAATAAGATAAATACATATAAATAAAATTTTAATTTAGTGCTAAAAATACTTCTGAAATTTTTTAACAAAATTTGCTACATCGACATTATTAAAATGCTTTTTATGAAAATTCGCATACGCATGCTTTTAGGCATGTGTATATAAATTTGTACATACATTAAATATTTCTTAATCATTATAACATATGAAGCATATTAGAAAACAATTTATTGTCTCTGTATAATGGTATGTATTAGTAAAATTTCAATATTTTACAGACAATATTAATGTTGTATAAATATAATTTAAGTAAGGCTTAATTAAACAGGCATTTAAACAGGCTTAATTATCATAATAAAAAGTATCAATTATTAGAATTTACAGACATCAAATACTATTTTTAATTCTGTATTAGTTATATATATTTTTTCGATTCTTGTATATTAATAATAATCGAAAACATGCGCATGGATATATTAATTATGATAATACATAGTAAGCTAGGTACTATTGAATTATCAACTATTGTATATGTATCAACTATCATATTTTGAATTATAATAAAATTCATAAAAGTGATTTTTTGATCTTATGTTTTAATACACAAACTAATTAATTTTTCAAATTAATTTAAACATAATAAATGCTACGACTATAAATATTTCAATTTTGGTAATATAATTTAAATCAATTTTTAGTTTGGTATAATCTAATATATTTAAAAATTACAAAAGTATTTTATTTAAAAAATACAATTATAAAAATGGAATTAAAATTTTTACGATAGTGTAGAAAATTGATAATATTTAAATATATTCTACATAGAGAAGTAAGAATAAATGCACGGAAAAATTGAAATAAATAAACAGATTATAAATTATAATTAACAAATTTAAAGTAGAGTTTAATTAATTTTTAATATGTAAACAATGTCTCTTTATTATACAAATTTATATTTATTAATTACCATTTCAAAATTATGTTCATAAAAATGTTGTAAAATAAAGCTACTAAAGAACATAAACGCAATATAAATGGAATAATGAAATATTTTACACTTATATATTCTTCGATTTTATAATATATATATATATATATATATATATAATGTAGCATTATATATATTTTTGTTCACTTAAAATGAAATTAATTAATAAGAATAAGAAATATTTAAGCTAGTCCATATACCCTTGACATTTGTCAATATAGCTTTTCAGTGAATGAAATTAAGAAAAAAAATTAAGAAATTGTACTGTCATTTGTCATTAAATGTAAAATGTGTTATTTATCACATTAAAGGGTATTTAATATTTACAAATAATTTAATAATATAAATAAATACTATCTACCTGCGTAAATAAGAATATATGAGAACAGAGTTTAATTCTAAACAAACAACCGGTAAAATTTATACAGGTCTTTAAAATAATAATTTTAGTATGACCTTTGAAACATTATTTGAGCCAATTTAGTATAAATTCTAAATGTTGTAAATTAAATAATAAATCAAGAATATACAAATAAATGTAATATTATAAAATAATATAATTTCAATACTTTACAATATAATGACAACGGTTGAACGGTTTTCTTTATATTAGAAATCTTTTAGAAAATGTAGGTGGTGAATTTTGAAAATAATCGGTTTAATTAATACCATTTTAGTACAGATTTATTGATGATCCTTAATCAGTACCACATAATATTCTTTTTATTTTCTATTAAATTATTTCTTGTTTAAAAATTAATTGAAACAAAAAGAAATATGAATAATATATAAATGTTCGTAAAAAAGCTTTAAGATTAAAAATTTTTAATTTAATATTTTAATAATATTTAATTAATAGTATTTAATTTTAATTTAATAAAAATAGTATTTTATGTACAAAAAATGTATTTACTTTTGTATAGTCAGAGCTTTATTCAAGTTTTAAAATTAGTGTAATGTAAATAAATAAAAAATTATTTTATTGTGAAAGTAAGACGTATTTTGTAATTAAAAATTGCTTCATACATATAAAATATTTAAATATTGACTTCAAAATATCATTTAATTTTTTTAAATATGTTATAAAGTTTTATAAATCATTACATCTAATGAACATATGCAATATTTAAAAAATACCAAATATAGTCAAAGATATAATATGATTCTTATATGTTTATCCAGTATTTGTATTATAAAAATACGTATACTATATAGATTCAATTATTCTAACTTAAATATAAGTTATTTTTGTTTTTACTAAAATATAATTAAAAAAATAATCAAATATTATTACAATTTGCCTTATGAAATATTTATTAACAAATATTTTCATTTTATGAACATAGAAAGAAAAGGTAACGCGTTAATAAATCTATCATTACAAGTAGATTAAGAAATTAAAACAAGAAGAATTATGAATAATAAAGATAATAAATTTTATATTGATGATTAAAAAGCTATGTTAATACTATATTATTAAAAGTGAATGTTTCCAAACTTAATTCAATTGTATTATTGTTTATTGTCAATTTACATCAATATATTTAAGTAATATAATTAATAAATTAATAAATAAGTAAGTAATAAATAAGTAAGTAATGATTAAATCATGTTTATTCGTTCAAAATTTGGTGCTGGAATCATTTTAAAATAGGAGTAGTTGTAAGAATTGCTGATAAATCTATAAATTTCTTATTTATCAGAATAATCTCAAAACATTATTTTACGAAACTTAGATATATTGTCATACAGAAAGTTCGAGGTAGAAATATATTAATATATAATATATATTTAATATATGATACTAATGAAAGTCAGCTTATCGTGGATAACGCAGTAACATTATGTTTTTTAACTCACTTCTTTATATTGAAAAAAATTATTCAATGAGATAAATTATAGAATTCAGTGTCATATTTATGCTAGAGAAATTCAGAAAAATATTTGTATTTAAGAAAGAAACCCAAAACGAAAAAGGAGTTAAAATTGAATCCAAAAGACATAAACGAATAAAATATGTCACACACAATTTCAAAAGAGATAAAGTATGTAAATTACAATAGGGTTGTATATTATAAAGTATTAAAAAGTAAACGGCTATTGAAATATAATAGTTAAATAAAATGATTGCGTGTGTTATATAATGTTTTTAAGTATTGTTCGATCAGCTGTGCAGTATATAATAAACAGGAGGAATGAGAAAAATCCGTCGTGGCGGCTGTGTAATAACGGCGGAAAAAAGCCGAAGGGTTGCCAAGTGAAAGAGAGTAAGGGATACAGATGTATGGGCCGCGGGCACAGGGGAGTGCAAGCGAGACGTCAGTTATCGATCGATCCATAGCAATACGGTGAAGAATAGGGGCCGTGTTGCCGACTGCAATTTTATACTTTCCTTTGTAAAAAGAGCGTCTTTCTGATTTGAATACGAAAATTTGGAAAACCAGAATCTCGTCGACTTATTATTTTTATGCTTTGAATAATACATAAAAATTTCAATTTATAATCAAAGCGTCCGATTTTAGTATATCCGATTAATAATATACTATAGAATAAATTTTAGAAAAATAGACGTCAATTGTCAGTAATTTCATTCCCTAAATTGAAAATATAAATTAATATTTCCGTTTGCTATAATGCATAATTATATGGTCTGATACAATTCTGATATTTGTAATAAAAATTTCAAGAGAACTATTTATGTAAACTATTTATATAATAATATTGTTATAAATATAGTACATAATTAATCATATAATAATATCATTTGAAACTTGCCTATGTTTTGTTATTAATAATATTCGAGCTGTATCATAGTATATTTCAACACAATAATATATTTTTTTCAATTATTTCAATTTACCAAATTGATAAATCGTTCTAATAGTTTTTTGTATTATAAATTATATTAATTTAATTGTTACATTATTAATTAAGTATTTGTAATGTTAAAAATAGTAGTAATTTTTATAATAATTAACAAAATTCCTTTATTTCACAGGCACAGAAAATATAATTTTTATAAATTATCGATTAAATGATGTGCTTTTATTCCACTACTCTTTAGAAAATATAAATTATTTTCATATAAGAACATAATTAAATATGGTTTTTCTAAGAGTGTTTTATGATAAGATTAAGTGAAAAGGATTGAAAAACTAAGAGAGAGAGAGACAATAAGAAATATTTTTTTTTATAAATAAATATTTATTCTTTATAAAATTTTTAATAACCTATTTGTAAACACTATTTCATTTGTATAAAATTAATATATTGATTTGTCGTTGATCTTAAAAAATAATTTTTCACGTTCTATCAATTAATATTAATGAGTATTAATATTCGATTAAATATATATTATAAAATTTTTATTAAAAAATTGAATACATACTCTTATTATTAATCTATATAATATTTCCAATTACTTTATTTTAATCCAATAAATATCTGTTACTTTCTAATAAACTTACTTTTAGAAAACTAAAGTTAGTAAGTATTTTATGGATTAAAATATTGCTTTTATGAAATTATTTTAATACTCTCTTTTATTACAAAGTATTAGCATGCTTATCAGTTTCAAGGATAACAAGGATAAAATTGTAAATTTAATTTATTATTGCAAATTATATTTATATTCAATTAATTCTTTTTTTTTTGTTTTTATAATATTCGGTTTCTTTAACATTTTTAACTATCTCTTTATTTTTAGTTTATTATATAATAAATATAAATTAGTTCATCATATATTTTTTATCTCTAAATATATGACGATTATAAATACTTATGCAAAATTTTATTATTATTCATTAAAAATTTATTCTAATTATACAAAAATTATATCATCAATAACTAGAAAGAAAGGATTTGCAATTTTACATGTATTTAGGATAAATAAAAGATTACGTTTTTCTTTTAATATTATCACAAGTGAAAAATAAAATAGTTATAATAAAATTGTTAAATAAATTTAATAATTCAATTATTATGTTAAAACATATAATGAATACACTATCATTAAATTATATTTAGGTTTAGTTTAAATCAAAGTACATTAATTTTTGTTTCCTTTTTTCATTGTATTTAATTTCTTATAACACATTCCCAAGATAACGTTATAAAATTAGAAGTATAATTATTAAAGAAGGTTCTGTCAATAAAGATAGATAGAAATTCATATACTATAAAAACTGTACTAAACTTATAAATATAAACTAAGATTATAATAAAAGTATTTTTAGTATAATTGTCAAGAAAAACTAGAAATTAAAATGAATATATGTACTTATTATCTCGCAATAATTTTATTCATTTATTAGGTAATAATGATAATTATATTATTTAAATAATAAAAATGAATGTACGAAAGATTCATACAAAGATGTGCTTTGTACATCTAAAGATAATATTATCATTTACCTTAAATTACATAATTAAGATGCTTTCAATTGCACAAAGAAATATTAGTGTTTATTTTTTTCTAATGGTAAGAATTTAAATAACAATTTTTATTTTGATAAAAAATTCAAAATACTTAATGAATTATACAAATAGTGTAAAATTATTGAAATTATTTTATATGTTGATATTAAAAATATAGTCTAGAAAAAATTCATTTCATATTATTAATTTGTTTATTTTTTAAATATGCGACATTTCTAAAAGTCTAATAAATATAAATAAAATTTTTGTTTACCGTTAAAACTGTATTTCATTATTCTTGACAAATTCAGATGTGTTTAATACAAACAATATATGTTCCGCCATTTTACAATTATCTAATCTCTCAATAAATTGTGTTTATTACAGTTTTAAGGTATGTTTTACTTTTATAAATAAAATTAATAATTAAATTTGAACTTTGAATTCATAATTTAAATATCGTTCATTATAGATATTCCTTTTTGTTTTTAATATAATCTATGAAATAAGTTAAAAATCTAAATATGATCACATCTCATTAGTATATATGTTTTCAAGAATTTATTATGTTTTTATAAAAATAAAAGTGTAATATGAAATCTGAAAAAATTAATATATATTTCAATTCTGAACAATGTAGTAAACAAAGATATTATCACAGTCATATTAATAAGTAAAAATTGTTAATACCAACACATGTTTTTCTTTTAATTTACTTATTCGTTGATCATCATGTAAATTAACAATATGTTTAAAACTACAAGTATACATCGTTGGGTAACATTTAATAACATTTATATATATAAAATTTTATTCAGTTTTCTAACATAAAATGTTACTTAAAAATATGCATATAAGATATTTAAAGACATTTATTTTAAATTGAATATAAACTATGAAAATTATTTAACGCTGCATATAATTATTGCTTAGCGTTCTTCTATTTATTGAATAAAGTAAGATGCTACGTAAGAAATTTGATTTAATTTATATTTGATTTATATAGGCATTGCTCTTAAAATTAAATTTAAATAAGTAATGATAAAGTACAAAATATATAACAAATATACGAGATAATATACAAAGTAATATCTTGTTCACAAAACTTATTAATATTAATGAATTAATAAATTTAATTAAATGTTTTTTATACTAAATTTTATAAAGATTTCATTTTTTAAATATAATACTAAATAAATTTTCTCATTTTCAAACTGATTTCTATCAGCTATACATAAAGCACAATAGGTTTTTATAACAGATATAATGGTTCGTATACTTATTTAATGACCTTATCTATGTAATTTTCAGTCTTAGTTTATTTTTCATATACAATTATAAGTATAAATATATTCCTTAAAGGTTTCTATCGTTTTTTTTAACATTATTGTATTCTCTTGAATTTTTAATTTAATTCTGATAGTTATATCATCATTTAGAAAATATTTTAATTCCTTTACGTCAATTGGATATTTTTATTAGAATTAATTTAAATCCATTTAATTTAAATATAAATATAGTTCTTGTTTTAAACTATGAAAACCAAATATACTAATTTTTTAATTAAAAGGAATAAGATAGATATCATTGCTCGTGTTATTTAAATTTTAAATTACTTTAATACTTAATTTGAAAAAAAATGTTGAATTATAATATATAAAAAATAATGAAATTTTTAATAAAAATTATTTATTGAAAATAAATATAAAAAAATTTCATTTTCATTGTATTTAAAATACAGGAGACAAATTTTATAAATAAAAATGATAAAAATACATGTTTTATCAAATGGTAGTTTATATGTTAAAGTTGTGGTTAAATAAATAAAAAAAATTCTAACCAAATTGTGATAAGAATAGAGTAATTAAATATGGGCTACATAAAAAATTTTCCATTCCTCAATCGATAAAAAAGAGAAAAAGAAAATTTAATAATGAAAGTATATATAATGAAACAATATTTTTGCCAATATTTCATTTCTGTATAATATCAATTCTGTATAATACTCTGCTATACAAACTATACATCAGGGACTCGTAAAATTTTATAGTTGTAATTAAACGAAGTTCAAAGGAAAGAAAATAGTAATGGGATAAAGTTAAAAATTAGATAAAGTTGCTAAAGATGAATGCTCTCAGATTTTTTTTAGAAATTTGCTCTCAGAAAACAAATAAAAGCATTTTTATTATAAGCTTTGGCGAATTACAAATAATTCTTTATTAAATTTTGCTTTTTTCCCTACTTTGTACACGTATTAAAGAACAGAAGCTGATCTTGTCGAAAAATTCTGAAAATCGTGACAAACATCATTCGTGCAATATCACAGCAACGATTAAAACCCTAATCTTATATGCGTGTGATATATCTGCTACTATCTCTCTGTTTGAGTGACTTTAACAGAACGTCTTCAGTTTTTCTCTCTTTCTTTTTCTCTAGTTTACTCATGAATCATCATCGTATGGTCCGAATTACGTTTAACGTACAATAGGTCGATTGATGAGTTCCCAGTAATTCTTGCAATAATTTCTTTAATTGTCATTCCAACTGAAGGAAATGTAAAATTGTTATCATTTAACTTTTTATTTTTCTTTTACGTTGGTATTGATATCCGTAGAAAGATTTTAGATATGCAACATTATAGATTAACATAATAGTCAAAAACAATTTAGATTGTTTTTCAGTCAACAAAATTTTCTCCAAAAATCAATGATTTAATGAAAATTACATTTAAGATTAATTAATAAATTAATTGATACAATATTATTTTTATTCATTTATATTCTATTTTAAACATAAAATAAAAAGTATTTATTATTACCTAAATAATGAGGAATATTCAGAAAAATGGTAGGCTGTGTTACTTTTCTAGAAACTAAAGCCTAGATTTTCAGTTTCCAATTAAGGGTTCCGATTTTCAAGTAAATCTACTCATACTTTTATTTACTTCAGTCATTCAATCAGTTTGATTTCATAATTACAATTTGAAATCGCACAATTGCATTATAATGGATATTTTTTATTATTCTAAAAAAGTATAATTTTTCTTGTATAATATTTCTAAAATATTTAATGCTGCACACACTTTTTGCACATACACACCCACACACACACTTTTTGCACATACACACCCACACACACACTTTACACTTCCGAATTGAAAAATATTTTAAATCGCATGAACGTTAATGTAATATTTTATAATATAAATACTTAAATATTCAATAACATTGATTTTTTCAGTATTATATGTAATATTATAAATAATAATTTATAGTTACGAAAAATAATGTTAATGGATATTTTGTAAATAATATATCTATTGAAAAAATAAAATTTTTTATTAATAATTAAGAATTGTTAAATTAAAATAATCTACTCATATATATGCACAAATTGAATTATTAAAAATCATGACAATTACATTCATTTAATTACATCCATAGTTATAAGAATAAAAATCTTACATCTGAATGTATATAAAATATAAATTAAAAATTACATTTTTATTTACTTCATTAAAATTATTAATTTTAAAAGAATAATTTATTTAAAATTTACAAATGTAAATTTCTAAAATAAATATAATTTAAGAAATCGAAAGATATAAAATAGTTGTTATCAACACACTATATCGTATTTAATAGAAAATATATTGATATCGTTTAAAAATATAATTAAAGTCATTAATTTCAGTCACTTCCATATTTCAATGAATGTATAATTAACAATTATAAACTCTCAATTAATAATTACAATCATTTACATTCAATTATTTGCATTATATAAATGTTGGACAAATCAGAAGCTTTCGATGGAATAAGAATAATAATACACTAAATTATTGACAATGTAATATATTGTATAATTTCTAATGAAAATATTCTTCTTCTATTTATAATATGTAGTTGATTTTTAAAAATTAGTTTTACTTTAATTATTTCTAATTTAATAATGTATAAGGAAAAAAAGTGACTAAGAATCATTAAGTATATTTAATAAAATGTCGTTTATATGATAAATATAATATATTATTCTTTATTGTGAAAATTTATTTTTCTATAAACTGGTGAAAATTAAGCAACTTAAATTTACTTAAAATGAGATAATACATTGAATAAATCACGTATGTTTAATCATGATGAAATTTTTATTTTAAAAATCGACTACAAGTATAAAATATGTACATTTTATTGAATGAATAATACAAAAAATATATAATGGTGACAATAGTTCTTATACAATAGCTCGCACTAAGAAATTAGTAATGAATTACTTTATTTATTCTATAGATATAAAATAACAACATTGTAACATAACTATTATTAAATAATTCACATAAAATAATATATTTTTATAATTTATAGAAATATTTTAATCGTAATATGAAAATATTTACACATTTTGTTTTGATGAATATTTACTTTGGATAGATATTTATTTATAATTAAACATATAAATTAATAATATAAAGATAAATGTAATAAAAACAAGTGAAAATACAGAAAAGAAAAATAATTGCTAACCGATCCTCGTGCCTGTGAAAAGTTTATAGTATAATCCATAACTTTATATAGATGAAATTTTTACAAATGACTGAAAGTTACTTGTTTCGGTACTTGTTTTCTTATTTAAGTTATTATTTTTTTTTCGAGGACATTACACATTTCATCAATACTACACGTTCTAATTCTCCATGTACAATAGAATTAACAAATTGATATAAAATCAATACTCTTATTATAAAAAATCTTTTATTTTGAAAATCAATATTTTAAAAATTAATAATAAACATAAACAATATATTATTCGTTAAAATAATAATCTAAATATATTTTATTATATGACAATATAATAACATATTGTATAGCAATGATTTATTTGTTTCCTTTATTTTTAAGATCAGTTAGAATTTTCATAAAAAATAATATTCATATAATATTTATAATATTTTATTAGCGATTATAAATTTGTTGTGATTTTTTGTATGTATGTGTTAATTTTCATAACTATGTAATGATGCAAAAATGTATATAATTTTACTAAACAAACTTGGACTCCTTTTATTATTTACAGTTAATTAAATTGAATTTATATAGCAGAAAATTCTTGTTTATTTTTTTAATATATATATTTTTAATAAACTTGTTTAGTTTAATTATTTAATATATGTATTCTAATGCAGTAGAATCTGTTATAACCCGTTGTTCTTAATGTATCTTAAGAATTTGTTAAAACATTTAATTATAAACATGTATAAGTGATTAATTGCAGAGTAATATGGCTGCTAATGGTTAGTTAAATTATAGATGTAAACTATTACTTTTACCTATTGACTATGCTCAAATAACAACTCTTAGCTATTAACATATTTCTCTCAGATATTGCTTGTTGAAATTTTTCTGTTAAAAAATATCTTTCTTCTTGCTTAGTATTTATTTATATATTTTATTTTTATCTACATACGGTCATAACGTTAAATAAGCAAGAGTAACTACACTTTTTCACTGTACAATTTAGTTTATGACTACTAGATTCACGTGAAACACCTTTACTGATTGATAATCAATCATTACTAATTAATATCAATCCCTGAAAACATTTAATTTAACATTAAACGTCTTAGTTTATTATTATCGCGTCATTCCTTCTTATTCGTATTTTTAATAAATTAATAAAAATGAAATTATTGAAAATAAATATTTTTAGTTCTATTTAAATATTGTAATATCAAATCAAATAATTTTGTTGATCGATAAGAAAAGAATCTGAAATGCAATATTGATAATAAAAGTCAAGTGTTAAAATATTTCTTAATATTTCCACTTTTATTTTGAAGAAATATGCGCGATTAAAGTAAAATAAACATATATTATAAATTTAAAAAAATAGATAATTTATAAAAAACAATTCAGGCATTGCTTATTAATATATTTTATCGATTGATTTATCACATTTAATGCATAAAATTTATTTTTAATATTAATTAGATGTAGCGACGTTTGAAACAAACAAAATGCTTGCTGTGATCAACATAGTGGTGAAACAATATAATCGCAGCTGTGGAAATTGGGAAAACGGCGAAGGAAGTCGAATACAAGTGCCGCTTGTTCTTATCACACTTGCACAGCTGTTAGAGCGAACGTTGGAGCGCGATAACGGGTTGGTTTTGGAGGTGCATCTACTGTTGAGGGATGGGGTAAGACAAGAGAAAAGAGCGTTATCTGTCGAACGGATGTCCCTTCCGGAAGATGAGACATCCCCGACAAAGTTGTGCAGGATAGACTGCTATCTCTTTTCCCTCTTCGGTTTTTGAGCTCGTATCTTCACGAGCTTGTATGAGAGTAAGAGCCAGACAATGAATTCGAGCGGATGCATGCGACGACGAGAACACGGTGCGGGCAGACAAGTGCAGAGAGAAAACGATGAGATCGAGACATCGAGATATGCGCGTCGTTGGATAGTGGGGGCATTTTCATCGCCTCTTCCCTATTTACTGCTCCACTCTTGTCAATGGAGAGCAATGGATACGACTGTACGTGTGCAAGCGGAGCATCACGTCGATTTCGTTTCCGTTTGGTTTATTCACTTCCTAACACCTATAAACTGCACAAACTTTCTCTACATACATACCTACTTCTTTTGCTAGCCAACTCTCGGATTCCCTTCTTTTCAGTAACACTTTCTTAGGGCCACCGTTCTTTTCTTCTTCGCAGGTACACGTACACGTCCTCACATGTGCGCACTCATATAAAAATCTATAATCGAAAACAATGTGAATTTGAGGCCTCATACATCGCGTTTAATGTATGATATTCTTCTCTCCACACTTTTTCCTATTTCCCATGTACGCGGGTGCACCGAACTGAGTCACTCTTGAAAACCGATATACATGCCCGTCACATGCATGCATGCATCCGCGCGCAAATACACACGCGCACTTACACCAAACGTTCACATACGCGTAGATATTGATGGCTCGATATATATATATATATATATATATATATATATATATATAGATGGATATATATTTATATAGGTGTGTATATGTGTGTGTTTGCGTGTATATATATATATATTTTTAATATATATGCATATAGATATAGCACAATGTAGATGGGGGTAGGGTATGGTTGGTTGGTCGGGACAGTTGACTGCTAGGGGCTGCGGGAGGGGAGATAAAATATTTTTAGGGAGAGAGTAGAAAGAGCGATAGGAGAGGGGAATAACTGTTTGACTGGAAAGTTGAACGCGCGTTACCGAAGTTGAATTCTCGTTTCTTGCCGGGAAACTACAACTTGACTCTAGTTTCAAAGTTAAAACGATTAGTTTAGATTTGTCGTTTTCGGATGAGCACGACCTTAAAAAACTTGTCTTTCAATTTATCTAGCGTTTTCATCTATCAGCACATAAGTCTGATAAACGATGGTTGAAAATATCGAGACCAACTGCCGGAGCAACGTCTCCGCACCTCAATATCGGACAGTAACAACTAACAGAACACGAATTGTCAGAGCTGCGCAAGAGACGCGCATGTGGGGAAAGGCGGATACTGTCCGTGCCTAATGGGTGCGAACTGCGAGTGGCGATCGCCGGGAGCGAGAATCCGTCTCCCGCGGTAACGAGTAGCCGCTACCGGCATCTGTGGGGAGAAATTTGGCAACTCCGAGAGGCGCCAATCGGGTGTAATTATTCGAATCATATAACTCTATGACTCGACCTGCTATTATAGTTGCATACTGCCAGGCGCCATTTCTCCAAGAATATTATTCTTATTCTAAAAATTGAGTAATACATACAGGAACTCTCCTAGCATTTCAATAATTTTACAAATATTATACTTTAATGTGTTTATCTTTTATCCCAATTTTATTTATTCTATACTTTATTTATTATTTTTTATTGTTATTTGTAAAGCTCGTATTACAAATCAGACATTCATTATTCTTTGAATGTTTTACATTAATACGATTTGTTCATACTTTGTCAGCTACTTTACTAGCATTTCTAAAATGTAATGTAATCTATGTAATGTATAATAACTGTGACAGATTTGAAGCAAATTTATAAAATTAATATAATTTTAATTATTTTATATGGTTTTATTAACGAAATATTACTAATCATTAATTTAGAAATTATAAAAAAGATTAATAAATAATAAGACTATTAATACTTGTGTAAAAACATAAATACTTAGATTAATAATGCTAAACCGCAAGTCATACAAAAATGTAACATTCGAGAAACATGAAAAAATTATATTTCTGATATAAGTGGAAATGTTTGGTATATTATAATTAAAATTGATTTATAAAATCTCATTGAAATATGTATATATATATATATATATATATATGAGTGTGTAAATCTATCTATAAATAAATACATTCTTAGGTAATGTTATACACATGTTGATTATAAGATAGTATAATATATTTCTTATAAAATGTATTACAATAAAAAATAGGAAATGCCTTTGAAAACAAATAAATATTTGTTAATTTTATAATATTAATAAAACTTATTTAATATTAATTCTAAACAAAACGTAATGTAGAAATATAATCTAGTTTTACCTTGAATTTTATTTGAATAAGATAATTTATATATCAATTTTCAATTTCAATATATTTTAAACACAGTCCACAACTATTATTTATTTTTTGTAAATTTTATATAGCAAAAATGAAATGAATAAACATAATGTTTATAACTGCTTTATATAAATGGTTTGGTAAAAATAACATGAATAATGATTTCAATATTAAATTTTGTAAGACAAAATATGTTAATATAATATATTATTAATAATACAATAAAAAAGTTTCTCCTCATAGAATTTTATTCCAATTTTATAGATAAATATACAAAATTTTAATTATTATAAAAGCCCTTTACAAGTCTTATTTATCATAATTTATGTCGTACTGTATTATTTATATGTTCTACAGAATTAAACAGAAAACAATTATTACCCATGTGTAAGTTTGTTCAGAAAATAGAGAATTTTTTTAATTATTTAAAAAATTGAACGTAATAATCATCCGTTCAATAATAATTGAAGTATATAATATAATTATAATTAAAAAAAAATATATATGGAATTATATACGTTATTTTGACTTAAATATTATTTAATTAAGTAAATTTTTAAGGTTAGATTTATATTACATTTTACATGAATTTTAAGGTTTAAAAAAATTTTGTTTAAATAGTAATAACAATTTTGAAGTAATAAATAATATCTTAGTGAATATTTATTCACTTCAACATGTATTTTATTTTATTTATTTATAATTCATTATTTAATAGTATTAAGATAATGACTTGTGTACCCAACATGTTAACGGTGCGACATGCCGGCAAATTCAAAATTGCAAGATTTAAAACTATTTAAATTTTGTGGATTTCAAATTAAAAATGTATTATATTATTTTGAAAATTTAAATATACATAAATAAATTTCTAGCATTATTCTTATGTTGATTAAATTAATAGAGCGATAAAATGTAAGTAGTAAATATAACAAAATGAAAACTATAGTCAATAGATATGATAAAAATTTATCATAAATAAAAAATATTATTAATGTTTAAGACAATTTTACATATTATACAACCAATTTTAATTTTGACTGAATTACATTTGATTTACATTACATTTCAAAAGTTGATATATTTCTTTCAGTTCCTTATGTATGTTTTTTTACTAATTTTATATTTAATATAAAATAAATATTATAATGAAATAGAAAATTGAATATAATTTTATTAACAGCATTTTATAATAATAATAATATCATATATACCTGTATTCTGTATTTTAATAATGTCAACCCAATTTATAAAGTGTAATTAAAAATATAAATGAAGTTTAAGCACTTTTAAAAACTAAAATTATCAATTTAAAATTGAAAAGTTATGAGACCAGTAACTCAATGAATAAAAAACTATTGTAAAGATTAATATACATTATTAATATGTTTATAATGACAAAATCACAGAAATGTAAATCATTGTGATTTTGTTAAATGACATCAAGCTTTAGGTAACTTATACCACCGTAATAATACTTTTACATAGAATACGATAAAATTATAAAACTAAGTAACATTATAATTTTAATTTTTGGCTCGCTTCACTACAAAAACTTTCTTATTTAAAACAAAAATATTTCGATATATTTATATATAATATATATGATGTTTATTGAATTTAATACCCAATATAATTTATAATGTTTAAAAAAAACAGTAATTGAATAAGTTTAACATTATAGTTTAATTTTATAGATGTCTTGTATTATTGTTTAAAAAAATAAAATAAGGATAAAAACAGAATAATAAAATAAAAACTAAATAATTGTAAATATAAGTAAAAATTTTCAATTAATCAACTTCTAATTTTCTAAAAGATCCTGCAAGTCCTCCAAGGCCTTCAGTTATTGAGCAGCTATCCTTTGGTGATATTTCTATATGCATTTCGTCTAAGGCTTTGATTGAATCCCTTTTTTCTCGTAGCGATTTTTTAAATTCAGCTGCGAAATCAAAATATTCAATTTAATTGGTAGCATAATATAAATAATAATATTTGAATTTTTATTTTTAACTATAACTGCAATTGTTAATAAATATTTACCATAATTGATATATTAAAAAAATTTAATTTAACTCTTGATATGGTTCTTATTCTTTATTTTTATAAAATGAATATCTGACTTTTTAAAAAAAATTTTATCTTCGCATAATTTATAACGTAACATTTGTTTATTATGGAGTTTATTAATAAAAATATTACTAACTTTAATTCGTATAAACTGAATATAATTTAAATTAATTTATTCTACGAATTATAAATTAATAGAATTATTGATTTATTAAATATAGTTTTTATAGTTAGAAGTAATAATAAATAATTACATAATTACCAATCATATCTGAAAGAGGTATTTCACCGCCATATTCTTTCGGTAGAATTTTTAAATCTATTGCCTGTTGTAAATCTCCCAAGGATTTATGAAGCTGAAAAGTAAAATAGTATTGATTATATCGAATTATTACTAAAAATCATACCTATACTTGTTATGCAATAAATATTAAAAAATCAAACAAGTAAATCAGTCGATACTATCAGTTATTCATAAAAAACTAATTAATAAAACTGCTTAATTTAATTTACAGTATTTTGTTTATAGAAGAAATCTTATTATATCTACAATTAAAAGTTAGTAGTTGGTTTTACTTAATATTTATTAATATTTATTTAATATATTTTCACATTAAAAGAAAATTATTATGGTTAGTATTAATTTTATTATCTAGTATCTTAATTTTATCTTTATAATTTCATATAATATTTATATAAATTTCAATAAAAATAATATTGTAATTAATTATCCAATCAATGGGTAGTTATATAAGTTTTTTTAATATTAAAAAGCAGGATTTTATCTTTAAGTAATTTGCTGTAGATTATTATAAATTCTTATAACATTTCGAATCCAGACTCCAGGTCTATTTTATTAATAAATAGTAAGGTACTTAACAGTCTATCTTCACCACCAAGATAGATAAAGAATAATCAGTTTCGTATGTTGTATTATTCTATTTAATAATAAATATTCTTAATAGTAGCCCTTATAAAATCATATTGTGGATACAGTGAAAGAAAAAAATAGATCGAACTTAAATTTAGCTCGAGTCCGGTACAGAATATACAGAAGCAAAATGAATTGATGAATGAATAAATTGTGCTTTTAACGTCTAACTTAGAATTCTTTATTCAAGAAACAAAATAAAAATCAGTAAATATATTAAATTTTTTAACAAAAAGTATAATTATCCTAGTAAATATTATGTCCATTATTAACCACCAGTCTTACATGTAGCGTTTTAATATAATTATTAAGTATATAGTCTCAACCTTACCAATACGCGTGAACGAAGTTTGTCATTAAGTAAAGAGAGAGCAAGTTCGATAATTTTAGTTGCACAGCCAGGTACATTAACGAGGTGTGTTTCCTTGTGACGCATAGGAGTACTATTCTGGATGCAGGCGAGCATATTGCGTATGTCGCTTATGGACCAGGAACTCAAGTGACCCATCGTTAATCCAGATTCGTCATTCAGGTGTGTATATCCATGTACTTGACTCTCTTCATCATCCATGAGTGCTTCCACCACGAGACTGTGCACCCGTACCATCTGCGCGGACGTGAATTTGTATGGATCGAAGCGACCTGATTTAAACAAGCATACCCTTAAGTTTAGCAGGAAATAGCGAAACATGTAAGAAATGTATGTAAAAAATGAGGCTTAAAGTAAGGTAGAGAAAATTAATCGAGGAAAATTTATATTTAAAAAATATTATATACATATAAAATATATTATATTTAATATATTATTCTGCAATGTGCATTAAACAATAACACATTTGGCATTTTATAAGAATAAAAAATAAAAATTTTTTTACATCTTAAAACTATAAATATTTAAAATAAAAATATTTATAAAACACTTGCTCTACAATTAAAATAAAATAGGCATAAGAAAATGATATATACAATTAATTATATAAAGTAAATAAAAGAATCAAAATATGATGATTAAACTATATTTGAATTATGCATAGTACTAAAAAAATTATATATACAAATATATTATTCTAATTATACTCATGTTTATATATATAAATTAAATTGAATTTTCTTAATGACCCTGAAAATAACTAATTACTATTAGTATTATTATTCAAATTTAAATTAAATTTAGAGAAAAATTTAGAAGTAAAAATAATAAGTATGTAAGTAATAGAAACAGTTTTAGAATAGTAGCATCAAGAAATTAAAATGACTGGGATAGTTATATTTAATTTTATAAATTCATTACAGTTAGAAAGCTCTTTCAAATAGACACGCTAATACTTTGTCTTAAAGTTTTTTTTTAATTGCCATAAGTTATATAAATTAATTTTAATAACAATTGTAAAATTAATACAATAATTATTGATATTTTAACGTATATTATTTAAACTTCATTATTCACGATTGAATTTAATAAAATTCATTTGATATTTATTGCTTTTAAAACAGAAATATTAAAATTCCAAAATAATATTTTTTGTAAGTTATTGTATTCTATATTAAATATCTATTCTGATCTCACCATTGTTATTATTAAATTGTTTAATTTCGGAATATCATGATAAAATGAATTTACTCTAAAGTTTCTATTATGGTCGATATATTTATTTGGTTTCACCTGCAACTTTCACTATAAAAGAAAAGTTAGCAGCATAAGAGTATAAGTAATAGGAAATAAATTATATACAGAAATTAGATACCAATTTTCTATAATTATGTTCTTTAAAATGTAGTATAATTGTAGATGTAATTTATTCTATAAATGTATTAAATAAACTGTAAAATAATGAAAAAAATTTAATTGAAATATTGATTAAATTGTATTTAAGAACAAAGAATTTATTTTTAAATACATATTTCGATTTAAAAATTATCATTGAAGTGATAAGTATATGCGATTAAGTAGGTATATCAAATATATAAATTAATATTATACAAAACCTTAATTAATATTTTACATATGATTTTTAAGCAATAAATTACACATAAACAATATAAAATTTTCACGCATATAAAGTTTTTAATGAATTGCCTACCTCTATTTTTTAATAAATGATTTCTTCTTTAAAAATTAATTAAATAAAATTTTATGTTTATAATTTTCATATTTTAATTCTCTAAGAAGTATTTAATTTTTATAGAAGAAATATTTTTTATACATATTAAAATATAATTAATAAATATTTTTAATCAGTAAAGATTGTTTCGTTTAAATATTACAAAATATAAATAAAATTTTTAAAAATAAGCAGTAAATACAGTAGTAGTAATTGAACGTCTAATATACATGTTCTAAATATTCTAGAATTTTTGTATACAATAAAAATTATAACATTGAAAAATCACAAAATGACGTATGTGTATTACCAATAAAATCTAATAGAGCTATATTTTCCTAAAAACCAATTTATATAATTGTATTTTATTTTTAATAATTAGTATTAAGATTACAAAACGAATCTATAATAAATAATAATAATTATAAAAAATATTTTTTGGAAAAGTATCTTATATTTATATAATTTCATAGTAATGTAAATACTAATATATGTAAGTATTTCGAGAATGATATTTTTAAAATTTGTCACTATTCGAAAAATATTAATTATCTAAATATCTTTGATTTATATAATTATATATATATATATATAAGAATAACAATAGCTAATAATAGTTATTGCAAATAAATCATTTAAAGATTTTTCTGTATGACTTACCAGCACATGAAAGGATAACTTTTCTGCCATGGAAATCCCTCTGCAGTAGAGGTACAAGATAGCCTGCATCAATAATAGATTCAATCTCTGGATCGTCGATGTCCAGGTTCTGAAACCAGTCGGGATATAGTTGTCTTATAGTTAAGTAGCGTTCAAGCATATCCTCAGCTAGTGGCAAGCTAAACTTCTTGGTTCTGAGGAATCGTAATAAAAAGACGGCGTCGGTTCTGCATTTTGTGATACTCGGGTGTTTTTCAATCCAATCGCGGAACTGTTCGAGCGCGTGTTCACGTGTCTGTTCATCCTCCCGCAGTTCTGATTTCGCTATGTTTTGAGCTTTCAAACTCAAGTTGCACTTATATATATCCCTTTGCTGTTGACCTCCCATTCTGCTGCAGATAGGAACTAAGGATAATTTCAATTACTATTTTATTTTATATTTTGATTTTGATTTTACATTTACATACTTTCACTTTTCATTACAGGCTTAATAAAATTTATAAACTTACAATAATAAACATGCTGATTAGTTTTTGCTTTCACAGTCTTATTCGATATATAACTCTCGGCAAAAAAAGTTATTTTTTCTATAACACACGTATTGTAATTTTAACATTTATCATTTAATGAATTTTTAAATGTAATTTCAGGGTAACAGTTTTTAAATAACATATGTTAATACATAAACTATGATCAATATAATGTAATTTAAGAAAAATGTTTATTCAAAGATATGAAATATTGGTAGTTCTCTTTAGGCTTTCAAATAGTTTTATAATATTAAATAAGAATATGTAAACTCAAAATAATTAATTAAAAGATTATATATGAGTAAAACTTGCATTTATTGGTAAATAAAATGAAATTTTGTTTAAAAATACAATGATGGTTAAAAATAAAACTTAAGCTTCTTAAATTCTTCTTGAATTATTCTTGAATGAATCCTCGAAAAGAATTTATATTACACTTAATAATTGAATTGACATTTAAACTTGTAATTCATATTAATTTTATTTTATAAGTGTTATCGTTAAAAAATGTATTGTTTAATATTTAATGTAATTAAGGATTTTTTAATTTTTAAAATTATAATTTTACTTGAAATAAATATTAGAAATAGGGTTAGTTATTCAAATATATTAAATTTATTTTGAAACTGTTGCATAAAGAATATGAATTAAAGTGAGATGTATTGTTTGTAATGGAAAATATCATAATTTAATTCTCATGAATTAACCGATTAAAAGTTTGTATTAAACAAATTTTGAGAATTTTAGAAAAATATGTATATAGTTTCAATTTTCTTAATTTATTTTTATATTTTTATATACAATGTAATAATGAAAAAAGAAAAGGAAATAAATTTATATAAATTTATAAATTTATATATTCAATAGAAATTTATAACATAGTCTGACCCACAGATTGGCACAATAATTATGTAACTTTAGAAGTGAAGTCACGCGTTATGATGTAGAGAAAAATATTTAGTTAAATAAATATCAGTACAGGCATATAAGTGACGAATGGCATATCGTTGAGTTTACGGCCTTGAATAGGGATTCAAAAAAAAATATAAGAAGCTACACGGATGGTATAGAAATATTTCTTTTACATACTTAACATGCGATTTTAATTGTCATCTTGTATCTCTTTTTGTGAATATTATTTTCTTGCTGTGATCGATTTTAGATGCTTTTCAAATTACTCAGTATAGTACTATGAATCTTTTTACTGATTTATTGTTATGAAATTTCAAAATTTATACATGTTATTTAGAAAAGATTTAATAATGATTGTGTAAAATATAAAATATTTCGAGAATATTGGATACATGCGCGTGAAATAAAAAATTTAAATAAGTTGTATACAATTTAAATCAATATTTTCATAAAATTTCTATCTGAACAGAATTAATATTTATGGAAATATAAAGCATATAAAATTAAAATTTTATTTATAGTTAACAATTTATACAATTACTAATTGTAATTTCGATAACATTATTAAACTAAGCTTCTGAAACCATTATCTATATAATTCTAATTATTTTAATTATTTTAGTAATTTCTATTAATTATTATTTATAATAATAATGTAAAGAGTTAAAATACATTACAATATTTTTCAATTTATTTATATAAATTATATAGATATTTAGAGAAATTAGCACAGTAGTACAAAAGTTCCACGTAGTGGAAAAGAATATAAATTTCTATATTATTATAGTTATTTAAGAAAACGTGTGTCCATTTTTATGATCATGATTAAAATTAATTAATATATTTATGTAATTTAATTTGTTATTTAGATATGGTTTTGTAATTTGAATTGAATCTATAAAATAGTCAAATTTAGGTTTAAAATATATTATTAAATTAAAAAATGTTTGTTGATGAATTAAAGTAGGAAGCCATCAAATTTGAATTATAATAAAATTTTCATATTGTTTAAATAACTTTGAATAAAATATTAAGAAAAATTATAACAATGACTGATTTATTATAATTTTATATATTCTATTTTATATAAATTTTATATAAAACTATTTCCAATTAATCATAAGCAATAAGACTTGATATGGATGCCATTTAATTACTTTTTAATCGAATTCATTTGGATTCCGTAAGATATTGTTTAGATTATTATTATTATTTTCTTTCATTATTTTTTAACGAGCAAAATATATATTTTAATTTATTTGATGATATTTTACTATAGGTTCAAATACTGAATAATCGTTAAAAAATAATTTAGATATCCTATGTTATTTTTATATAAAATTTAATCATTAATATATTTGATTTAAACACATTTAGAATCAATGGAATTTGTTTCTTTCAAAACTAGCATTCAACTAAATTATTAATATATCAATATTATAAGTCGATTCATATAAGTAGTTGTTACAAATATAAGAATAAAAAATTGGTATACTTTTTAATTTACTTATATTTTATTAATTAAATTTAACCGTAATGTAACAGTCGTTATATCTAAAACAGTTACAAAAAACTCGTGGAACAAGACACATACTTTCACTTTTGAAGAACATAAATATATGTTACATCACACAGAGCTAAATTTTATAAAATACGGTTTTAATTTGATTTCCAGTTAGGAAAATTTTTAGAAAACTTCGTCATTTTAATCGGTATGTATTTTTTAAAACTGTAAGAACTAGTGTTAAAAAAGTTATTTTTTACAATGTTATGTTTTCATTGGTTAATTAAAACTTAAATATAATACCTTTTTATTGTATATGTTACATTAAATGATATATCAAATTTATATTTGATGTATATTTAAATAGTTATTTATTAGCAAATGAATATTTATATTAAAATAATACGATTTTATATATATTTACGAGTATATAAAATAAATCTTTTAGAATTCTAATAAACATTTAGTAACTTTTTGAATAACATTTAAAAAACCGAAGATCGTGTTATTTGGATAATATTTATCATCACAAAATAATCCATATGATATAAGTACTACATAAATACGTTGAGGAGATATGTGAGGCAACAAAAATTTTTAAAAATTAAATAATAAAAGAATGTAACTTGCAAAAAGATTTTGACAACAATATGCGCAGGATATAAGACCAAACGTTAATAGCTTAATTATTAGTAGCAGGTGTATAGTGAAGCAAATGAGAAGTAAATTGCAGGAATAGAAGAAGAAATGGCTATTTATTGTCAAGCACTATAGATAGTTGTAAAAATCCACACTTTCAATAAAATCGAGCACTTAAAATGAATTAATAAGATAAAATTGAAACCGGATTTTAAGCAATCTAGTAGAACATGAAAGCGCGCGCACCTGTACAATGGTTGAAGGAGCACCGAGTAACGCTCAGGATGGCGAGATGCTGACTGCTGTTCATAACCACGTCCCAGGGACAAGTAAGCCGCTCCTCTAAGCACCTCATCATTTCGAGGTGGGGGATTCGTTCGCTTTCGAGTTTCGCGAGGCCTTCGACACTCGTTCTTTTTCATTGTCAGAGCTTCAAATCAATGTTTCTGCCGATCACAAATCGACAAATCGAGCATGCTTTTTATAAGTATTACTATTTTCACACGCTGTTCTATACTCTATGATTTTGCATATTATTTAATATAATCGATAAATATTTAAACTGACATTGAAGAGTTTATCACGTTATATGTATTTTTAAATTCTGAATTAGTCAGTAACAGTAACAATTACTTTTTTCCAAACAAATAAGTTAATGATTTTCCCACTTCTGTGCAGTTAAACATTTTTATCATTCATTCTGAATAAATAAATTTTCATATAATAATCTATAATAATCAAAATATGATAATTAAACTGGATATTAATATATATATATATATACATTTAAATAAATTATCTATTTTTGATATTTAGATATTAATATAAATTTATTTCATTTTAATGTAATATTATTAATAATACTTTTACAAATTTCTTACATTTTATTAACAATTTTTTATTAGCTTTCTTAATTGAATACTTTAATTTATAGACGCTAGTATATGTAGATGTTTTTTTTTAATGAACCTTTTAAATATTTGAATAAAAATGTTTAATATTCTTATTAAATGAAAAAATAAATAAAACATCTTAATATATAAAAGGATAGACGGATTTTGAAGAAATGGTAGCATATAATTAACAATTTGTATTTAAAAATATAATATATAAATAAAATATATTTATTGCATTTAATTACTTTATTTGCATTTAATTGTATTAAATACGATTTATGTTTTATAAATATTTTTCTAGCAATCTCATTTGCTTTAGTTATAAATTTTATAATAAATATGTACAATATTTATGTGAAACAAATAATTATTAAGATTATACAAACTAAATCATTTATATAAATATTAATTTAATCGATTTCAATCTTGATAAATAATAGCTATGACATTAATTGTAAGTTAAAGAAAGATACAGAAAGTATGATAATTATATAACTATATAATTAAACAATTCCATGTAGGTATATGCACAGAATTACTTATTTATATATTTATTATTATGTATAGGTATTCATAATTTATAAATATTTATAAATTTAAATTATTGTAAAGTGCTAATTAAAATTTTAACTTTATATATTATATGAATATTAAGCATTAATTAAATATTTAAAAATTAGCGATATATGTGAAAAATATAGAATTTAATATTTTAAAAATTTTCAAGCATTTTAATATATAAACTTCATAATTAATATACATATTAAGAATTAACTTAAGATTTAAAATGTGTTTCAATCATTGTGATATCTATCATTGATTGATTAGCACTAAATAAATTTATATTAGAGTTAGTTATTAAAGTTAGTTGGAAGCCATTGTTATAATTAATAATTTCAAATATTATATTATGTATATTTAATGTTACGTATATATTATATCTAAAATATGTGTATGTGTGTATATATATGTCATACAGAGTCAGTATACATATATCGAATACACTGTATACGAAGTAATCAGTTGACGTACGTATTAACTGAATAGAAATACATTAAAATTACATTAATGATCAAGCTTTGTGCTCCTTTGTATTCCGAAAATATTTTCATACAAGAAATAATTGATAACCAACGATAGGCTTTATATGTTAAATAGCATTGTTAAATCTCATAATCAGAAAGAACACAAATAAAAATGTCGTAAACATGTATAATTAGAAATGTGATAAACGTAGAAATGATACTAGGATAATTGATGTGAACGCACATGAAAGGCAGCTTTAAACAGCTTCGAGAGAGAGAAGGTACATGCCAGTATTAAAGATAAATTCATTATTTTATCTAACGACACTTTGCAATTATTCTTTCTACCTCTTTCCATTTCGTTTTTTTCTTAATACAAATAGATAAACGTGATCTCTTCAATTTGTCACCTTCTACACTTTAAAGCAATTTTGATACCCAGTGTTGGGCGTATGTATTAGACTATATATGTTATAAGTAACGTAGTACATTAAAAAACATTTTTTTTCCAAATATATATTAAATTGATCAAACATTTTTGAAACGTGGAAATTCCTATTAATTAAAAAGTGTGTAAATGTTTATTAATATTATTTATTTCGGATTAAATAAAACTAAATCTGTATATAGTTATGTAACAAGTACTAAATAAAAGAAAGCCAATTTTTCTGCTCTTTCAGAATAATAAACTAATAGCTTGCTTGCCATAAAAAGAAAAGAAAGCAAGTCTAGAATACAAATAAGAATTAAAACCCCCTCCCCCTTTGAGATTTTACGAATAAGCGAGTCGTGAGTCATCTTAACAAAAAGTGGACTATGTATATGCTTTATACATGCATAACGCGGTCAACACATTTACAATTCTTGCGATTCACTTTCTATCAACACGACCTTCCAATTTTGCTTTCTCCTTTGCTGTCAAAGCATTGCAGCGTAACTGCATGATCCGTACATTACGAATACCTTCACGGCATACAGAATGTGTGGGTTTTTCTTTCTTTATTAACCTTCTCATACGATTATCTAGTACTTGCGGAAGTGAGTATCTTTTAGGTTATGGAATATATTTTTAATACAGAGTGAAAAAATTTCTCTAAAGAAGTCTTATATTCAATCGTATACTAAAGGCTTTTGATGAATATTTAAATAGAAATTAGCATATATTTCATACACAATTATATATTTTTTCACATTAAATTTTTGAATGAGATGAAAAATAATTGTTTGAGATAAGCAGTATTAAATAATATTCAAAAACTCATTTAAACGAATAATTTATTTCAAAGTCCTTATTTTCGATTTTTGTGACTCAATTTGCAAAAAAATTGTCATAAAATATTGTCATTTCTAATCGATAGAATAATTTATAATTAATTTTAACTTCATATGCAATAGATACAAATATAATGATATATCTCACTTTATATGTAGGTATTTTTCATATATATGCAGGTGTATATAGTGTAAATAAATATTCAATAAATACAATCTAAAAAAAATGGAAACTGGAATAATTACAAAATGTTCATTAGGTGAAAAAGGTAAATTATAAAGTACTGAAAAAACATTATAAAATAACATTCAAACATCTACGAATTCATTTATTTCAATATAAATAAAATGTATAAGAATGAATAAGAATAAATTAATTAGAAAAATCTAAATATTCAGTATAAAATTACTATACATAAATTTATTTATTTTGAGATAGCTATGAATTTTTATTAACACATAAGTAGTTTATTAATTCTGACATAATATTAGATACTCTGCAAAATAAAAACACAACATTTATTTAGATATGCTGATTTTTTTATTTTAAATTATAAGTTTTAGAATTAAAATAATTTTCAAGATAGAATGGTAAAGTAATTATGAATATGAAAAATAAAATATTTCATTAAGTGCTAGTATTTAAATAGTATTGTTCTAATTGCAATATGCATAGTTAGAGTACTATTGTAGCTGAGATTTTGGCCTTGTGCTACTTTTTTTCTTTAACTTATCAAAAAGCAGAGAAATTGTTCTTATTATTTTTTTCTAATTATGAAAAATTAAAATTAGTAAAATAAATTCTGCATAGAAATAATTGTTACTTTCACTGATCAACGAATATTAATCATTTCTCAACATCTGTTCACTATTATACAATTTTGTAATATTACAAATTTACCTGGTATAGTTGGGTATATACTGTTACATATTATTTTATATAAAATCACAATTTTTAAATAAATTTAATAGTTTAATTGCTTTATAAATGATACATTGAATAAATGTGAAATAATGTTATTATAAAATTAAATTATTTACCAATGAGTATTTATGTTTAGATTTAAAAATGGTTTTTGTTAATTTAAAGTATAATCTAATAAAAGATAAATAAAATAATAACAATTTGTTTGAAAATAATTTGTATGTCAATAATATTACATTTATTTATCATAAGTATTTTATTATATTATTTACAAAAATGAAATACTCATACCTGAAGAAATATCTTATGAGTAATATAAATTTATGTAAAAAAGTGCACCTATGTATGTACCACCTAATATATGTACCAATGTCTTCCCACAGATAAACGTACGTGGAAATTGAAGATATGTTTTGATAATTGATAATAGATTTTAGAGCAATTTCATACAGTGTTAAAATAAATGGCTAGAATTTATTTAAATTTTGTACGCGAATATATTTTCAGATTTTAAGATTAGGAAAAATGTTAACTATATATGACAAAAAAAATATATATTAAATTTATATAAATTTCCAATTAATTAATTATATTATTTGAATGGAGAATTTTAAATATTACTAATTGCAAATATAATTGCCTTTTAATATGTGTTCTTAATACATATTTGTTATTAATAAATATTAAATAAATAGAATAATATTTCTATCACTAATTAATTATTACATTAGATCAATTAAATCTAATCTTGAGGGATTTTTGACAATTAAGAATATAGACAATTATATTTACAAATTTTTATGTGCATGTTTTTTTTAATATATAGTGCAGATTCATGTTTTCTATATATAATTATATCTTGAACAATTTTTGACAGTTAAGAATATAGAGAATTATATTATTAAATTTTTATATAATTATTTAAAAAAAAAATATTATATACATTTCTTTAAGTTTTAATAGATTGATTAAAATATAATTTTTTAATTAATATTGCTTATTATTTTAATTACAGATTATATTTTTTTAATTGTTTAATTGATTTTTTAATTGTTTTTACATTATTATAAAAAATTAGATTATTTGTACTCATTATTATTATAAATTATTATTAAATTTATTATTATAAACGAAACTTTTATTGAATTTCAATTATTATTAAATTTAGATTTAGCCCAATTTTTAAATCTATTCTGTTTTTATAAAATTATATATTGAAAAATTATATGAATTAGTAAATTTATTAAAAAAAATATTTTATTTAGTATACATAAAAAAAAATAAAATAAAATAATATAGAATAAGTAATAGATTACATTTATTTGACTATACCTGAATTCTTAAAAAAAATTATTTTATATTTTATACATATAAAATAAATAATATATAGATTACATTAATTTGATTATACCTGAATTATTAAAATTAAATTATAGAAACAAATTTTGGAATATTTATTAATTATACCACTAATTATTTTAATATACGTCATGTTAATCTGTATGTTATAGGTAAAAATCTTTTAATTTCATATTTTTAATTAAAAAATTCATATTGTAATTTCTTACATATTTTATAAATTTTGTGTTTCAATATATTTTGAACAATATTTATTTTTATTATAAACACCAAAATTAAATGTAAAATTTTTCAATTTTGGATTCTAAATAAAATTGGTTAGTTATTTATTAGATATATTGATTTTATTATTTAAATAAATTCTAAAACAATTTTGTCTACTTAATCAAAGATATGCGTATAATTACTATGAAAAGCGAAAATTTTTCATTCTTTCTTCATTATTCGGTAATTTGACTATTAATTGAAGATTTAGTAATTTAAATAAGGCACTTTAAGTAGTGTTAAGTTATGAATTGAAGACGATTCTAAATCGTTGATATGCAAATTTATAGTATTTTTTCCTTTTGTTTGTTAAATAGATTTATATAAATATAATTATTGCAGTTTTAATTCATCATTAAACTAAATAAATAAAGCGTGTTGTCAATTTTATGCAATGTATAATTATTTTTTATTCAATATTAAGAATAGTATTATATATGATATAATATCTGGACTTGTGTAAACTAAATGTCGGTACATATAAAGTTAAATACGCAAATTGAAAAATATAAAAACTAAAACCAATTATAATAATTGATGAAATATTACAAAATAAAATATCGAAACTTTCAAAATATTTTTAAATGATTTATAAATTGTACATATTTTGATGTTTTTCTGCAATGAATATTGCAATGATTTGATTCTTATTATAATTATTAGAATGATATTCTAATAATCAGATCAATCCAAACAGATTGCAAACTCTTACTGAATGTTAGTACGTAATGGCTTACGTAAAAATAATTAATTTTAAATTAAATACTCACATTAGTTAATCGAATTAATGAACTCTTTAGATAAATGAAATTATTTTAAGTAATTCATTAAAAATTAAGATTATCATAAGAAGTATATAATTTATTTCTAAAATATATATTTCCTAAATATAACGTATATATTAAAAATTTAGAGAAAATTTATATATTTGCGATATTTTAAATCTAAAAGGAAAACAGTAAAATGCAATAACTTGTATTGGGCCACTGCTAAACTTTCTCTTGACCTTAAAAGCTAGCATGAGAAGAAAGTATATCGCAATGTACTTTTAGCGGTAATAAATTATTTCTTTAGGTATTCAACATTTCAAAAATAGTCATACAATTACCAAATTTCAAAATAATTTGTTATCATATTATAAGAACTTATATATATATGTATATTTATATATAAATACAGTAAATATATTGAATATATATAATTTAATCTATTATTAAAATTAAGCTGGTAATTTTAATTGTTATATTACATTATATTAATTAAAATAGATATTTAATGTTTAAACATCTTTTAAAATAATAATTTATTTTATAATAAAATATTGCAAAAATTTGTATCTATTCTTTTCTAATAACGGAATAATTAATGTTTATTTGTTTTCATGGTGCTTTATAAATATTATTTTATAAGAAGTTTATTAAATTATAATTTCATAAGTTTAATTTTATTTCTTATACAATTTACTGTTATTAAATTCTTTGTTATCATTCATTGAATTTAAATGCAATACAAAGCGTAGAATATGTAAGTTATTAAGTAAATAAGTATATTAATAAATTACTGTTGAAATAGTTTCTTGTGGATTAGAAATTTGAAATAATTAAATAAAGCTTACGTAACCCTCTGAATAGTAACAAGTATGCATATTTTAAAAAGCTTACAACTTGAAATAGATACGAAATTTATAATTATTCAAAACAGCGCTATATAAATTCGTGAATTTTGTGCCAAGTCTCGTTGTATGCATAAATAAAATATGAAGGGTGTAGCAATAATTAGAGGCTGGCACTTCCAATATTCGAACAAGAATATGATGAAATGGCCCTGACAGCGTTTTCGCTTAATTTTGTTACTGTTATCTCTAAATCTTTGGAAGTATCCTCATTGAGGTAACTGTTGATTGTTGATTCCGAATATGCTCGCTTTACAAAATAGGTGGTCGCAATCATCAGTCAGAAGGTTTATGTCGCAGATTCGCAAGATCGCGGATTCGATATGTGCAATATAATAAAACAGGAAAAGTAAAAACGATAAATGTTACTAAAACAGAATTAAATATCCTACTCTTCCCTATTTCGAACGATAATATTTCGTATTCATATATTACTTACAAATTGGGTTTCCTTTGCCCGTTTTTAGTCCTATATCTTACTAATTACAATGGTTTAGAGGTTATAGCCAAGTAAATTATTTATGTAGAAATAAAAATATAAACGTACTATTTAATTTTTTAAATAAAATTTTCAGTTTTTTACTTACAAATAATAATTAATTAGTAAAAATGACTCTGCTCTATTAGCATTTATTATTACAGCATTTTATATACAATTGCGTGCATTATACTCTATTATAATTTAATATATTATTTATTAAAGATATTTTTAAATTTAATATTTTATGAGTTTTTCTGAAAATTTAAAGAAAAGGATTTTATATTGAAATTTTTCATTTTTAATAACAATTATTGAAATAATAAAATATTGCAGTGTTTTAAGAACTTTAATTTATCTTATAATAATTACAATAGTATAACTAATAATCTGATATATATAGAATATTATTTTATTATTTAACTAAAAAATTTTTATCTATTTAAATAATTAGAAAATTAAAGAATTATTACAATTGATATTAAATATATGTAGTTTTATTTTTAATTTATTTAAAGAAATTATACTTAATAATAAAATACAGTAAAGATATTTTTTAACTTGGATAATTTTGTTCAGGAATAATCGAATGTAAATAGTATTTTTGTAAAATAATTTGTTTACTTATTTTATTTTCTATAAGGAAATTTACATAAAAGCAATTCTAAAGCAATTATATTCAATAAATATAAATTCTTATAAGTAAATAGATGATAATTTATTTATATTTTTATTTATATTTATTTAAAATTTCTTACAAACGTTTTCATGTACAAAAATTAATCACATGCCTTTATAATTAATAAGTACACAAATAACAAAAAAAAGATAGATTTATATATACAATAAGTGTTAACAACTTCATGTGTATTTGATATTAATTTTTTGAACCCAAGATTTAATTTTGATATATTATTTAAAACATAAATATTCTTATGTTATATATAAACTTTTGTCAAAAATAATTAACAAAATTTTGTTTTTAATGATTTCCTTTACATTATTGGCACTACTTTATACATATATATTTACCATCTTTTAATACAATAAACATATTGTACACGATATTTGATAATTAAGAAAAAAAGAAATAAAATAAAACTTTATTTTTATCACGAATTTTTTTTCTTTTCTTTTTTTGAAATAATTTTTAGAATTCATTATAAAACTGATATATATGGCAATTATCCAAAAGGATATTTTAAAAATTAATACTTTCATTAATGCATATTACTTAACTAATTATACATTCATACCTACATGTAAATCATAAATTTTACAAACATTACTAATGCATTCACATTTTATAGATATTGTAAATTCTGTGAATATTGAATCAAGAGTTATGAACGTGATAAGAGTCAATGAATAAACTAATATTACACTTACGATTGAAAAAAATAACAAACTATATTATTAAGAAGTTTAGATCATATTGAATTTACTCTCATTATATTATGATTCTATATTATTATTTTTGTAAAATAATAAAATTCAATATAAATAGTTAAAAAATTTTAAAACAATTTTAAGGTTTCTTTTCAAAAAGATTCATGGATTTTGTATTATTTTAATATTAATACATTTTTATGTTATTATAAGAGAATTAAATTCCATTGCTTATTAGAACAATAAACATTATTCTACTGACACCTTATCCATACTCTACATTCATTTTTTATTATATCTACAAACATTAATCAATAGTCAATATACAGTTTGGCAACAATCGAACGGTTTAAACATATTTTGTTTTTTCAAAATATTCTTCTTTGATCATAGAAAACAATAGAAAAAAGATAGAATTAAAATATATACATTCTAACGATAAATCTTAAATTTGTTGAAACATTGATTCCGTTTATTTTTATATCAAAATTTTCAATTAATCAAAAAGCTGTAAAATCAATTTACAGTAAACGCAAAGCATGAACATTGCAATCATCTTAAAATAACGTTATCAAAAGTCAAGTCTCTGCTATCCCTTTGCCCATTGGATTTTTTAAAGGGATTCCAGGGTAGTCTCCTAGTCACGTGAGCTGTTGTTACAGATCCTGCTGGACTTGGTTGTCCAGATGAGATGCCGGATGAGCTGCTCGCTGATACACTTCCTTTGTCACGACTACTGTCTTTTATTGGCTTCTACAATAGAATATATATATATATATATATATATATATATATCGATTGCTTATTTAATAGAATTTGATCACTTCTTTTCTCTTCATACATTTTTATTATAATAAAAATAATAAAATAATTTGATTGAAATTAATGATAGCCGATAAAATAATTCTTTTTTTTACCCTAAATTGAAATTGGTTTGTTAATGTAAATTGATATGGAATGATTATAAGATGCCATCGTTATTAAATTAACATCCGCGAAAATTATTTATTATTAGTAAAATACTTTACTTTTAAATAATTTCTGTCCATTGGTGTGACAAGTTTCAGGCTTATTGAGTCACCAGATTGCTTGATGAGTCGAACAACTTGTTCGTGCGAAGCCCATTTGACGTCTTTGTCACCGATCGTAACAATAAAGTCACCTTCTTTCATTCCACCAAGCTAAAACATATTTATATTGAATTTTATAATTGAATTTTTATCTCATCCAACTTACATTATTTGATATTTATTAAAAATTATTGAATAAGATTTATTAATAATAATTTGAATATAATAATAAATTCATAAATATACCCGAATGAACTAAATTGAATATCTTAACATTAAAAAAGTTGTGAAGTAATTTTATTATTATATAATTCAACTAGTCAACTTTGCGAAATATAAAGATGAAATTTAAATTCAAATTTCGTAATTTGCATTAACAATTCTAAATAATTAATTAATCACAAAGAGTTAAAATGTTATTTTACTTGATTATTGTAAATATTCAAATATTTAATTGAGTAAATGCATAAAGTGAGATTTGTAAATTTTGGAGGATCACTCACATCAGCTAAAGAGTTATGGTCAATTGCAGCGATTATTACAGGCGCGTCACCTCGAACACTAAATCCGAAACCTTCACCCCCTGGTCCTCGCTGCAATTGAATGAGTCTCGGTGCTGTCCAGTGACGTTTCGCTGAAAATATCGCCACTGGTCCCAGGGAGCGAAACAAATCATCTACACCGTGCTGGCCAAAGTCTGGATGCGTGAGGCTCAATTGGAATTTAGTCGCTGCTACACATTATTTATTTAGAAAAGTTCGCGTGATTGGGTCTTTTTTTAAATAGTTTGAATTGCTTTTTATTTAGATAATCAAGAACGTATATTACTTTTTGAACATTGAAAATTCATTAAAATTATATTACCAATTATATTTGGCGCATCGAGAAGTTCTCTAAGATCATCTTCGTCACCGGATTTACCATAAATTTCCATTGTAAAATCTTGTGCGTTTTTTAAAACTTTTGCCAATG
This sequence comes from Ceratosolen solmsi marchali, assembly GCF_000503995.2. Lineage (NCBI taxonomy): Eukaryota > Metazoa > Arthropoda > Insecta > Hymenoptera > Agaonidae > Ceratosolen > Ceratosolen solmsi. The sequence continues at coordinate 6,153,159 of NW_011948426.1, read as the reverse complement.
ACTGTTTGCTCTTTAATTCTCTACACATTCTTTGTAACCTTTGACTTTCTTCATGAAGAACTAAAGCCTCTCTGATGTGTGCTTGACCTTTTAAATATAACAATTTAATTAATTTTCAATGACGGCTCCTAAAGTCTTTAAGAATTTTTTTTATGTTTAATTAAGTTATATAAATTCGTAATAATCAATTTTAAATAATAAAAATGTTCTGGAGTACTTTTCGTTTATTACACAAATTATCTTATGTGATTCAGTCTAATAATGAATAAATATTTAATAATCCAAAATATTTGTTGTTATTTTCTAAATGTATCAATTTATATTTTCATATAATGTTTGCAGCATATGAATTTTGTATACCAACATTTATTGTTTGAAAAATTTATAAATTATTTATATTTTGCAGTAGAAAGTTTAATAAAATCTATGAAGTTTTTATTAAGTGACTCTTAGCCTATAAAAATTCCTGCGATTCACTATTAACAATAATTTATATTTGTTTTTATCATGTATCACCTCATTTTGTTGAATAATATGAAATTATGAATTAGATGCATTAAAATTTTTGTAAAAAATTCTAATTTATGTAATTTATGTATTACATTTAAATTGAAAAAAAAAAATGGTTTTTTCTATACAATAATATATTATGACAGAAATTTATGAGTACTCAGTCCCATATAAGAAGTTGAATGCTGTTTTTTTTAATTTAAATTTTAATTTAACAAATTGTTATAAATTCATTAAAACGGGTACTCAAACTTAAATGTAAACGAATTTCTTTTATCCATAAATATAATGAGGAAATAAATTGTATTACCTAGGAGTTGACGCTCGTTATCAGCTTTGGGTACGGTGCAGTCCATCTGTGTTTTTGAATCACTTTCCTGGATTCTTTCAAGAGTAATTCGCGTCTCTGGACGAAAATCGCCTATTAGATGGTTGAGAAGGCCAGCTGCACAGTATCTGTGCGAGAGAGCGAGATAATGTTCACGTTTAACAGATATGAGAGATATCCAGGATTCTGGTACATAGTCACGTACTGGTTCGCGGGATATCAAAGTATGTGCATCTCCATAAACTGCTGATACCTGTTGAATTGACATTAATAATATTATTATCTTTTCCATATTTTTTGATAGTTTTTAATTTTACTATCATTTAATATCATTTTATTTGGACCGTCATTCTATAATATGTCCAAAATGTTTTAAACATGTTTTATCTAATTTAGTTTGTAAATATTTACAGTATACAAATTAAATTTTTAATCTTTAATGAGACAATCATTACTAAGTATTCTAAATAAACAATAATTGTACATAAATACCTGCACGGCTTCTTGTGCAATATCCAGCGATACGTCAATATCCCTCGATTCTCTAGATTGGAGTTCAAGTTTTTCAAATAGACACTCCCTTGCTTGTGCCTAATTAGATAATAAATAATAAATCATATTTAATATACGTTTTTCTACTTTTATTTGTTATGATCATTAAGAAAATGATGTCATATACAACTGAAATTACAAGAAAAATTCCTTAGGAATTAATTAATACGACGCGTACCATTTTTATTTTTTCTTTTTTTTTTTTACAATTATAGTAGTCTATTTTTTCAGTGTTTCAGTATCATCACATAAAAGTAACTTAAAGAATATTTAAATAATAAAATTTATATATGTTTGTTTATATAATTTATATAATTGACTAAACGTTGAAAACTTTTTATCTAAAAAGCAGATCTCGAAAGGATAAAAAAATGCCGTCTATAATCGACGTAATAAAATTTGAATAGAAAATGTTAGGAGCATAGTTTTATGAAGATATATCATGATATATTTTTTCATATATCATGAATATTCTTGATTCATAAATTTCATATTTCAATTACGCACCAGCATAAGCTGCACAAGCATGTCGAGCATGTCAGGCCCCAAATCCATGCTTGGTGCGTTGGTGAAGTTTTCATGGATGTAGCGGAAGGTGCCAGCAGATCTAAGGAATGCATCGATGGCTTGATCGAGGCCTCGGGCTGTCCTTCTGTCCTGTTTGGCGGCGAGTTGAGTGTAGAGGGCACCTGCGTTGAAAAGTACCGAGGCCTTCTCAAAGGCGACAGTACGTTGACAACTCGGAACTCCTGTTAGCGAATCGTACCACTCGAAGTAAATCCCAAGGCTACGTTCCGGCGGGAAGAAGCGTCTTTCGATGAAGTATAACTGGTTGTAGTAACGCAACAATAGTCCAATACCTGCAGTATCGCGTGTCGGTGTACGGGTCGCCTGCAGATGTTTAATTGTTGTTTTATTGGTTTATTTGAGTGCTAAGTAACCGACATGGGTTCGTAGACTTAAATTTTCTATATTAACTTAACTATTGTTTTCAAGGTATCTAATATTCTAGTTTACAAAACAGCTTGCCTCACGAAACTCAATTATTATTAGAATTATTACAACTTATATTATTTCTAATTTCATCATAGAATTTTATGGTATGATATTTTATATTTTTAATAACTTAGATGTAAAGAAATTCATGCACTCAATTTCCACATCGAAATAAATATTTAAATAACTATTAATTAGCAACATATTTCGATCGACGATTTTTCTATAATTCGTTTATTACTACAGTTGTGTATACGTTTCTGTGCTTATTAAAAAATATTTCAGTGCAGATAATTCATTTTTTGTAATATAAAATATTTTTCATTTGGAATAATTTTATTTTTTATATTTGTAGGGCATTATGAAAGTCAAATTAGTTTAATATGCAAACGGTTATCTCTGTATTTAAGATTGATTAGAGATCGTTTTCCTTTACAATTCTCTTACAATAAAGAATCAGTATTTATGTGCATGGTAATATCTACCTGTCTCGTTTCCATGAGTTCTGCGATTGCCTCTTCATAATTTTCCCCATCTTCACTGTAATGTTCCAGAATAAAATCCTAAAAATATGCATTTATTTACTCACTTGATGAAAATTTGATTAATTATTAAAGTATTAAACATATATTTCATTTAAATGCATCGATTAAAGAAAGGAATAAATAAAATTTACTTAGTAACCATATATTATTAGATCAATATCACTTGTTGTCAGCATTTCTCTCAGAATGTGACATAACCTATTTTTAATGTTATTTTATAGTACTATAAGGTACTATATTATTTTTGTACGTATATTTGGTAAAATGCCAAGAATAACTATGGATTTGTTGCGTAAACGTTCAGAACACAATGAAGGTGAAATTTCAACGTTGGAAGAGATTTCGCTACACCAGGAAAATATCGAGAGAATTGAATTACTTAATCAAGCTTGTCGAAATTTGAAGATTCTACTATTACAATACAACCTCATATCTAAGATAGAAAATCTTCACAAACTAAAGCAACTTGAGTATCTTAATTTAGCATTAAATAATATTGAAATTATTGAAAATTTAGAAGGTTTGGAAAGCTTAAAGAAGTTAGATCTTACGATAAATTTCATTGGTAATTTAAAAGGAGTTAAGACTTTAAGGTATATACATTAACTCATTGTTAACATAATCTACTACATATTAACGTTTTATAACATAATCAAATAAATTTATAAGTAATTAAATAAATATTTCAGTCTTCAATACTGAGTATAATAATACAAATATAATATTACGAAAACTAAATTTAATGACGTTAAAATAAAAATACGAGTTTTTTAAACACTAGCATCTATCTATGAATTTCGTATATAAATAATAATTTAACAAGTTAGTTAAATAATACATATTGCTCAGCCATTAACATAAACATTATTGAAATAGTAAATTAATATCATATATAATTATATATGATAATTTTTAAAATTCATATTTAATATATAAGAATATTTTAGATACAGATAAATCCTGTGGTAAAGATTTTAGTATATAATAAATAGGTAAAATATAATGATATTTTTTTTAAATAAAGTGAAGGCAATACAAAATTTTTAATGAAATTTATAATATCGTAATAATAAATAATAAATTATGCATTGTTTTTAAACAATTCTTACAAGAAAAATAAAAATGTATAATATAATGTAATACGAAAATTTGGTAGAATTTTCTAATTTTATAATCAAAAAGTATTTGTAAGCTTAATACTGACAAAACTTAAAAATATTTTTGCATATTTTGTAACAATTAACTTCAAATTCTAATCATATTTATCTTGAATTATTCATAAACAGTAATTGGAATTGTTGATGCAATCTATCATCATCATAGAGAATGTAATCAATTAAATGTATTATAATTTAAAATGAATCAAGATTTTACTTAATGAGTTAGAAAGCATTAATTATAATAAATATGCTATAAATTAATCATACAACATTAATTATATCACAGTTTTCCTTTTATCTATAATTAATCTAATTTTAATATTATATTTAATGGTCTATTATATAATTATTATCATTATTATTTTATCATTCTTGCCTCATACTTAAGGCTTTAATGTTCAGGATATTTAATACTTAAGGATAAAATATCCAAAATAAAATATTTATAATTGGTGGAAATTCTCGAAAAATATTTCATGAAGGCACAATCAGCATCTGGAGCAATTGATCCTGAGTGGCAATCCATGCTGCGATTACGACGGATATCGCGACTACGTAGTAGCAACGTTGCCACAGTTAAAGGAGCTCGATATGGTTCAAATCGAGCGCTCGGAGAGGATCAAGGCCTTACAACGGTATGCCGAGCTACAAGATAATATTCTTCGTGATTATTGGAAATACGCAGATTTTAGGGAGACACAAAAATCTTCTCGTGTGAAAATTACTGAAATTGAAAATCAGCAGAATAAAAAGGTTAATAATTATACAGCGATCTATATTTTCGTATATTTATCTATATTTGTTCTAAATTCAGAGTATTTATTAAAAAAAAATTAACATTTAGATGTCATAGTTATAGCAATTATGTTTCATTAATTAGATATAATTTAGTAAAGAATACTTAATAAAATATTATGAAGAAATAGGTTTTGTAAAAAATTAACTATTTATAATGCATTAAAAAATGTAAGATTTTCATTTTTATGAATTTATTTATATTACATACTTAGAAAATTATAAAAAAATTTATTTACAAAGGAAGAAAATGAGGACGATGATGCAAAATTCTGGAGTGCTCCGAGTCATCATACACCGGAAGATCGTATTGCAATTGCTAATAAAATTATGAAAAGAGAGAAGCAACAAGATAATAAGCACTTTGAACAGCAAAAGAAGAAATATGTGCCAAAATTTTTTAATCCTGAAGGAAAACCATACAATATTAATCAACCAAAGATTTCATTTTTACTTAATGATGAAGATGATCGTGAACATATAACTTTAGATGTTGCTATATACAAGTAAAAATGCTTGAAATAATTTTTTTTAAAATAATTTGTATAATATTGTAGATTAACTTTCTATATAAATATTATTCTTATAATAGTTTTTTTCGTATTCCAAAGTAAAATATTTTTTGTTGTATGTAGTAAAATTTTTCGTAAATGGTGCATGATACTTTATGATTGAGAGTAATAATAATAAATACTTTTATTATTATCTTTCGTTAATATAAATAAAGAATTAAAATGATAAAATACAATAAGTTTTTATAATAAATATTCATTTTTCTATTCAACAGTTTAAATGTTAACAATTTTCGTACATTTTAAATAATAAGTATATGGTAGTGATCAGTTGATAAAATATTTTATTACAATTTCTGATTTATAATTATCAATATATATTAAAAATATAAAAACATATAACGTATAAGTGAAAAAAACAACAATCAAATTAATATGAAACTACTTTTTAGGCATCTCGACACATCTTATGTTGATGTGGATGTACAACCAAATTATATTCGTGTAATGATAAAAGGAAAAATCTTGCAATTGGTGTTGCCTTGCGAAGTAGTCACGGATAGCAGTATCGCTCAACGTAATGTTATCACAGGCAATCTCTTAGTAATTATGCCGAGAATACAGAAACTCACAAAACTAGGAAGCCCACTCATTTCCATTTCTAGTAAGAATACAAACAAAAAGAATAAGTTGAGTATAAGAGCTGCGAGCGAAGTGACGAAACGAGAATTATTAGAAATTGGACCCCCTAAAAATAACTTTAAAGATTTACTTGAAATCGTTAAAGAAAAGAACAAACTTCAAGAAAATTTAATAATAAAGGATAACGATTTTAAGGATGATCCGAATGTACCTCTACTAGAGTAAATTATTAATCTGATTGTTAAATTGTTGGTTTGACAACTTAAAATCTTAAGATAATATAGAGTTGATGAAATTCTGATAAAATATTCTGACAATTAATTTTGTCATAAATACATTATGTGAATATATTTTTTTTTACTTTTATAATCTTTTGAAACGTATGATTTACCAGGTATTAATTAGTTTATCGCATGATATTTAGTAATAATGTATAATATATTTCTGCCATGATACGTACTTTGAAAGGATCTCTGAAATCAATGTCTTTCGTTTCTTTCAATCCCAGAGGAATTAGAGGCATGAAGGCATCCTCACTGAAACATAAATACGTTTGATTGTTATTAATGAATGTAGAATTATAATAGTTTTAGGCCAAATAGATTTAATAAAATAAATAAAAATTTCTAATTATATTTAATAATATTGTCGAATAATGAATATATTTTTTTAATTTCATACAAGTTAAAATTGAATAGAAAATTTCAAATAGTCATATAATAATCACTAATTTCATTCTCGTAATAAAATAAAATTTTTGTAGATTATTCTGCTTTCAATAATGTTTATAAATAGTTATTATTATTTATTAATTAATTTTGATAAGTGGAAATTTCAAATTTTTTAAATATTTTGTTGTTAATTTGATATATAAGTAAATTTTATTTGCATTTAATTTGGCTTTCTTCACGTAAGATTTATATTATATTTATAAAATAAATCAATAAAATAAAAGTTTCAAACATTTTCTTGGAGTATAGTCGATGCGTGTTATTTTATTTTTAATACTTGTTTATATTTCACTTTAATTTTAATATATTTTATTATAATTTTATTTTCATATTTTTTATACTTTTTTTGCTTTAAATACTCTAATTTCATTTGTAATTTGAACTGCATTTTTCATTATAGTGTTTTTTAAAAAGCGCCATTATAAATCACTAAAATATCAATAAAAAAGAAAGGAAAAATAAATCTGTACTGTTATTCATTTTTGCATGAATTTTTCAAATAGTATAGTAAAATTTCAAGTATAAAAAACTATAGTTATGTATGTGTTTTGTCACAATTCGATATGGGATACTCGTTGGCAAAGTCATGCAACCGACATCTCTAACTGAGGCTTAATAAAATTGGTATATATACATATTCATAAAGTATGGGTGTATGATCGTTGGTTGATTAAAAATTTATTGGTCCGTGTTTCTCGCTGATCTGGTTTCTATGTAGAATTTTAAGATGCAAACGAATCATTTTTTATGAAACAAATATCTAGATGTTAGTATAATGCACGGAGAATTAAGAGAGAAAAAAAGAGTTACAGAGGCTCTCAGCATTTATGTGAGTAGTAAATTACACAGGACTTCCCGTTATGATTATAAAGTGAACATGTTTATGTATGTAGCTAGAGACTTTGTATTATTTCTTGAATTTCATCATTTTCTCATATTTTTGTTTATAACAGTGTTATGAATTCTGACTTTACACTCTCAATTTAAAGTGTAATGTAAGTTTTTTTAAAAGATATTATAGGTTTGTTTTTTATGGGAAATTTTAATATTACATATTTTTAAAATAAAGGAAAAACAATATAAATTACATAATTTCATATGGTCTTTCAAATTATTTAGTTAATTTTATTATCTAGAAAAATGTGAAAGTGATTTAAGCATTACATAGTTATTTCGTGTGATAAAGAAAATATTTCAGTTACGTTTGACAACATTCTAGTTCAGTAATCTTATGTTAATATTTTTAAAGTGCAATATTTAGAATAAATTTAATAATTAACTTTCTTTTTCAAAATCAATAAAAAAATTTTGATTAAAAACATATATTTTTAAAATTTATAAAATAAATGACAAAATATCAAAAATCAATAAGAATAATATTAGTATGGCTTTCAAAAAAAATTAAAATTACTAACTAATTAACTAAACAGATCATTTATATTTATGATTTATATTATGAATTCTATTAAAGACATATTACGTTTTATATTAAGTTTATTTTTAAAGTTCAGATAAATTATTATTACATTATATTAATAAAGTTCAACATTATTAAAAAATTAGGCGAGCATTAAAGGAAGATCGAGGCAGAACATAGAAGAAAGTAAGAGGTGAAACTATTAATATGTACTTTATAGATCTTCTTATATTAAATTTAACTATTAATTCAGTTATTGAATATTTAGTTGTATAGAATATTTACTTTTTTCTTTAGCATCTAAAGTTTAAGTACTATTTAATTTTTAAGTTGATGAATTAAAAATCAAAGTAAATTTGTTATTAGATTATTTTTAACAAAATATAGCTTTACCTTTCATTTTGATAAAGTTCAACAGAACTATTAAGTTCTGCAAGTTGTTCCTTTAAAAGCTGTAAATTTGAATTTACAAAACTAAGTTCCAAAGCAACAGTTTCTTTGAGCTTACGATTAGTTGTTGCCCTGAAAAACATAATATTTTTAATAATATATTTCATATTTTAATTTCACATCATTTGTTAATTTAAAAAAAAAATTAACATTTGACAGAGAAAACTATTAACTTATACAGAAGAAATTAAAGAAGGTATATTATTCGTTAAATAAAGTAATACAGTAACAAGTAATATAATAAAAAAATTAATATTTTCACGTTTTAAATATATAAGCAGATGATAAAATAAATTGGAAAAATTTTTACAATATATAAAATATACTAACTTGAATAAATTTTCGGCACCAGCTCGTAATCGTAACTCCTTATTAATTTCTTGATTAAGTTTACTACGTTTATTTTGTAATTTTCCTCTACATGTAGCTACTCGTGGGTCCGAGCCCTAAATATGTATAATAAATAAAATTTCATTATGTAAATTAAATAACTATTAAAATTAGTATTGTTTATAGATATAAAATGTTAAAAATATTGCTCATAAGCTAATAAAGTAAGTTTCTTCTTTTATTAGTGAAAATCTTTTCTTTTCGGAATAACATGAATTTGAACATTTTAATTTATAAAATACTTCTAAATTCTATACAATTCTTTATTGCATGATATTTTATTTTATGATTATATTTATGTATCAATATTTTAACTAATATATGAAATAATATGCAATTATTTATTGGGTATTACGGAGTATGTATAATATAAGGACGAAGCTTATAAGTTATATATATATGATCAGTTTTAAAAGTAGAATTTTATTTATCTTAATATATTTTTAAATTCTTTAAAACAATTTTACTGAAAGAAAAAATTACATCTAATGTAATTGACTTATTTGATTGAAACACGAAGTTATTCATTTCAGTATTAAATTGTATAAATGTATAATTATAATGTAACTTATACAAGTATTTTTTAAAACAAATTATAAAGAATGAAAGTTTATAAGAGTATGTGTTTATAAATCATATATTTAAAAATTTAACAATATATATTTTTTCATTAAATTTTTCATAATAAATTTGACTTTCTTATAGCTTATTTTTCTTGAAAATACTTCATAAATGGTAGTATTGAAAGTTTTAATTGATCTAACAAATATAACTAACTATGTTTTAGCATTTTATTACATTATATAATATTTTTAATTTTTTCTGAAATAGTATATGTACCATTTATAACTTCATATTTTTCTTTAAAGGCTAATTCTATAATTCGATTAATTTCACATTAATTAATAAGAATTTTTATTTTTCTATTACTTATGTAAAAATTTATGGATATTTGTACTAAAAAATACTGCTAAGTTGAAACTATACAAAGATTTTATGAATACATAATTAAATACACTCAAAAACAGCAGAATTCAAACTTTATATATATATATGTATATGAATTATTGAATAAACAGTTCAGTATTCATGTCAGTTAATATTTCTTACATATATTTCAATAAATTATATATAAGTGCATCTTTCAATTAATAAAATGAATTAAATCTATTGTATAATAATTAATGTAAATATAGCATTAAAAATTAGTCATGATTGTAATAAAACAAAAATATTGTTTAGTCATTAATTATAATCTAAACGTATACGACTATTGTTATTTATAATAAGATTAGCAGTAGTAAATAATGATATTTATTAACATTATTGAAGAAAAAACATTTAAAATTTATTATTATATATAGCACTAACTGAGATATTACACTTTATCGGTTATGAAACATTAATCAAAATTTATTAAAAAACAATAATTAAAAATTTTAATATCTAAATATATTTCCTTATATTTGGTAATAGCCTCCAAAATTTACTATCTGCAATATTTTCGATAATAATATAATTAATAGAAATAAACAGTTGTTAGTAACAGAATTTTATAGAAAATAAACACATAGTTAATAGGCTTGATTAGGTGTAGTCAGACTGCACTTCATTGTTGTGCATAGGATATGCTTCCGGTCTAGATATATTTGTAGTTAACAATACAAACTAGTATAATGTATAACCTGTATAATATTCTTCAAATAATCAATTCATATTTAATTTTTGTCAGTAAATAACATGAAAATACAATTAAATATTCGAGGTTATATTTATAAACATTAATGTGAGATTGTTTAAGTTATGTCTTTATGTAAGAATTACATTTTACAAAATATAATATATTTTATAGAATAATTGCTATTGCTAATAATTGTTTCAAAATTAATAGACTTTATTTAGTCAAAAGTATTTATGATTGGGCCTTCTCTTACTTCAGCAGCATAATAAAGTAACGTAAATACCCATTTTTAATCTCTATTTTAAATCTAATAATCCAAGAATATAAGTTAATTTAGGTGAATACAGTACTTCAGCTTTAGACTACTTTATACTTTAGGCAATGTTCATTTATATATAAGCAGTTCTTATTATATTAGTTATTCCATTCCATTACCTATATTAATTGCATTGCATTTCTTTCCTATTTATTTATTAATTTATAAAGATTATCGACTAATATGCTTGAATTGAGTGAAATAATCCCGTGAATAATAATTATCGTATTATATATAATAAATTAAATGAAATACAATTTTGTATTTATCTTGGTAAATGAATAAGAAATATTAAATTTTATGATTTTTATATGATAATCATAATTTTGCTCTATCTTCTTTACAAACTTTGGTAACACGATAAAAAAATTTAAATAGTATTTTATGAAAATATTAATGTGGTTAATTAATGTTACAATAATAATAAAAGTAATAATATAGTTAGAATTGTTTCCGATCTATAATTTATCTATTTATCGAAGGATTAAAAAAAACTAATTAAAAATCTAATAGTACGTATGTTTATTTTTATCGAGAATATAATACATATTATATCAAGATTTATATCAGAGAATTATGAAGAATACCCTAAATAGATTAATTTTATTCATTTAAATTATATTATACTAATGTTGAGTTATATGAAGAAAATATTATATGTGAAAATATATGTTTAGGAAAAATTGTAAATACTGATTTGTAAAGTAAAATGAGTTTCCATGTTCGGTTACAGTAAATATTACGTAATAATTTTACGTAATATTTATTTTTGCATAATAAATTATGATTAATTTGATTGTCTTTATATTTTTAATTATTTTTATATAAAGAAAATTAAAGTAAATACAAATTAAAAAATCTCTTGAATATGTATAAAAATTCATATATGAAATATTTGTGATCGTAATTTTCTATAATTTATTATAATCGTTCTATTTAAAATAATTTTTATTCTGAATTATTATGATTAAATTTAAAGATATACTTTTATATAAATCATTATATAAGTATATTATAAAATTTTGAATATGATTTGGAAATTCGTTCAGGAAAACAATACAGCAGCATTTTTTTATATAATGGTTATCAATAAATTATTTTGAATATAAAATAAAATTTAATTGATTTTTATGGAATTGGCTTATAGTTATTTCGTCTGTACAATTCTTCATCTACAATTATTTTTATAATTTAATCATCTTTGAGTTGTCTTATTAAATGCTATTTTATATAATATTTTATTTTCAGTGATAATAATGATATTTTAAATAAATATAAAAATGAAAAAAATACTCGACTTTAAATTCAAATTTTTATTATTTAAATATTCATTTTTATAATTCAAATACTATTAAAATATAGTATTAAAAATTACAAATTCTCAATTTTTAAATTATTAATTCAATACAAATATGTTTTGAAAATCAGTCTAATTATAGAATTTTTTTTCGCATTTTTCTTTTCATATATATCGATTTTATGTAGGTATAAATAAAGTTCATAGACAGATAATTATGGAAGTCAATTTATGATTCGTAAAAAAGCAGATAAATAACAAATGATGTATATTGGTAATGCAAGTACTTCTAACTTTGACAATTTTAATTATCCGTGACTTGTGCACATGCAACATTGCAATGTGACTTGAGACTTCGACAGTGAAAGGGAAAAATGCGAGTAACGTCGATGTCTAGTCAGCGTCATAGTAACGATACGCGTTTTTATAACTTTCACGCTTGAGTCATAAAATTCTGTTGGATTTTTCTTTGCTCTACTTCTACATTTCAAAAGATAATATTGATAAGGTAATAAGAATAAAAACAGATATATTTCCTTACACAGAAAACGAAGGCAATTCCCAATACCTGATGTAATTAAAATCTGTTTTTAAAAGTTATAATTCATATTAAGAAAATATGGTGAACTAATAAAATATTTATGATTACCTATACGGCAACCTGAAGCTTGAAATTGCAATTTTTATTTGAAAAAATTATAACTTAATCGTTAATTTAATCAATATAATGTATAATATAAATATATAGAAAAAATTAATTTTATTATATATATATATATATATAGTAAATTTTATTATAAAATTTTTATATGATTTTACATATATTTTAATTTTAATATTAAATAATTATTATACATACTGCAAGTAAAAAATTTACAAGTATTAGCAAATAGAAATTTGCCTAAATTAAAACAACATTTTAGTTTTAGATTTAGTTTTAGTTTAGTAATAAGGCATTTGTTGTTTAAAAGTATTGGTGTGATCAATTATTAGCACAATGATTTTAATTAATCAAATAAAATGTGAAATAATGGAGAGAGGATCATAAACATGCCACAAAAAGATTGTTTTATTCCAACCGGATTTCAAAATAGGATTAAATCTCAGATATGGTTGGCTTCCTAAATTCTCATGTCAACGTTTAATGTGTCTTTCATCATACTATGCACAGACGTGACTACTTATAACTCTCAATCTGTTATTTCTTTATTTTCCATACTGGTATTTTTATTTTCATCAGTTATCAAACATGAATATTTTTTTGTGTACACATTTTATATACACTTTTAGTATAAATTACTTTTTTAAAACATTACAGACTTATTTTTGTATTCATTATGAAAATATAGAAATTTTATTGTGAAAGATTGAATAATTCTTACATACAAACTTTTGTTGGCAATCTAGTGATAGTATATTATTTATTTTTCATTACTTATGATTTAATATTTTGTGGGTGATAAAATATTATTTACAAATTCATAAAATTTTATTTTTGCTATATATATATATATATGTTAGTGCGCGCGCGCGTGCGTGCGTGCGTATGTGTGTGTGATATTCAACATTTTTATTATTATATTACAACTTTTAATGTCGTGTAAAAGAAGTCTTTCGCAATACTGGCATATAGACAATTACTTATGTAATATACAACACTTGTGTAAACTTTAAATACTTTGAATCATTCGCTGAAAGGATGCGTTATTAGGAATAATAAAAAGATTGGTAATTGCAATTCAGTAGAAAACAGATATTTTTACTTATTATGCATACACTACCTTAATATGCGCACACCCACCTTCTTCATATCACTCCAGATTATTCTTCGCCTAAATAACAGAACTGGTAAATCGCATGTACTCTTGTTTAAAGGCAATCTCTCTCTCTCTCTCTCCCTCTCTTTTTCTCTTTCTTTTTGTCTATTTATATATATATATATATATATATATATATATATATGTATGTGTGTGTGTTTATTTATCTGTTTCATTTAGTATTACAATTTATAGTGGTCATTATTAGTGGTACCGTCCACTTTATTACCAATCTATGCCTTGACGAGTTAAAGGTTTAACTCATCATATATAAGATTATAAAATAAATGAAAAACATTTTTTTCACAATAGGTCAACATGGGTAATTAACAAGTTATTGTCTGTTAAAATAAAAGCGAATTTGCCTGAAATTTCATAAACCATAATACATGCCAAGGAAGTACAACGGAAACTATGTAACGATAATATATCTACCTAGAAATTTCTGACGATGTTCATATCCATTCACATTTAAAATGGCAATACGCTGTAATTGCTCAATAATTACGACAAACAGTCTTGATTTATTATCATTAGCTTCAGTTTTAAATAGGATTTAAAATAATTAAAAAATAAATAATCGATCGCTTTATGAATTTATTAAGAAATTTAATATTTGAGTAAATTATAAAACAAGCATAATAGTAATCGACAAGAGAAAATATGGAACTTTATTGAAATTATATAAATATGTTGTATCATAAAATATGTATTACAAATATATTCGCATATTTATTTAATTTAAAAATGTTTTACGTTTAGTCAAATAATTACTGAATTCTGTAATCATGAAAATTCGATGTTTAAAATATTTCTTATAATAGGTGCAACTATTTTTAAAAAGTATACAGTATTGTCAGAATAATATGATTTACACGATTCAATAATTACCATAGACCGATAAATAGAACTTATTTAAATTACTCCATTGTTGACGAAAACTTTTCCAATTAAAGATAGATAATCATACTCTAACTCTCAATTATCGTATTTACTTACTAAAAATTCAAATTCAAATTTTAATTAAATAATAATAATAAGGATAAATATTATAAATACTAATATGCAGTAAATACGCTAAATTAAATAATGTTGCTGACTCTACTAATTAAAAACTGTTGATAATAAAATGTTTAGGTCTCTAGACTAAATACCTATTTTAGTTATTTCAATTTATTAATATAGGAATTGTATGTTTAACAGTAACTAGAAATCGTTAAATTGAAAAAGGTATTTTATACAAGGATTCTGAAGAAGCTGGACTGAAAGGCTTACCCCAATCCGCCTTCTAGGGTGTACAGTGCCATCGTAACAAATTCTTTCATTGGTGATGAGTGCATTTTCTTGAATTTTGTCACTCTCGGTATCATTCACATATGTAGCAAATCTACTACTATTGTTATTTATATTATTGTTACTACTAGTACTGTCATTGCTGCTCACCGACGAAACAGGTGTCGTATGGTTTTTGGGCAGCGAGGGTGGATGGTGCACCCACTTCAGCATCCTTGAGGCTGCATTGCGCGGCAGTTTGCTTTAATATTGTTTTTTAACACTTCTTATTCGTTTTTCAAAAGCCAGTAATTTTTGTTATTTTTACAGCTTTTATACTCCCGTTTAGTGCATCATTATAATTTTTTGATGAAAAGTTGCCGATAAATTTAACTTAATACTTATTATACTTTAGATCTTGTGTCTTTGAGGTGCTTGGGTATTTACACATTTTCACAAATTTTAAATCATTGTATCAATGTATATTGTATGTTGAATCATAATTAAACAAATTTTATAAAAGGAACTCTATTGCACTTATATTATTTATATATTTGTGTTATAATATAAAAATATCAATAATTTTTGTCTTTCCTAGCGAGATTTTTAGTTTCAGTTAATAAATATGATTTCTTTTAATTATTAATACTGATATTTTTACAATATTTTCATTCACACACAATATTTTAAGTCCCACACTAAACATATTTAACAAGTCATTTAATATTTAAAATGCAAATAAGCAAAAAATAGATATATCGTTAGATTATTATAATTCAGCCATAAATTTTACTTTTGATATTAATTATTGTATTCAGGATACAAAAATAATTGAAAAAAAAATTGCTGATATATAATTTGCATATTGTTTAAATTCAGAAGATTCGATTCAGATTTGCTTTACAAGTATTTTCATTGTATCCTTTAATCGACATACTTGAATAATAAAAATGCTAGGAGTGATATCACGAAAATAAACGATAATTTTGAGATTCTATTCCGTAAATTCTGAAGCATATTTACTCTTTTCTATACAGTTATGTAAAATAGTAATAATAAAGGTATGAATTATAGTAAATGATCAGCAAATTAAAAGTATCGCAGATGTTGCCGCAACAGCTTCGTATATAATTTATAAAACATGAAGGCTATTTTTACAAATGTTATTTCCACAGTTGTCAAAAGAATATTGCAAATATTAATATCTAATAATTGGAGTAACAATAAATTAAATCGTTACTTGACTAATTACTTGTAGTGGTTTTGAGAATAATCAAAATGCTTTCAATAATTACAATAAAATTTAATAACCACGATCAAATTAACTTTATTAAACAATTATAATAATTTATTATAATAAATGCACGAACATATTAGAGTTTTGAAAATGCTAGTAAATACCAGCGAAGCATTTAAGGCACTTACTTGCATACTAAATAAAAAATCAAGTACTCCACGATAATGCAATCAGATGTTACAAAAAACATTTTAATAAAGAAAAAGAACTGATCAATTAAATAAGTTAACCACGTTTCCGCACTAGCTTCCTGCTAACTGATTAGAATCGGACTATGCAATCGTCCGTATCGTCCTCCTCCACGCTCTCTATGTTTAGAAAGCGTGCAGCTACGACCTTAGGTGGGGGGGGGGGTTGTCCATACATTATATCAATACAGCACTTAGTTTTATAAGTTATTCGATTATACATTTTTTTTTTATAATATTTTGATGTATATGTGCGAACTGTAGTGCCGTTTATTGAGAAACTTATAGAGTTGCGTCAGCTTATGAAAATTATTTATTCCACAAATCAATCGATTCTCATTTGGCTTCTATTCATCAATATACTACACAGTATTGTTTTCAATCATTTAATCCATAGTTGACGGTATACACGAGTATAAATTACTTTTCTTAGTTTTATTTGCTATAATTTAACTCTGATTGTGAGTATAATTTCAAAAACTATTTGAACAATAAATATTCTTATTAAACTTTACTATAGTGAAATATAATAAATTCATATATGGTTTTAGTCTTAATAATTATATACAATTTTTCAAAGAGAATGACCGATTCTTGATAATCCAGTAATTTATATCCGATTATGGTGTACGATATGATTTTATAAATTAAATAAAAAATTTTATGTACGTTTACTGTTCTACTTTTAAAATTTAAAAAACGCTATTAAATTTAGAAAATATATACTTCGTTTAATATCTATGTGAACTCTTTTTATTTTAATTATTGTAAATTATATCAAGAGTAAAATTGAAACTAATATCATTGTAATAAAATGAAATCAGCAAATTAATAATACCAAATATCTGAATCTGTCAAACTTTTTTAATCATATAAGATCAAATTTAAGTATTATTGAATAATCAAGTCAAATTAAAAAAAAATTATTTTTTATATACAATATGCTATTGTACGATTTAAGAATATTTTTTGTCTTTCATAATATGTTTAAGTTTATTGGTATTAAAACCTTCCACAGTTTTCCAGAAATTTATGAATCGATTTTTAATTCTATTAACATTTCCATATATTAACTCTTAAATACAAATATTTTGTTTTTGTTGATGTGCTGGTGCTATTAAATATATCATATAATATATATAATATATAATAATCGCCGTGTAGATAATGACCTATTATTTTACACAGTTTTCTAGGAATCTCGATACCAAATAATTACATCCCTTTGTAACTATCAACTATAAATTGCGAATAAACTCCACAATATTACTCGAGTATCAGAACATGTTTTTGTTCAATGGCGCCAAAATAAATATATATTTCCAATGTTCATATATTAATTTGACTAAATTAAGAATTTTTGACACATTATTATCCTCTAAATTTTACAAAAAGACTGACTTTCAATCTAAATATTGTTCATTACGGAAATTTATTTTTAAAGCATAAAAACAATTTTGTTTCTAGATCTAAATTAAATCTATTATTTCTCGCTTAAATGAATAAATGTTTTTTCTTAAGTTATAATATAATTTTATAAATAATGTTTCATCTCGATTATATTTGAAATAACTATAAATTGTTTAATAATTTTAAAAAAATTTTATTTATGATATTATTTATTATATCGAATTACTTTAAGGTTAGTATAAAAAAATACTATAAATAAAATATCTAAATATCTCGAATGAAATACAGTATACACGAGAATCCTTTCAAATGATAGAAATATCGTACAAACTATGTATGATACAACTAGAAATTTGAATCTTTCCAAATTACAAATCGAAAGTTCAAATCAGAGCAATTTATATCTTCTATGTTACACAATATTCATCGCAGTACTTTCGACTTGTACGCAAAAAGGAAAAACTTTAAAACATTTTTAATATTCGGTATCTTGGCACATTCATATTATTAAAAGAAAAAAAAAAGAAAAATCAAAATAGAGATGTCACTGAAGGCTCATTAATTGAGCCATAATTAAGTTTACTATTTATTTTCATTTGATTTGTATTTATTCTCATTTTACTCACACACATTATTAAAATAAATAAAAATAATTAACGATAAAATTACAAACGAAACTATTTACAAACTAGTTTTTCAATTTTTAATTTTTAAAATTCTGTTTTCCCTTTTGCAACTCAACTTTGCATTCGTATTTGATTATTAGTGGACTGATTGCGCAATGCTGCATACTTCCGTTTCCTCAATAAACAAGAATTTTCACGTTTTCCCGAGACCGACATTTCTAACTGAATTCTATAGCTATTTGTATAATACAGAAAATTCAAAAGAACAGGTGTTTTTTTATTTTTCATATTTCATCATTGTGACTGAAATTTTATGCTGCTGACAATCATCGCGGATTACGTTAGTGTAAGAAAGGTTTTTTAAGTTACTGAAGTATGTAAATGCATTAGTTTTGAAAAATTAGTACAATGAGTTTGAATATAATGGTTATGCAATATATATTTTAGTTTCATTTAGTAGTTTAAGTGTCTCTTATTTTTAATAATTGAAAATTTGAAAAACGAATTCATAATTCCAGTAAAGGAAATACAATTGGCATTAAGAGAAGTTATGTGTCATCAAAAATTGATTTAATCGGTATATGTAGTGAATATGTTTTTTTTTTAAATCTTATATCACGAAACGATATAAAAAATGTAGAAATAGTAAAGCGCATTACATTGTTTGTGCATTTACACACATGTAGGTGTAACCACAGATCTCTTGAGAACTACAGTGTATGATGATTAGTTTAGGCGGGTCGTTGATTTTTATATTTTCGTATTCGTATGAATCTAAATATATTATGCATTATTATATATAATAATAGCAACAACAACAAAACAATAATACTAAATACTAATAACTTGCAGCACCTATTTGTAGAAAAGTTATATTTTGAAGATTGTATAAAAAACTAAATGTTATTTTACCGTCTGCTCAGAAATACATAAAAATAATATAAAATTTATAATATATGAGTTAGATATTTCATTAAACTGGCTTGTTGCTCTAAATTATCCACAGACCTTATTTACCTGACCTTACTTTTTAGTAATTCTTTTTTTTTTAACTAAAGGTGATTATAGTAATACAAGTTTTAACAACATCATAACAAAGGACAAGGAGAAATAGATTTTTAATACTTTTTTTTATAATAAATTCAACTGATTACGTACAGTCTAATGATATAAAAGTAATATTAAATTTTTCTATATATTTTTTAATTTGATTAAATATGTATCTAGATTTATTAACACAGATTTTTTAACGTGTGTTTTAATTTTGTACATATTAATTTTATTGTATAATTTTATTATTTAGAACATTATTAACGAATAATATTTAATAATTCTTTTCATTAAGAAATCGTTTGAACAAACACCTGCAAAATGTATATGTATTATAATTCTTTCTTTTTTTTCTTTGTTAAATATTTAACTTAAAAAAGAAACTGAATTCTTCAAATTTAAAGGAATACGTGCAAGAACATAAAAATTACGAATAATACAAATCGCATATGATGAGGCTGTAGATGCCAATAAACAAAACATATGAAAATGAAGCTTCATCGAATTTGTGCGATTATGAAGTAAGCAGAGCATTGCGATGCTCAGAAGCCGCCGCGGCATCATCAGAGTCACGCATTGCGAATACTATATGTATTGGGCACGTTTTACCGTATACGTATACATTTTGATCTATAGAATAAAGAAAATTATAATTAATTGGCAGTTGTAACTTTTCAATTTAAAGAAATCCGTTAACCTACCAAAAGAGGAAAAATTATGTTTTCTTTCCATTTTAGTCATACGGAGCGTATCTTTCTTTTTTGTATATAAATTGACCAGTGAAACGAATTGACTGCACGATTACTACAGTTACCGTAATGAATTTTGTGAGAGTGCCGACAGGCCTCGATGTTAATCACTTAAACGAATTCAAAATGAATTAACCTGCTTATACATTAGCATTTTAATTTTTTTAATTTTTTTAATTTTAATGGCTAGAAATTTTAAAAATAATTTTTAAGTCATTTTAGACATTATTAAATATTTTTATCGACTTATAAACGTAAATTTAAGGATGATTTTTGGAGACTAATTGATTTAAAAGAAGGATACTTTTTGATTTAATATGAATATTTAACTAAAACGTAGAAAAAAATTGTCCGGTACAAAATTAATGTATAAAAGTAATAACTAAAGGAAGGAATGTTTCGTCGAGATAAAGAAGAATCACTCTGAACAGATAAATCAAGATGCTAATAACATTATTTATATTTTTATTTATTTTATGTTTTAAGTTTGATTATGTATCAATGCAATATATATTTTCATTTTTCCATATACCCAAGGAAAACTTATTAAAAGTAAGAATTTTAAGAATAACAAAAAATAAATATAAAAAATCGATTGTCATTTTTATTATAATTTTTATATTCTTTTTGTACAATAACAGTGTAAGAAATTTTAACTAATTATTTAGATATTTTTAATTTAATGATAATATTTTTTTCACTTAATAAAATATTTTTAAATACAATGATTGTCTACATTTTTATAATGATTACTTACGCAAAAATAATTCTACCTATCTTCAAAAGACATTCAAGAAAGAAACAAGAATTTAAATAAACTATTCTTTAAGAAATTTATAATTAATAATTGACGACAATCAGATGCAAGAACTCAGGTTATTTAATAATTGAAGTTTTTTCTTTTAAAATCAGTAATATACAATATCGTATGAATTTATAACACAATAAAACAATACTAGATGATTGTATACCCCAAGCTATTGAAGAAAAAAGAAACAGCAGAGCTAAGAGAAAATAACAGAGCTTTGAATCGTTTAGTGTACAAAACACTACCCAAGCACCATTATAGACTTGTAAAGGAAAATCCTATGGCTATACCATCATCCAGGAGCATGTGTGGGAAGAATAACAGGTCGGCTTATCGTTGGCTCTCCGCAAGCAAATCCAAAGAATCACTAGATAAAGGACGCGTCGAGCAACTAGCAGGCGATTCGCACGGTTAACTTGCCGACAATTGGCAAGAGCGACCAGTTAAGTCCGTTGTGCGTCGTAAACTGACCGGCATGGCGCTTCACTACTGCTGCAGCCGGCGCTCTTTTTCAGTCCCACTTGCTATTGGCCGGTGAAAGGACGCGGCTAGAGAAAGACAGAATGTTCCTTGATGCACTTGCGTACATACGTGTTGTGCACCTCTTACTCTGTCTTTCTCCCCCACCTCCTTCCCCTTTCCACTCCGGCCATCACAAACACCATAGCGCTCACTCCTTGCATGTTTATGCATGAACGCGCGCCCGTGTGTGAGAGCATTCATAAATACTTAAAAATAAAATAAAAACATAGATATTGTCTTGAATAAAAACAAATTTTCCATCCTTCTTTATCAATAACAGTCTTCTTTTTTACTGGAAAATTTCAATGCTTCGTATCGTCAGAACAACCTACACAGTATCACCTACCATGGAATGTATCATATTTATTTGTAATAAGTACAAAATAAACTAATCCAAGAATAGAATAAATAGTACTAATATTTATTTGTTTGAAAAAATGGTAAAATATTGTAATTACTTAAAATATTACAATTTTAAACGATTAACATGGAAAGTCATTTATATAATGTTTTTAATGCACAAAATTATTTCAAATAACTGAAGAAAGTAATATTTTTATAAATTTCTGATAAAAAAATTTGAAACTATAAAGGTATTATCTAATATTATTGTAAATAATTTGATTGAATGACTAATTTTCAAAATATTTATCGAATATCAATTCAATTTGAATAATGATAACATGGAGTGCTTGAAGAATTTGTTTACTTAAGGCAATTTAATTAATGAATAATAAAATTTTAATTATGATAGAAAGTTAAATATTTTAATAGATCAAAACAATTTTTATTTTATAAAAGGAAGATTATTTCCATTAATTTATTCCGATTATATTCTAATAATTAACATGTATTGAAAACTGTGCATATTAAATTATCATAAAATAATAAAATTCTAAAAAAGTAATACAAAACATATGCGTGGCAGAGAAGTGTGGCCTCCGATGAATAGGCTGTTCAATTTTTATCAATATTCACTACAGACTTGCATGTAGTAAAATCAAATCATTTCTGAAGGCAATACAAGCTCGAGTTTTCTATCAACTGTTTCATCAATTCTTTTTTCTACTATTATAATCACTAATACTTTACTATTTTATATAATATTTATTCAAGTTATGCTTTCTTTTATCCATTTGTTTCGTTCAAAATTATATATCGAGTTTCTATAATTATAATTAATCGCTTTAAATGCGTAATCATAAACCACAAGCACGTGTATTTCTTTTTAAATATGCTTAAAGTATCTAAAGGTAATACAATTATTTTATTTTATAACAAAAATTTTTGTAGCCAATGAATGTATAGAAGGAGTTAGTGAGTAAGAGTTATAAGCGATGGTTAGGTTGTTTTTTAACGATATGCGAAAGATAAAACATATGATATTGCTATTTAAATTGAAATAAAATAAAATTCGAAAGATAAATAAATGCAACAGCTTATGTCAGTTCCACTTAATTAACATCGTTGTTATCCTACTTTTTCAAGTGCGACTATTTTATGAAATGTATTATTTGCTACTCTAAATTATTTAGAAATATTACAACATTCAAAATATTAATACAATTGAAAAAGTAAAATTTTAAAAATATTTTAAAATTATTTTATGTTTTTTTTTTAAACTACAGTAAATATATTTAATAACAAACGTTTATTACTTTATACACAATATTGAATTTAATCCAATATATTAGACAAATTTAAAATTAATTATATATTTCATTGTTGTAAGATGGCAATGTAGTACACAAGTTTTTAACGGATGTATGTGATATAAGACGCCATTATAAGAAACGTTTTTAAAATTATTTTAAGTTTGATCTTAGCTATTTACGAAATAATTAAGTTTACATTAAGTCTTTTATTTAATAAATATTTTCAATCGTTAATAATAATGCAAGTTATTTTCTTCATTTGTATTGGTGCAATTTTAAAGTGAATTTAGACTTAATTTTGTATCCAAATTCCTATGAAAATATTAATAGAATGTACATGAAAATGAATTTAATACATCATAATTTCATTGGCTTTATCAAAATGTTAAAAGAATATATCATATCATATCGAAAAAATAAATATTTCTATTATTACACACACACACATATATATAAATAATTTTGTAATATTATACTGTTATATTATTTTTTGTACAAACATTTTTTCAGAATATTTGACACATTTAGAGAATCTGAATTCGTAATAATAAATTTATTTGAGTGAAAAAATTGTGTAAACGATAATTAATAATAAAATTAAAAAATACAACAAATACTAAATATTGACAGAAATGTTATAACTATCTTAAAAATAAATGAAAAGTTAAAATTTATATTAGGTAATGTAATATTAATTAGGTAATAGTAATATTACATTTCCTCTTACACATAGAGAAAATTTGCAAAAGATTATTATGAATGAGTTGTATATTATGGATTGTTTAAATCTTATAATAAGGTGAAAAATTATAAACAATAAATAAAAATAAAATAATTTAACACAAGAATTGTATGTTCATTTGAGTACAACCAAGTGGAAGAATTTTAATGTAATAATTTTAATTAAATAATGCACGTATATAATAAATGATAATTTACTACAAAGAGGCGATAACTAGAAGAAAATATTTTATACGTTTTTTTTCAAGAACTTGTCCATGGAGTTACGCTGTCTTGCAATCACGTAAGACTCGGTGTCGGTACACGTGTACCCGACGACCCCGCACTCAACACGTGAAGAGCTGTCATGCGCATCGCTATAATCAGTGAATACCACTAGGGCTCTAATTAAGTCTGGAAAGCGGTGCAAGGTTAATGCTGCCTAGCCAATTGAGAAAATATGTGTGCGTGTAAGAAAGAGCTTTGGCTTTGACCAATGCACATGAATAATGCTTAAACTGATTCTAAAATCACTCGGCGAATCAGTCGAAAAATATTTCTCTTGTGAGAAAAAATTATCGAGCTTCTCAGATTTTAACGACAGTGTTGATTTATTAATCGAAGTAAACTCATTGCGGCTACATCAATAATATTCTAAACATATATCCAATGATCAATCAAATCAGAGGTACTTTACACATTAAATTACATTTGACGAAATTTTATTGATTAAAAAAAAATGTTATTTCATTTAGATTTCTCGAATATTTTCTTTAAAGCTCAACCTGTAATTTTACTGAATAAAGTTCAGTTAATTAGATAATAGTGATAATAGAAAAAATATCAAATAGATTGATTAGACTTATTCAAAACCTTTTATAATCATTACTTTTATACAATTTTCATACAATCGCATTAAATTTATATACATTTAATTAAAATTCGAATATAAATTTTCAGAATAAATAATTCAATTTTTTCATTAAAAGCTATATAAGTTACAACTTTAAAAATTATATGTAATTAATTTTTTCTTGATATAAGAATTATTTTAGGAATGACAAATATTAAGTATTTCAGTTAAACTTTTTTATTTATTAGTTTTATTATTTTGAAATATACATACACTGAAAGTGATGACTAAGTATCATACGATTACAGAAATTATATATTATTTAAAATATATATGTTAATTGAAATAATTGAGAATTGATGAATTGTTATTTTCTTCTAAAACTAAAGTTATACTAAAGTAAGTAAACGTGAAAAACTCTTTTTACTTCTGGAAATGGAAGAAAAATTATTAATTAATTTACAATAATTTACAGACTTTTAGAAACAAAAATCTTATTAACCACAATTATTACGAACATTTTTAAACAAGAGGGCTAATTGCATGTAATTTGTAGGAGTCGAAATAATGAGAAAATAAGTTAACATCGCTTATATTTTTCGAGTTTCAAAAAACAAGAGTATCTTTGTATTTTCATAGTTACTGTTAGTTGACGGCCTCCGCGTATTACTTAGAGTAGTCCAGGGACAAGACTCGCTTTACAGTAGTATAACGAGATGCAAATTTTTCTTTTCAAGTGCATTGCGACATCTATAGGTCGCCACTAACAATTTTCAATTTGACTTCCCTACAAGATGCTCGATCCATACCAAATCGTTGGGTAGCTCTTATTACTACCGGTATTACTGCAATACTTTCGTAATAATGTGCTATCCAGTATTCCAATTTTTTTATAGGAATTTTAAAGTGATAACTTTTCCATTAAGAAAAGAATGAGCATCCTTTTTTATAATTATTAGGTTACCGCATCGAGTTGGAGATACGCATAGGTTCTATAAAATATTTAGATTCGTTAATCGAATATGATCAAATTATGCAGAAAATAATGCAATTTACATTGCATTACATGACATTTGGCCATTTTCTCTGCAATTCATGACTTATAGACGCAATTAATAACTACCAATCATTGTTGTGTCAGTACTTCACCATGACCAACAACTGAAGTTAAACAGCAATCATCGACCAGAATAGTTTGATAATCATTAAACGAACGATCATTTATCAGCAAGAGATTAAGAAACTTTAAATTTGGTAACATCAAAGGCACAAACTCATGATACTGAAATGAGAACTAATATATGAAACGAGTTTTACTGCGCAAATTTATACACTCTATTTAAGAAATCTTATATCACGTGGCTCTAAATTAAATATACACGTCAAATATTATTTTATTTTAATAGACACACACACGCTCCTGCACACATGCACGCACACGCAAACAGCATACACACACGCGCGCGCGCAAACTACACAACACACACAACGCACACACACAAACACAAGTACACACATTGCTCTGTTTATAATTGGAATTAAACAATTATAGAAAAGGTCATGTATATCTTGCTTAAAACAATGGAAAGGTATTAGAATGCATACAATGTGCGTGTAATTGTTATAAATAATTCCGAGCTTATTCATATTAAATATTTCAAAACCATTTTTGAATAAATTAAAAAATTAATTTATATTTTCCGTCAATATATTTTATTAATTAATTAGTCGAAAAAATATATTAATTTAATTACACTATATAGATAATTCATATCGATACAATTAAAACTAATACTTTGGTAATACAAAAACTTAAGTTTTCTAATAAAATTACTAATTTTACGAATGAAAATTATTTATGTTATTAATAATTCTTGAATAATTTGGTATTTAAGTATTGAAAATAGTTATAAAAATATTTATTTGCTATATTTTTAAATATTACAGTTACTGTTTGATTACTTACATATGAATGATCTTGTTTAATTTAAAAGTAAGTTTTTCATACCTAAAACAGATAAAAGATAAGCACAGATTATTTTTTATATTCTAATTGAAAAAACAAAAATATAATACAGCGTATAATTAATATAAATAAAAATTGAATTAATTGACATGAGATATAAGTTGCTTTAACATAATAATGCAATAAATTTCTAATCATAATTAAAATACTTGTCTAATTTATATCTTATATATATAATAGATCTACTGATTTTCAGTGACATTTTAATTCTTTTTCTTATTAATTTATTACAATTTTGCAATTCTTAAAAATAAATAAGTTATATAACATAAGTAAAAAAGATAATATTTTGTGTGAAAATGTCTGCTTAAATTAAATATATTTCAAAATAGAAGAATAAAATATACAATTTCAATAAAATCTGTATATATGAAAAGGTACGAATTAAATCTTGGAAGGTAAAAAAGCAAGTAAATCGCAAAAAAATAACAGAAAAATGTACGTAATATATCTTCATTAGATCTACTGCATTGATGATATGACATTAAACAAAAAATTAAATATATTAAGAATACCTATATAATGTTTGTAATTCCAACAGTTTCAAGAATATTAAATATTATATTAATATTAATAATATTTAATATATCAAGAATTATTATATAGTTAAAATAATATATTTAAATACCATAATTAATTAAAGATATATTCAAATATGAAATATATATACATACTATTTATATAATGCCATTTTAGATTCACAAAATTACACCTCTAGCAATTGCTATTTTAAAGATAAAAAAAGACTAAACTAAATTAATCCATTAATAACTAAACGTAACTATAAAAAATTATTTCTAGATAAACAACTAAGATGTTTGTCGCAATTATTTATATACGATTTTTTTTTTAATGTTTCTGAATATTATATTATGTTTTATAATTATACATTGTTACATATAGTTAACAGAAAATGTACTATATTGGTCAAACTAAAAATTTTATTTCATAGTGATACAAATTGAAATACCTATACGTTTAAAATCAATTTTATGAATAATTTAAGAATTGGATACTATTAGCAACTGTTAAAAATAGATATTTTTATTAGTTGAATTTCGAATTCTCTACAAATAAAAATTATTTGATATTTTTAGCTTTTTAAAACTATTTTATTAACTCTATACATACAATTTTCAACTTATATAACAATGCAATTTTAATATTTTTTTTTCAACTTTCCAAATTGTTGAAGTTCAAAATATAAAATAAAATACAATTTTAACTAAGAAAGTTTTCATAAAATTTGAATTAAAAATTGAATGTTTTAATAAAATAATAATATTAAAGAAGGTTAATTTTTCACAAACCGTTGTTTTAAATACATAAATTATACTTATAGATTAATCTTTGATTATATCTACAAATTATATTTTTATATTCATTTTTCAGAAATCGATTATTTCTTTTTTATAATATATGATATTGGAGGTAATTATTATAATTTTAATAAAATTGTATCAATTAGGTAAAAGCTTAATTGTATATTTAACTCTATTATATTTTTAATAAATTTTACTATATTAATAATTATAGTTTTATAACAAATTTCTAAAAATTTTACTATTTTAAAAATACGTTTGTTGATTATACGTATTCTACTTAAAGATAATAATTTTCTTATTATAATTTATAACATGATTTTCTCCTAAAGTTTAGCACTTACTTAAAAATTAATGTAATTATGCAGTACTATATTATTCTGTTATAATCAAGAAAATTTTGTATCTTAAAATTTTGTTTATAATAGTATAAAATATAATTTAAATAATAAACATGCACTGGTAATTAAAATATTGCATCGAATAAGAGTTTGAAGACAAAATTATTGTTGTCATTTATCAAAATTACAAAATTTATTAAAAGTTTGCATATTAAATTTATTTTTTAATTTTACCAAAGAATATATATTTCAATTCAATATATAAATTAATCCATCAATTTATCGTTTAGAACTTAAATACTGGTATAATGAATTTAATAAAAATGTTGTATTTATGAATAATAATTTTTTTTATTATTTTTTGTTTTTATTATATACATTCATAATACATTTTAAAATATACTCTTGAAATTTTTAATTTTAAGAGTTTTAATATTTACGAGTTCATTATTTTTTAGTACTTTATAAAATTAGATTTACTGTTTAATATATTCTGTTAGTAAAGAAAGTTTAATATTATATTAAATATTATTATTATTATATATAAATAAAAAAAATAAATATTAAAATTATATAAAAAAATATTAACCGTAAATATACAAGAGAACAAATATTTTTACTTAATAAGGATCTTTTTATATTTAAATTTAAAATTATTTTTAGAGAAATATAAATAATATATTTTTAAAAATTTTTACAATATGTATGACATAAGTATTTAACTGATTTTTATATTTAAAATAAGTTGAATAAAATATTGAAATATATTTCCAAAGTTCACTGGCCAAAATAACGATTGTTTTAAGCTAAATATCAAGTAACATAAAAAACATAATTTACATGACATTCACATGCTAAGAAACTGTTTCATAATAATTAATAAAATATATACATAAAATTTCGAAAACATTTATCTTTGTTATTGATTTAAAATATTTATGCTACTTTTTTATAACTAATTTTGTGCTAGCTCAGATATACCCAGCAATACAACAAATTTTTTCTTAAAATTAAAAACTTACATGTCATTAAGAAGTTTAGAGACATTAAAAACAAATTTGTATAAATTATAACTTAATAATTATGAATGTCTTCGAACATTCAATTATATAACAATATAGAAAAACAATATTGAGAAATATCAAATTAAAGCAATTTAACATTAATTAGAATTATGTGTGATTATGATGTATTAAGATTATTACATTATTTATTATATACTATGAAAAATATGTAATTACTTATTAACATGTTTTTTTTTTATATTATTTGTAAGAATTTTTAAAACATTTGATTTCATTTACAATATTTTCTTTTTTATTAAATAGTTATATTTCAGTAGTTTTAAGCATATTGAAATTAATTTATATTTCAAACAACAGCTTATGGTTTGCACCAATGAAAATTAATAAAGAAGTTAATGAAATTAATGTACTGGTAGTTTAAGAAATAGTAGATATATAAATAGAGAGAGAGAGATTTTATAAATACTTTATATATATATTTTTCTACATATATTTGTTTAACAAGTACTATATTTTTTGATAAATTTATAAATACATACAATAAATATAATAAAGTTTAATTATGCCAAACGTCCTAGAAAGCTTCTTAATCTTTATAATGGTAATTTTACTTATTATAGACGTTACATTTGTAATTTATGAATACTTATTTAATAAATTTATGTACAACTCCAAATTTTCTTTCAACGTTTACATTAATTCTATACATATTTTAGTTATCAAACGAATACAAATTAGATGTAAAACTTTATTTTACATTTATTTTACTACGTAAATACTAAATATATTACAATTTATTTTATACAGAAGTATAAACTTTTTCATAATTTATGGTTTCATTTATTGATTTTTTATGATGCAGTTTAAATAAGTATCCTTATAAGATAAAAATATAAGTTAGATCAATCTTTGTCTTTATTTATTTATAAATATATATGATAGGTTGTTTTGTGAAAATAATCTTCCTGGAAGTATGAATTTATAAAAGCTTTTATTTTGGATAATTTGGCATATATAATACAAAAAATTTTATTATTTAATGTTAGAATATAATAATTTTTTAAATTTATTAATTTTGCTATTAGTGTTCGCAATATATTTTATAATACATCGATTAAATAAAAATTATAAAAGAATGTATTTCCAGAATGATCATATTAAATAAATGAATTTTTATAAGTTCTTTTTTTATGAATTTATTTTTATTTAATTTACTACAAATACTATATTTCTAAAAATATATTGTCCACCAATATTTAAAGTTTAATTTTAAAAATATATTTGGAAACGCTTTTCATGTTATCAATCTAAAGTACCTGTAATCTTATATCTGGTAGAATCAGCATTCTCTCTTTTTTTAAAATTGAATTAGCTTGTTTTAAATTGTTTCCTTTGCTTATTCACTACTTATGACAATTAAAATCAGAGGATTTACGAGTGATGATTGTCGGTGAAATTGGCTAGATGAAAAAAATGAATAAAATACTTTCTGTTACTGGAAAGAAACTTGCATTCTTTTACAACGGATCGCACTTATAATGGTATAAGATTTTTACTTAAATGCCTTATTGATGAATACAAAAGTTCGTGCATCGTTTTAATGAAATATTAAATTTTAGTTTTACTATTATGTAAATATATATATATATATATATATATATATATATAGTCTTATTATATAAAAAAACAGCACAAAATAAAAGATTATTTCAAACTACACGTTTTTTAATAAAACACAATTTCATTTTTTCGATTATTTATAAATTATAATAATTAAATATTATATAGTGTAGATAAATAATTGATTGAATATATCACTTAATTTATATTTGTATAAATAATTAATTCAATATATCACTAATACAAGTGCGATTTTATTATAGTTAAATTTACCTAAGTATATTCAAAATTATTAACTTTAAACTAAATTAAATTAATATTAATTAGTTTAAAATAAACTTTTCTTTTAATATTAATATTACATATTGTGTAAAGTAAAAATTCAAACATTAGCTTCAATAGTGATGACGATAAGTTACATGATATGTTTTTACAGATTAGTCTAAATGAACTGTAAAATTAGTTTATTTTACAGAATAATCATAATCATAAATATATATAAGATATAGTAATATTAAATTGTAGAAAAATTGATGATCTATAATAAGTTTTTAAATAGTTGTTTTGAATATAAATGAAGTATATACATATATTCAGTAATAACAAAATTAAACTTATTACAAATTATTTATTTCATATTCAGAAATATAATCAGAATTAGTAAAAGTGTTGAATTTAAATATTCTCACTCAAATAATTCATAATTTAAATATTTATACCGTATTATTTGTATCAATCACAAGAATAATAATGCAATAAGACATTTAAATAAATACTTTATTATATAATGGTTAAGTTACATGACAGTTAGCAAGTTTTTTTTTGTAACAATAAACATGAAAATAAGTTAATGCTATCTTGTCGCAAATATATATTGTTGATTTCCAGAAAATAGATGCACTTAAGTTATTCGCTTGTATCGAATTTCCTATTTAAAAACACTGATGTCTATTGTTCACTTATGGTTGTAAAAACAGAACTATTTATATATTGGATAACACATATTTATCCAAATAAATAGATTATAAATTACTTAAAAAATAGGATGAAAATATCACAACACATGTACGTTCGGATGCCGCGAAAGGACTGAAAAGTGGAACTCGTGTAAAGACTTTAGTAAAACTACAGAGTGCGGTAGTGAAGAGCGATCGAGCTCACAAGAGTCAAGGAAGCGAGGACGAAAAAGAAGAAACGTTATAGTAAGAACGTTCCATGACCGATAGTGGGGATCACCATCAGGGCAATGGCAACTGCAGGATAGTGTGTGAGAATGCCTGTATTCTGTATGGTGAATACTTCGTAGGACGTACTATGGATCCGGATGAGCGAGAGAGAGAGAGAGAGAGAGAGAGAGAGAGAGAGAGAGAGAGAACGACAGATATGAGCACATCCTTTGTTGGTGCTCTATTTTGTTCTCGTCATTCGCTAAGCAAGAGCAACTTCGAATTCTCTATTCGATCAATATATATATACAGCCGTTGCTTTTTATACATTTTAACAAGACAGGTGCATCCATCTGTGTTCTTGCTATCTATACTGAGGAACAGAAATTATTTGGTTAAGTATGCGTATTTGATACGACGATACTCGTCTTTGCTAACGGTACGGTAAGTTTTACGTTGGAAATGAAAACTTTGACATTTAAATGATTATTAATATTCAAGATTTATTCCGATTATAATTTGTTGATAATATTTTTATTATATTATGAAAAAATAAATTATTACCATATAAATATATGAGTCAAAATACAATGTATAATTTATTCTAATAAGAGGGGAGATAATAATTTTAAATAACATAAGTAATATATCTTTTATTTTGTTTCGAGATGGATCTCTATATATTAATAGTAAAAAGTTCATACATAACCTCTATCTTATATAAATATTTTCTGCCTAATCATATTTGTAAATACTTTTTGACTATTTACATTTATTTTGTGAAATTTTTCGTGGATAAACTCAAACTTGTTTGAAATGGCATTCTTCATTTAAATTCATTTAAGCCTTTATGTTGAACATGTATAACAATATATGTTTTATGATCAGTAACCAAAGTAAAATCGGATTAGTAATATAATAAATTTAATCAAGATTGATTTTATTTAAAAAACTAAATAAAAATTTTTGTTATTAAATTTTAAACATATAATACTAATTTTATAATTATAAACAAATTTATAAGCAAAAAATAGAATTATGCATTAAAGTAAAACAATATTTTCTTTTTTTTTTATATATCCGATAGATCTAATTATGTTTTATTTATTATTGCTGTTCAAAGAAAATATTGCATACTAAAGAAGTTTTTAGTTTTACATTTAAAAGAATATTGTATTATGAATGTAATTTTATCTAAAAATATATTAAATATTAACCATTGAGCATTATTTATTAATCTTTAAAAGTAAATACATTTACAAATATATTCTCGATTTCATTCCGAAAGAGTACAATTATTATACAATAATAATTATTATTATTATATATTATATATATAATATATTGATAAAGTAATGGGAAGAGAATCTGTTATAATATTAAAGTCATTGCAAATCCAATTTAATGTATTAAATATATATTTTTATATATTTTTTCTTCTTTTTTTCTTTTTTCAAAACATTCCATTGGAAAATAGTTTTGTCACTAGATCGAATCGTAAAAGATAAAGTTTAAAAGATACAATGCTAGGTGCAATCATTTCTTCTTTTGAAGCTCCGATGGCAATGCCCAATAAGTACAAAATGTTAAATTATTTTTTACGATATTTTTCTGTTTAATGTGTTTAATTCTGTTTAATAAACAATAATTATATCGGGCGGTTTAAAAGGAGCCAATAATAACACATTTTATAGGAATAATATTAAAGGAAAATTTTGTAATTAAATGATCTTCCGTAAGTATTCATACAATTTAAAGAGAAAACAGTCAAATTTCACTGTAAGCACATATATTTGGAGTGGCATTTGTTAGCATTACTAAATACATACATTATGGTTACTGGCCAAAGTACGTTTATAGAGAAGGAAAAGCATCTACAATAATATTACCACTCCTCGCATAGAAATGTACTCAGAGTATAAAAGCCGGTGTGATCACATTCCACAGAGCAGCAGTGAACTTTCGAAAAATCAATGCGTCTGACATTTAATCTCGCACATACCTATGTAGAACGAGGCTCCTCTACACTACCATTCTTCTCGTTCGTTAACTGATTCAGGTTTTCTCTGTTGTTTTATAAATAATATGCCATTTCACGAGAGATGATGGATTTTTAAAAAAATATAAATAAATATTATACATAAACCTAATGAATAATTAATGTATCTTTGGTTTACACTAAAAATAAATAAAAAATTAATATTGATTTAATATAGACATACATTTACTATCTACAGTATCCATATTGTTTTTTAAGCAATATAACTTATTAAGGATATATTATACCAATACTATAATATGTAAATAAGTATTATTCATGGATTGATGTACATATGGATTCGTATAAATGTTTAAGAAATAACATCCGTTTACAAAGCATTAAATTAGTTAAATGTTAAGCTTCTTAATATTAAAATATTTAAATTTTATTTATTAAGTAAAATTTAAAAAGATTTAAGAATATTCTGTAATCTTTAAAAATATGTTAAAAATAAATTAAATTTAAATTAATCTAAATTGAAAAAAAGATTTCTATGGATTCAAATTTCTTCGAAATATTATCCAAAATTAAAAACGTTGGTCGAATTCAAGGTATATAAAATTTCCAAAAAAATTGATTGAATATGTTGTTATTTGCAATAAGAAAAAGGACCAATAAAAATTTATAATTTCATTTATAGAAATATGTGTTTTGAGAAATGTAAAAAGAAATTTTTTAAAACATTTAATTTGTCGTAGTAGATTTATTCCTTTAAAAGGTGTTTACGATGGACAACAAATTTTTTATTAAATTTTTATTTAAATAAAATAAAATTTACAATATGCATTTATTCTTATGTATAAACAGGAAAGTTTGAAAGATGCATTAATGACTTTACTCGTAATAAATTTTAAATATTTCATTTCTTCAAGAGACAGAATTAACACTTAAGTTTCCGATATGTCAATTACTTTCTTTAAAGTATCTTCACAGCATAATCAAATCATAAAATTGAATACCTGTGCTTCAGATCACAATTGGTTAAAAAAAAATAACATGATAATATTTTAAATTGATTGAAAAAAATTATATATTTTTTGTTAAATAGTACTTTTAGCGATTATTTATTTAATTTGTCGTGCTAAAAGAAATAATTGAAGTAAAAAATCCTTAAATCTTGTTATCGAAAAGTTTTTAAATTTAAATTAAAAAAATTTTAATTTCCGAAGGAAAATTTTATATTACAATCAAGTGTTAATTAATAAAGTTTTATAATTATTTTATAACTTAGAATTCCATTATCAACTGCTAATGAAATTACTATAACTTTTTAAATATAATATTTTCTGCTAATATAAGCTCTTCAGTATTAAACAATATTAATTTAATTTTGCGTCAACTCAATTCAAGTGAGTAAAATGTATATAATTTTCTAGTTATTTTAGGTAACCATATAAAACAATATAATACATAGTTTTATATGCAATATAAATTGTAAAGAAATTAAAATAAAATCTTATCAAATGAAAGATTTTAATTTTTACTTTGATATAGTTTTATAAATGTTTTAGTTATTGATTTTGATATACTATTTAAAATCCTAAATACAAATTTTAAACACAAATAAACATTAATAAAAAATGGTAATATTCATTATTTTTAAAGTAAAATACTATTATGATTTCATTGACTTTTTATGTTCTTTTTCTATAAAAAAGTACTATTTATTATTCTTTGTATTACTCAATTACTCATAGTAATATTAATTCATATTTATATTGTTTATATATATAATATATTAGATAATTTTGTCATTCAATGATGAAATATAAATAAATATTTTAACTTTAATCGATAATTATTTTGCAAAACTAAAATGTTCCGATATGCTTATTGGAAATTAATTAATAATGTTATATCCCGTTTATTATTTATATTTAATTGAAAAAGAAAGGTTAAAACATACTTTTTTTATAAATAAAAACACACGATTTCATGAATAAGTTATTGCTTAAAAGAATATGGAGAAAAAATAAAAAATCTAGGTAGCATCATTTGCGGAAGTTCAAAGTCTTATCGCGTTGTTTTGACTCCCCCTCTCACGGTCATGATAATCGTAATACAAGAAACAAAAGAAGTAACAGCAACAAGATACTTGTCAGTTTATACTGAACAAGAACAGGTCCCTTGAACCTGGTGTTAAGCCAAGCATTAAAGGTTCCTCTGACCGGCAGTCAGATAATGATAAGTGTCTTTATGTATGCGTAAATCGTGTAAAGCATCATGATGCGCGTCCCTCATGCGCTCCAACGTCTACGTAAAAGTTTCCTTGTAGAAACTTATATGTGCAATGCAATACTTTTTATTTTTAATTTAAATGTGTTACTAATGTTTATTCTTTTTTTTTGAGAAAAATGTTTATTTTTATTTCTGTAGTAGGACATAGTGTTAGATGTATATTTTTTAACAATAGTGTTATACATACTGATAATAAAGTTTGATAATAGAACATCATATACAAAGATGTAACTATAATTTAGAAATACTTTTCATTATTTCATAGAATAAATTGAAATATCATGTTTTTTTATATTATATATCTATAAATATCTATATTTAGATAAGTTTTCACAAAAAATTTTTCTTATTATATTTATATATAAAAATGATATTAGTTATAATCGATTGTATTTATTATAAAAATTTAATGATGCAATATTAGAAATGCAATTATTTTAAGCAAAAAATGCATAGTAAAGAAGTGATAAGCACTGAAATTTATTAAAATGATAACAACATTTTTACTAAAATACTGTTAGAGAATTCTTAAATACTCATGATATAAATAAAATTAAGTAGACTTAAAAAATTTAAAAGTCATATATTAAAATGGTTCAAAGTAGGATATATTGTATGCCTGGAAGGATGTAAATACGTATAATTACAATATTTTTTTTACTGGTTAAATTTAATAATATTAATTTATAATATCAAGAAAATTTATATTATTTCTCCAAAGATTATATTTAAATTATCTTTACAAAGCCATCTAAATTAATTGTTTGTCAATAAATTAAATGTTTAACAATACAAGACACAAAACCAGATTAAACAAAAATATAAAAATAGAACATTATGAATAAAACTGAAATAAGTATGTACACAGGTAAATAAAATTTAAATATTTTTTTCCCATACTTAATTGAAATTTTAATTTAATACTCTTTAGATAATTAATTTTGAAGCTGTATTCAACATCGATTTTAATTTAAATATATATTTAAATCTTTTATTAATATATTATCAATAACATAGTAATATTAATAATTTAATTAATTAAAAAATATTCAAATCGTTTAAACTAAAATTTGTTTTTAAATATAATACCTGTACATTAACTTTTTTTTTAAGAATTATTTATATTCGATATATTTCATTAACTTTATTTTTATAATTAATGAAAGTATTGTTAATGACACATATCTACGAAAAAAATTTAAAAAAAAATTAATATTTTTAATTTTATTGTCACAACTGAAGGCCCTATTTTCACTTCCATTTATTATAATATATAAAATAAGAAAAGAAAATATTTTTTGTATAAAACGTAATATAATAAACTGAATGAATTCATAAGATTAGTACTACGCTTGTATTAAATTTTATTTTATAAACTTATATATTTATATTTACGGAAACTCTTTGGCAATTTTGAAAATCAAGCAAGATACACTTAAGAGCAAATTATAAATATCTGATATAAAATCAACCACATTTATACATTAGAATATTACATATATATTACAATACTATCTTACTATTAATATTTTATTCAATAATTAAACAAGATGTCGCGTCGATGGTAAATCATTAATGGAATAGATCAATAATAATATAATTTGGAATAACAATAATTCAAATAAAAAATATTATATATTGTAACTAAGCATAATATTCTTTGTTGCCATTCTACAATTACTTATATCACATATCATTCTAATATTGCTTGCATCAATACTTTTTATGCAACGAATACAATAATCTAATACAATTAATTATTTATAAATTGATTTTTCCATAACTTATAATACAATTTTAATTATTTTTTTTTTATTTTAATTAAATAAATGAAAATACATTATTTCGGTACCTTTTTGATAATTGGAAAAGCTACTAATTTTATTACTTAAATTTTCATTTAGTATTATTATTCTTATTATATTTATTTTTATTATTTCGCGTATTAAAAATATGAATTTTAATTCTAAAAATTTTTACAAATTTGTTTATCATCAACTTTTTCTTTTTGCGTATTTATTATTTTATTTGGTTTTTATATTTTTATTTATTTTTATTTTTTATCTGTTTCTGTGTGTTTATTTAAATGTATTTACTTTTTTCGAGTATATATACTCGACGTTAGTCCTTTACCTTTATACTGTGTAATATAATTTATTCAACTAGACTACATCTAATTAATATTTTTAAAGACACCAATTAAAAGTATTTCTTGTAAATAAAAAAAAGGAAAATAGGAAAATTAATAAATAAATAAGTGAAATAGGTACATAAATATGAATATATCTATATTGTATAAAACAGACAAATAAAATGAAAATATGAAATATATATTTCGCGAAATAAAGGATTTATACGTTATCTTTATAATCGCATATTTAAAAATTATCGAACCAGTTACATATGATATGAATCACGAATTATTAATTATACAGTTTTTTTTCGAAAAACAGCCTATCCAGAAAAATATCAGTATAAAGTAAATGTTAAGGTACAATATAAAAATTT
This sequence comes from Ceratosolen solmsi marchali, assembly GCF_000503995.2. NCBI lineage: Eukaryota > Metazoa > Arthropoda > Insecta > Hymenoptera > Agaonidae > Ceratosolen > Ceratosolen solmsi. Next base: position 6,113,583 of record NW_011948426.1, on the reverse strand, counting down.
AATTTCTAACGAAAAGATATTTTAGGTACAGAGGAAACATCGAAGCACCAGCAGTTTGCCTCATTCAGATGTGACGCATCAGACGGAAGTGAAACGAATGTGTCTCTCATGCTACTGATGGCCACCTGTTTCGTATCACGTCAATATGTTGAAGAGCGAGCAGTTTGTACATGGTGCAGCGGAAATTACTCAACCTTAATTGGCTGCGAGACTAATAAAAAACGCAGATACATAGGCTTTTATCGATTATTATTTATTGATTAACGGTTGTTATTAAATATTACAAATTTTATTTATATATATAAAATCGAGTTAATATTAACTTAAATTTTTATAATTTTTTCGGAAGCATACGAAGTTTTTTTTTAATAAAAAAATACATAGTATTTCAATGTTTTGGATTGTACGAAAAGAAATTACTTTATCTCTTGGACCATAATTATTATATTTCAATCTTAAATAACTATAATGTATAACTCATAATATACAACAATTAATGGCTGTAATATACAATTCTTGGCATCTCAACACAGCTAAATAAACTATCAGACATATGAGAAAGATGATGAAATGAATCGTAATTGTAATGAGAATAAATGCAAACTCTTATATCTTAGAAAATTCATAATCAAAAAAGTTAAAATACTAAACATTTACAAATTTTACACTTTTGTAACTGACAATATCAGCTGATCATTATTAATTGAGTTATCTATTAAAAAGAATTCTTGAAGAATTACTTATTATTATATATTATATATACAGTATAAATCAAATTGTATCAAGCACATTATGTGCTGTCATTGGAATATTTAAAAATATTTTTTTATCTAATCTATACATATATCTCTGTTTTTCGATATTTCGTAATCAAATTGCCTTGTATGCGTCAGATTTCATTAAATAATCTTCTTAGCACACAAAAGTAAAGAATAATGGAAATATTCTATACTGAAATAAATAAACTAATTTAAAACAGCTACTATCATTGAAGAGCTAAATTTATATTTAAGTTAAAAAAAATCGACAATCTTTAAATACGAATTATTACCAAATTTGTACATACTAATTTGTAATTATATTATTAGAATCATTTATTTAAATCATAAAATACTCAATAATTATATTTTTAAAGAATTGGAACATAACGACTTCTATAGCTATAAGAAAATTGTTTTTGATCACAATTACATATATATTGTCTTTTCTTCTTTATCCAACGAAATTCACACTGACTTTCTACGAGCCATATACTTATTCTTATATATATACATGGAACTTTCGGTACGCGTTTACAACTATAAACAAAAGAGAACTTTACTTTCCCAGGTACTTTGCATACTGTAGAGACATATCTCCATTCATTTTCTTTTTGGTGTTTTTCCTTTTCAATGATTCATTAAGGTGTTGGTTTTCTTTTTGCATAATAATAAGTAAAAGTACTATGTGTTATATGTAAATACATATTTGCATAACACAATTCTTATATATTTTGATTTTTATGTGGCAGCATTAATCTACTAATTTACTATATATGGAAATATATTTATAAAATTTACTAGTAATTGTAAATATTGTAAATTTATTATATAACAATTTTTTATAGTTGAAAGGTAAATATGTATAGATTTGATCAAGCTAGGTATAATAGATTAAATTATATGAAGATTTTAATAGCCTAGGCCTATATTTTCAATTTGTTAGATTTTTATAGTATATTTTTATATTTGATCGTTAGAAATCCTTGTAAGTAGTTAAACCTGTTTAAAAACATACAGTATTATCACTATCATAACGGTAATCTCGCATCTTATTATTTTCGATTTATTACACTGCAATTATTTATTTATGAAACCATGTAAGTATCCTTATCTTTAATAAATTAAACAATATTATACATACAAAAAACTAATAATAGTTTGATACATTATAACATACAAATATATGAATAAGATATTCTAATGTGAACATTTTATTTACAGAAATATATTCTACATATAGATTTACAACATAATATAATTAAGATAATTTATAACATACACTTATATTGTATAAATGTAAACATAGAACATAACATTCATTGTCATTAAAAATAAATAGCATATCTTGCAGCATAATTTATTAGTACAGGGATTTTTAAGTATTATATCATTGGGATTTGACATAAAAGGTTAAAAATATTAGCATATGTTCAAATTCGATAAATGCTGGAACGTAACTTTATTCAGTAATCAGAAAAAGTATTGAAAAATAAAAAAAGTGTCAATCTAAATAAAAGTATTAATAAAACAATTCTTCGTACTCCATAATTATTTAAATATTCAATTTATATATAGTCAAAGGTTTTTTTTCAATAATTAATTATATTTATTAAATTAATCTTTATACATAATTAGTGTGCAATTAATTTTTTTTTTTTTTAGTTTGGTTTAGTAATATTTTATACAGAAATAAGAAATACTGGTAAATTTTAATGAATTTATTAAAAATTTGTTTGAAAACATATCAATATTACTAATTTTAATTTTATTTTAAATTTCAATTTTAAATTTAAATTTTGTTTTTCGTCTTTTATATACTTTTCCATATGAATCCTATGACAATATTTATACAATTCTTTATCATTCTTTACACAGCTAATATTGGATATATCATCTTTAAAATTAGTGCTTTAAAATATAAAATTACTAATAGATGTTCATACTGAAAATTTCATTTATAATACATATCATTAAAAGTTCTATTAAAAAAACTTAAATATTAATATTTTTTAAATATTTAAATTTAAATATTAAAACTCGATATCAAGTAAAAATTGTTTTGTATTCAACTAGAATTTCATTAATATATGTATGATTTTTAATTTACTTTCTCTTTTAATTATTTTATCTCTTTATAATACAAGTTTATTTTAAATTTTTAAATCTGAAAGTAGAAATTTATTTCTTTATGATAAAAACATTAGAGCAAATTTTTATAAAATTTTATTAACTGGTATATTATTTATATATTTCAGTTCATTTTCTTTACATACATATTTTTTGGAGTTTTTCAGTGATATTTACTAATTTTAACTTACTAGATTAACAGTTTACGGCAGCTACGAAAAATAAAATGTAATATTTATTCTATATAAATATATTCAATGTAATAAATATATCTATCATGTATCGTTTTAAAAATACGAAAAATTATTATGTTATAAGATATTTTTTATAGTTAATAACAAAAATAACGAAATTTTGGATCTATCAATTTGATTAGTATGATAAATAAAAAATATTATCATCCATATTTATAAAAAATAATTGTGATTTTTTATTCAACAATCATTTTACGAAAAGCTAAATACTCATAAAATTATTTTCCAAAAATTATTTTATGTTTAAATTATAATATTTAAAATTAAGATTCATAAAAGCTTTGAATACATTGTGTAGTAAAAATTTTATTTTTAAACGATTTAATAGATTAATTAAAACATGGAATATATACATATAATTATTATTAATTATAACTATAATGAAAAACCATTATTTCAAAGTTTAAAATTATAAAACCATATTTCGATAGTCAGTATAAAAGTTTCACGATAAAAGATATACGGTTTCTTTTTAAATAGTTATTAAAATATATGTATGCTATCAATTATTTTAAATTGAAGAATAATTTAACTAAAAATTATATACAATAATTATTTTTTATCGTTACATGCAATTTTTATTATAAAGGAATATTTTGTTTTAATATGAATATTCTTTTACCTCTAGCACTTATATTAAAAAGAATATATGAACTATGCAATAGTAAGAATATATTATTGATTAAAGTATGCATAAAATGGAATAGTAACATATAGTTTATATGATTGAAACTTTAAAATTTTAAGGTATAAAAGCAGTATTTAACTTGATTCTAAAGCAAATCGTCAGTCGCATGTATTCACCACATTTTCCTAGATGATAATATTATTTAAAATTCCGAATAGTAATGAATCTCTTTTGCGTTTACATTTTTTATCAAGGGCGTACTTCTACAAGCCTTTCACGTATCCACAACCTTTCAAAAATCATGTAAAATCATTTTGCCAGCTATCGAAATATAACATAGTTTCATTGTTTGAACATATTCATATTATCTGCGATTCATTTTATATGAGTTTAAAACAAAAAATTAGTCTCTTTCTGAATTTCATTTATATTCTGCAATATTTCGTAAAAATATAAATAAATTTTATTCATGAATATATGATCTAAAAAGAAGAAAAATATTGCAAACTACAATACTTCCATGTTTACAATTTGTTCATTTTCAATTCGTATGTGTATTCGGTAGCTATTATAAAGATAGAATATCACATATGATTTCGTTTTAGAGTAAGAATTATGTAAAAATCTCTATAAATTGTTTTAAAGGATAAGCCTTAGTAAAATAATGTACTTTATATTTTTGTATAATAATCAATTGCAAACATAAACGTTATCTTGTAATTAACTTTGAATTAAAATTATTAAAAAATGCATGTGTATTTGTATAAATGATTTTAATCAAAAGTAAGGATTATAATTATTGTAATGGAAATAGATCAGACATTTTTGTCTAAATTAAAGAGCCTTTCAAATGAAAAAATTCATGTTTCTATATTTAAGATAGTTATTTTATCTAAAAATTATAACACGTAGTAAATTATTATTAATTGAAGGATTACAAATAAATACTATAATTAAAATAATTAAAAAGTAATTCTTAATATTCGTTGAAAAATCATTGCATTTATTCGAAAGTATAAATGACCACAAAAATTATATGAAATACATTAAAAGATTTCTTTAAATTCATAATGAAACTTGGAAATTTAGCTGAATCGACTGATATTCATAATACTTAATCTATCATTGTATTAATCAAACATTTGATCATTTTTAAACATACATTAACATAACACAGTAGAGAACAAAAATCAATTTTTCTTATGTTTCTACGCAATTTATAAGTACAATGTGATTATAGAAATAATAAATACTTCTTATATAATTCACGTGAAATTTTTAATGATAATCTGTTTTACTATATAATAAAATCGAAATATAGCAAATTATTATATAGTACAATTAATTTTGGAGAAAAACTTTAAAATTAAACAAGCAAATTTTTTATTTTATACTATCAACAGTGTATATATCAATTGGAATGTTCAATATATCAATAATTTAAAATGATTTAAAAATAGTAATAATTAAAATTATAATTAAATAATATTGTCCATTATTATAAGATTGTGAATGCAAATATATTTACGAACTTTTATCATTTTATCATTTTATATATTTTATAACATATTACATCATTTTTATAATTTTAATATTCTTTTAACGAATAACACATTAAAGTATTTTTGTTCTTTTTTTTTTATAAATTGGAATTACAAATATTGTACAGTAGAGAAATAGAATGTAAGGCATTTTTTTTAATGTTTAAATTTTAAAATAAAATTTTAAAGCTATTTTATCCATTACGAAATGCGTGAAATTGATGTTTGATTTCATGGGCAAGATTAAAGGAATTATTAATGCATTTACTGACGTAATCTCGATAATGTCTTGACTTTTTTCAAAGAGAGTTCAAGCTACATTTCATTTTTATTTGATTATTGCAAATTAACTGAAATTAAAGTCTTATTTTAAATGTATGTTTAAAATGATTTTTAAAATCATTTAAAAGAAAATTTTAATAATTTAAAATGCCTATTAAATTTTTAATTTATATTAAAAGAATTCACTTATTACATTGACTTCGTTTTATAAAAAAAATTTTATAGTTAATATAAATCCCATGATAATTTTAATGTAATTGTAAAAATAAAATGTTATTTCCACATAATTAAACATGAAATACATAATTTGTTTTAATTAAATAAAATTAACTAAGTAAGATTAATTAAGTAAAATGAGATATACTATATGAATTGGAATAAATATATTTATTTTTACATAATGATAAGGGAAAATAAGACTAAATTAAATTGAATTATCATTTACTACGAAATTATTGATTCGTACTAATACAATTATTGTAGTAATATACGAATTCTTATTTGTTTTGTGTAAATTCAAGTATCTATTTTATCAATATATTCTATATTTATCAAAATTATATTAGAATATGATTCTTTTAGAAATTAATAAATTAACTTTAATATAATTATTAAATAATGTAAGAGACTTAAAAATATTGTTCCTTGTATAAAACATAAGAAACATATTTTTTTAATTTAATAATCACATTAAAAGAAAAACGACATGCACATTACCGATCAATGAAGCAGAATAGAAATTCCACCAAATAAATACTCGTTGACAAGTATAAAAATAGAAAACTGTATAATATTTGGAAGCGTGCAAGATGACTCATCAGTAATATTGAAGTACAATGCATCTGACAACTTATACTAAAAAGTCTTAAATACTATCCAAAACCTTCGGTTCATTGACAATGAGAAGCCCCGCGCTTAGAAATCGTGTAATTTTGAAGGCACTTTACTAAACTATTATATTCAAAGCAGTTTCAAAAGCAACTCCGTCACGTTGACTTTACAGACACGCTCTTATGAGTCACTATTGACTGTCATTAATGATAAAAAAATATTTCTTCTTTAATAGTTTCTAACTTAGAACTTCATCAACGATTGATGTTTGGAATACAATTTTAGCTATTTAAAGGTTTTTTAAAAATTTCTTACATAAGACCGCATTTTTATCATATTGATTTTACAATTAGTAAATAAAGATTGCTACTTAAAGGTTTACAATTATTATTTAGAATTCGCACTTAACGTTTAGATGTTAAAAATAATCTATAGCTTAAATATCTAAAAAAAAAAAAAGAAATCGTTGTACTTTATAGTTTTCAGTATTTATAAATGACATTAAATTCATTATTTTTATTAATTAGAAATAGATATATAAACAAATGAGAATAGTTATTGTACTGGCGTAAACTATTATTATAATTAAATACGTTTACATAATAAAACTTTTATAAAAACAAATTTTATATAATTTTATAATCTTTAATAAGTTTTTTTATAAATATTCTGACATTTTTGAAAAATATTTTTAATTATTAATAATTGTATGCTGTATTAAATTAAATTTGTTAAATTTTGAAAGCCAAAAAGCATTTAATACATTTCAATTTAAAATTTGAAACTAAAAAAATTCAAGTGTCTAAAAATCGCCGATTTCTAATTTTCAACTATTTAAATAGAAATTACCATTTATATAAAGACAATCAGCATACCCATTAATTAACCTCTGCATTTTCGAAGACATTTCTGACGTACGTTCTCACAACCAATTATATACGTATATTTAATTTAACCGTGCATTCTGTTACAAAAAGTAAGAAAGAGAAAATTTTTTACTTCATATCTATTATAATATAAGTAATTTAAAAGTTTATTGTATAAATCTAACATTCCTTTGTATTTATTAGTTTGTTACCCCAAATGAATTATTTTTCTTTAACAAACTTTTTCATTAAGTTATATTACTTTTATATTTAAAAATGTGAATGTAGATTATGTTATAAAAAATTTGCATCAGTTCTGAATTATCAAGTGTATTTGAATATTTTTCAATTCTTTAACAAATATTTTTCATTATACCCACTCACAGCTGTCCGCTCTTCTATCGTTGAATTATTGTTCAAATTAGATAAATAAAATTATAATATTTTTATTAAAAATAAATGTATAAAATGAAAAATTTTTAATTCCATCTTCTATTATATATATATCTTTTAATAAGCTAATGTAATTGAATTGAAAATATAATTTTTTTTTCTAAATAAACCATTTTTTCTAAATATACGCTAAAATATTTGTGTGTAATTTAGATATAATCAGGTCTTCAAATATAATAATTATTGTTCAATTAACTTTAATATATTACAAAATATATTTTTAATCACCATCCATACATTAATTTGAACACTTACTTTTCATGTGAGTGTATACAAATCTTTCTACAGTCTCTTTCTATAAATATGTATTAATAAATCATATAAATATATTACTGTTTAAATAACAAATAATAGGAAAAATAATAACAATAGAAATAGACGAATTCATACTCATGTAATAAAGTAGATATAAAAACTATAAAAAATGTAAATGTCTCAAATGTAATCTTCGACTATCCAATCCGTATACAAAAAATGTTAGCAATCTTTTAGATTTTTGAGAATAATACACACTAGTGCGAAGTTGTTTTATAAGAACTTGAGAAAAACAATACATTCCATTCATTTATTTCGTATATTCAAACTTAACAATGCATCTCACGGTCTATCCTAATCTTTTCTTTCTAATTTTTTTAAATTCAACGCCATTTTTACACCAATACTTTATTCAAGTACAATCTGGACGATTCCATTTACTTTTGGAGTTAACTTCCACTAATAGTAAGCATATGTTGAAACATATGGATACTGCGGTAGAATAATCATGAATATTCAATGCAAATTCACAAACATTAAAATTCTACTCTTTACTGCATAACTTCTTTGTACATTTGACAGCATACCTTATCATCTTGTACTTTATTCCTGCATCAATATTGGGCATGAATTTTAATATTATGTAATCTCCGCATTTTATTATGATACGCACACAAACGAAAATTCAAGTATTGCATATACGATAACAAATTAACGTTCAATTAAAATAGAAATTTATTCGGTAAATACCTTTAGAAAAATCTTAAATACAAAAATATAAAGTTATCTAAGAAACAAGAATTGAAGCAAATTTAAACTTTAGAAAAATATAATAAAATAAAATCAAGTGATACAATAAGAATCAAATAAGAATAGATTTTAATGAATATATTAATCACATAAATTCTATCGTTGATTTAGTCGTTAATATTACACAATCGGTACAAATGAGCCTTATTTCACATTTTTCTGAATAAAGTTACATAATGTATGAGGCGATAGTAAAAAATCACGCTATATAGGCAACACGTGTCATAATAAAGTAAATGTATATAATTGATCGAATAAAACATTCTGAAACCATGGTCACACATACTATCTTTTTATTCATCTATAAACGAGTTTCTGACTTTTCTTTGATTAAGGAAAATACCTAAGGTATTTTACGATGATTTTTAATAATGGATGTTTAAAAAAAAAATCGAAAATGGTTTTATAATATAATACAGACACAGTTATTGAACAACAGATAGTCATTTAATTTCAAACTATAGGAAAATTATTCTTTTTTATTATAAGTTGTATGAAATAACGTTACTAATAATAAACAAACAATCAAATAAATTAGAAAATTTGTATTAGTTTTGTACAATATTAAGTTATATTAGTGGTAATATTTACGTTGATATTAAACTTAAAAATGTATGAATTAAAATAGAAAATAATATTCTACAATTTTTTTATAAAGATATGAGTATAAAGTAACAGTAATTAAAAAGTTAGAAAAAGTACAGAACTCTGAAACCGTATTCGTCACAGTGCAGCGATAGTATACGATACAGGTGCAAGTGCAGATGCGCATATGCATATGTACAAGTAAAATAATCTAATAAATAAATATTTTCGTTTAAGGTGGTTGTTTCAGAAATGATTCAAATGGAGTTTGATATGTCCTAGAAAAATTTAGACGTTTTACCTTATTTACTGTCTTGTCAAAAAATATACTCAATATAAAATTAACTTCACACTAGGGCTTAATTAATTTTATATATCCATTTCACCTATATATGTTCAATATGGGTATTTTCTTTGAGCATATTAAAAATTATGAATACAATACTGAATTGTAAGAGTCAATACATATAAAAGTTAACAAAATAAAAAATAAAAATAAATCAAATAAAAACAACTATGCGAAATTAAATTTTTAAAGTAGATTAATTCATAAGAGAAATAGTTGATTCTAATTTTAAACTGTTATATAGTTTTCACTTTTATGTGACATTTGTTTTCCATAATTTACCACACAATTAATAAATATAAGAAAAAAGGAAACTTGAAAAATCGAAATTAAATCCAAATGAATATATTTATATATTATAGATAAAATTATATTTATCGTTTTACATAAAGTATTATAATAGACAATTGTATATACGTGTTACATGTATATACTTGTATATACATGAGTTTCCTTTATTTTAATTTCATTTAAATTTTTATTTTATTAGTAAAGAATACGTTATCTTCATTTTTTCAATCACATAATTATTTATTTCATTCGATAATTATTTTAATTTAAGAATATTTTATTTTTATAAAAATAAATACGAAATGTCATACATCGTGTAACGTTCATAAAAATTGTTATCGCCAATACTATCACCATTATTAGTTTAAATAATAATTTCTAAAATTAAAAAACAAAGTACATCGCTGTAAGCAATATGCAAATTAAAAAACCTTACCCTTACAAATCTCGGCTTATAACCGTCATCGTCGATATCCCCGGCGACAATCGGATCGTTCATGTTGCCCTCATATTGCGCGATGATACCTCGAATAACACCAAAATCCACAATATCAACAAGGGCATAATATTACGCCATGGAGCCACAAAACAGTAAGAATGCACTTTACGCTTGTAGATTATAAAACAATACAAACGATCACTAGCCACCTCCCATATTAATAACAAAACAAGGCGAGGTTAATACTGTTTCCATAAACCTTCATATTGCCTTTTTTCAGACAGTATCAACGAGGGAAGGTTATGTTTGCACCTTTATTTGAGTTCCATATTCGTAATGAGATAAATATTTATTGAATATTGCCTGCATAATCAAAGTAAGTACTCCACTTATTGTCGCGACGTCTTCCACTGTTCTGCCGTCACTCGTCGTGTTTTGTCGCCATCTATCCAAATACCTTCCTTTCATTTGCTCTGTCTTTTTCCTTATAACGCTCTCTCACACACACTCTCGCTCTCTCTAACTCTTTATCTGTCTTTCTCTGCCTTGGGCGTTAATTGAGCAGATAATAAGTAGGTATGCCTATAGTATGGAGTATGTCGTTCCATACGTGCGTATAACTGCGCATGCGTGAAAAGTCTGAACGTAGGATGAAAGAAATTTCTAAATATCAGGATTAAAAAAATTCAAATCTTAAATTAAATTTCGTACCACTACTCTGCTTAACATTTATCTGTATTGCATTGCTTACATTGTAAAAAGAAAAATGTGTATTCTCTCTAATCTAATGGAGAAGAAAGGAAATCATTGCATCAATGCAGTGATCCTTTTGCGCATCACTAGATTTAACAAATTTCAAGTACCTTCTTACACTGCTGCTCCCTTTCCTTTGAACATTTTACTTTTTGTATTACAAAGAATTTGAATTCTAATGATTCGCAGCATACGTACAGAAATTCAACATAAATTTTAACAAAATTTTAGCTATAATAACTGATATTACTGTTTATTTCTTATTCAACAATATTCCCTATTAACATTAATTGTAATAATTAATACTATTTTAAACTGTTAAGTCAAAGAGTAAAATCTTTTGAACCTGTAATTAACTTTAATATTGATTACTTATTTTCATAAATTAGTTTTGTAATTGAAATTATAATATTATATAATCTAATTAATAGTGTTTTAAATAGCAATGTTATTAAAAAGTTAAACTAATAATTTGAGAGTTAATTTGACTATTCAATTTAAATAATTAAGATCGATCTATTTTAATTAAATAACTTTTAATGTATATATTAAATTTAATAAATCATAAGATTTTGCTTTTAAACAAAATATATAAAATAACAAAAAATTTTGGAGATGTAAAAAATAAATGTTTTAATCAAAATAAAAATGCATATATGAAACATATTGTTTTCTATAAATGTATTAATTAAAAATAAAAAGCTAGTTATTTCATTTATACAATCGATAAGAACCTTCAATATATAGTTATACTCAAATATTACTTTTTTATAAAATAAATTATTTAAATAAGAAATACGGATAATTTTATTATGAATGTTTTTATTACATTTATTAAATTATTAAAATAAAAACAAGATGATGACTAAATTTCATGACTATATATATCATTTAAAATTTAACATTTAACAAATAACAAAATGGTACAAAAATCATTAATGTTATTAATTCAATAATCTATATTAAAAGAATAATAAAAACTAAAAGATGATGAATAAGTGTTTATATATCTAGCATAAAACCCAGAATAGTTCATGAAAATTGTCAAGTATGTCTGTTCAATAAATAAAAACCGATCATATTCCATTGCTATAAAAAACAATAATTTTAGTTTTAATTACTAATTATGTGTATGACTAATTAGAAAACAAATATGATTTAAATGTATTTGTTTAATATTGATAGTCATTAATACAATAGGATAAAAAATTCTAGTCAATCTACGAAAGAAGTAGAAATCAAGAAGTCATGTTCAGAAAACAGGTAAGTAAATTACATATACTTATTTAAAGTCTCTTATTTTTATTCTCTATTTGTCAATAGATTAATCTTTGGATATTATTCATATTAAATATACATATATTTATTGATTGGATTGACACAATGTTGGCACTGTATGCACCATAAATTTATATATAAATGTTAAATGTATAGGAGTATAAAAAATTGTTAACTATTAAAAAAACATAATCGTAAAAATTTACAATATTAATTTTTCTCATAATATTCTTTTATCAACATTATATAAGTTTATGTATTATAAAAAATTATTTTTTATAAATAAATTATTTTATTAATATTTCAGAATTTTTATATTTTCTTAATTATATTTATTGTATTATTTATCCCTTAACTAATATAAATTTGTTACTTAATTAAAAACTAGAAATGCTAGTGATATATAAATTTATAAAATTGTGAAATAATTTATATTCTTTTTTAATATTTAAATTTTATATTAAATATCCAATTCAAATATTTCTTATACGTAATTTAATACCATATAATTATTTGTTGTTATTATACCAATAAATTCAAGCAAGAAGTTTTATGAGAATGTTTATTTTAGTGTTTACTAATTTTATTTTCAACTATATTTTAAATTACGCGCGTTAAAATTTTTCAATGAATCTTCAATACAGAATAACTTGGAAGTTAAAGTTTACTAGAAATTACGTATCATAAATTGGTGGCTAAATAGAGATTTAAAAAGTGAACTATTGTTTGAAAGACCGTTAAATTGTAACTAAATAATCTGTTTAAAATCCGAAGTATAATTGGATATACTTTCAGTTCTATTTGAATTATTATTTATATATATTTTTTATTATTCTGATATTTTTTAAAAAGAAACTTTCTTAATTACAGCCATTTAAATATCTTTTACTCATATTAAATTATGTGTTTGTTCATTACTTTTAAAATATGATTTCATCATTTTATATTACATTCAATAACTTATATTTATTATTTAAGGTTATTATTTAAGATATAATGGAAATATATACATTTGATAAATGTCTTCAAGAAAGACTTGCAGAATTTATAAATATTCTGTCTAACCGTGGAGTTATTGTTCCTGCATCACAAATTCATGCGGAATGGGCATATCATATAGAACTTGTTCTTGAACCAGTAGGATGGCAGGGACTTTGGAAAATTCCTCGCTTAACTTGCCAAGATTTTTCAGTACACTATCCAACTATTGTTGCTGTAGAAATAGAAAATGTAGATTTTCAAGAACTCTCAGCATTAGTGAAAATTATTGCAGTACAAGATGACATTCATTTACCAGCACGATACGATGTACCTTTAATAGAACTTTATCCAACAAAAGACCAAAACAATGCAGTTTTAGATATAGTTGCTACAGCAGAATGCATAGACCAATTACGATTTTTCTATAGTTATTTGTGGATGCCTTGGGATATAGATGAAGATGAAATTTCAGACTGGGTTAACAATCATTTAGAAACTAGACTTAGATTATTTTTTGATATGAAAAGGGGAATAATGTGTAAAAAAACATGCGAATTAGTTAGGACTTTAATGAGAGAAGGTCGTGATATTCAAGCAAAAATTAGCAAGTTAGAATTAGAAATTTCAGATGATGAAGATGACAATCAGAAAGATTTAGACGAGGGTAAAGCGTGTCAATTAATGAAATTGCATTTTCGTCTTCAACAAATAAGAACCGAGATGGAAGTTTTAGAAAATCCAGCAATGAGAGAAGTGCTTGTTAAAAATCAAAATTTTAATGGTAATGAAATTGAATTAAAACGGAGAGAAAGTAGAGGAGGAAAAATCGAAGCCCATTTTGTATGGCTCGGTGGATCAGTAGAAGAAACAATAAAGGTTTTGGAATCAACTAAAAATTATCTTCCATCTAATATATTTATGAAGTAATTTATTCTTTCAAATGATTATATAATATATTTTTGAATAGTATTAAAATAATTTTGTATTTAAGTAATAAAACATGAGATAAACTTATAATTAATTGATAAAACTTAGTTCTTATTTTTAATATTGTTAAAAATTTTATATATTATTTAATAATATGAATAATCATAATATTATTTATTTTTCAGGACTTCTAATTGTTTACAAGATGCTTTGGATATATCAGACAAAGGAGACATTATTATTGTTGGTAAAGGGGAACATGAAATTAGAGGTGCTGGAAACTTGGAAGAAGGAGGGATATTAAGAGGTATAAGTAATGTAGAATCAACAGTTATATTTCCAAAAGAAACTGAAAGTGGACCATCATTGTTAGATTTTTCTGGAAAAGAAGTAAGTAAAATATTTTCATCATATTTTATATAATGCTCAATATTTATATAAATTTTTAAATATTTATAATACTAGGTTCTTTTAGAAAACATTACAATAGACCTGAAAGATTTACAAGCTGGAATTCTTGTAAGAAAAGGATTATTGAAATTAATTAATTGTCGTATTATTGTATTCAATCAAAGTGTAATTAAACTTGGAATTGTAATTTTTCCTGGTGCCAAATTAATTGCAAATAATACCTACTTTACTGGTTTAGGAACATGTATTGTAGTTCATACTTTAGCTGAAGTAATTTTATCTGAATGCAGTTTTGAAAATTGTATCGAAGGACTTCAGGTATTATATAAATAAATTATGAATAATTATTAATGAAACAATTTTTAAATGTATGAATATACATGTGTGTGTGTGTGTACATTTTTTTAGCTTAATAACAATTCAAAATTATCAGCTGATAATTGTATTTTTTCAAATTGTAAAGAATATGGTATTCGAAAAGAAATGGACTATCTGAATAATTCTAAAGGTCAAGTTGGAGATATAGATATTTTACAAAACTTACCTGATATTTCATTACAAAATTGTAGATTTGAAAATAATATTAAAGGAAATGTAATTTTAAAACCATCTTCAAATACGGTTTTACCCATGAAAATAGAAAGTAATGATTTTAAATAAAATCAATGTTAATATTCTGATTAAATTAAATAATTTGTAAATAAATAAATAAATATATATTTTCCAATTTCTTTAAAGAATCTGGTATTTATAATGGAACTATTTATATTACTATACAAATAAAACCGATTGAAACGAGATTTATTCCTTTAAATTTTAAACTTAATTATTCCTAGAATTAACCTAACTGATGTGGGTTATATGCCTGAGAATGTAATAAAAAGAAACTTAAGGAAATAAAAAATTTTTAATTTTATATTCACATATTCGCAATAAATTAATTAAAATTTTTTAAATTTTGCACACTCCAGCCTAGTGAAACTAATTACGTATACCATTTACCTACCTGCCAATGATTATTTTTCAGATTTGAGAAAATGAGTTCGAGATAAGTTAAGTCGATTATTGCGACTCAATTCCTAAATTCACCATTCCATTTATATCAATCTTATGGTGTATTACGTACCAAATCAGTCATTATTGATATGGCGGTTGTACTTTAACTAAGTAAGTTTATTTGTTATAAATAGTCCATTTAAATAAATGAAATTTGATTACTTTCTTAAACTGGTAAATATAGATATTAAACTATTTATTTAATTTCACTTATAATGTTTTGTAAATATGAAAACTTCATAAACATTTTATAAATAAATATGTTTAACCTAAAAAAAAATATGTATATATATATATATAAACATGTGACTTTTGACAAATATTTAAATATATTAAATTAACGTTAGAGAGTCAATAACTTATTTATTTTTATTTATTATATTCTGACTATTCGTAATTATTTTTTATTTAATACTATTTTAGTATAAAATCTAATTGTATTTTAAAGCAATAATTTTATTGAAATTTTCAAGATTTAATATTTTAAAGAAATGAAATTATTGTATTTTTTAATTTATACATGGACAAACATAAATCGTTAATTTTACGTTATTAGTATATAAAATTATTATTAAATATGTTAATAAGAAATTATCATTAAAAACAAATTAGATGAAGAATATCAAATGGTCAATTAATAACTTAAATATGGCAGAAACCTCTTCACAAAGGATTAGCTGTATTAGGTACACACAATTTGGTAATAATAGAGAACTGGATCCATCAGACAGTATTTTTGTGTTCAAGAAAACATTTTCAGATTATGAAGAATTATCATCAGACAATGAGGTAAATGCAATTTCTTAATGATTTAAATTTTAATCCAGTCAATCAGTTTATATAATAATATAAATAATTTATTTTGATATTAAATAAAGAGCTTCAAAACAAAAAATGTGGTTTGTATTACTAGCTCATCTATGATAATTATTCATAATTTAAACTTATCAATTTATAATACTAGTTAAAAATAAAAGTATTGGTAATAAAATCTTATTATTAAATTAAACTGTTTTCTTTATTATACAATATATGTTGTAATGAAAACAAATAATTTTTACATGTTAAATTTATTTATCATCTGAAAGAATCATATATTTTCATTGAAAATAAAAGAATTCTTATAAAATTAAAAAATTTGATTTTATAGCAATTTATTACTAAGCATTTGTGTATATATCTTGTTAATATATATACGTATACCTATGTACACATCATTTTAATTTAAATTGTATTATTTAAAAAGTTTAGTTTAAGGATAATATTTTATTTAAATTTAATTATATATACTTATTTGCATTTTATTAATATTTTTAATTTACTTTTGAAATTGTAACCACAGCATTATTTTATAATAATACGTTTTTAATAATTATTTTATTTATAAATTAATGTTTCACAAATGTTGATTTTAAACATAAAATCAATCGAATTGTACAATGGAAATAACAAATTAACTCCAGAATACATTTTTTTTAATATTTTGTATAAAACTAATTTCCTTAAATAAAGCATATAGGCTTTTTCAGTTTATTTATATTTTTATTTCAATGTAGCTGTAATAAATGTACCAAGTTGCAAAATCTTATGTATACTTTTCAATTTAATTTTACTGAGTTTAAGTTTAAATACAACATAAAATGTTTTAAAATATATTTATAGAATAATAATTTTGAAAATGTTAATGACAATAAATTAAATTATGAAATAATATTTTATTGTAATAATAACTATTAATTAAATTCAAATAGTTCTGATTATTTTTTGTAACTAACAATATAATAAATGTTTCTATAAGAATGATTTTAATCATTACTCCTACAAGTCTTATTTAATGTAGCATATTCTATTACATTAATTGATTTTTATATGGATAGTTTCAACAAATTTTAATTTTAGAATAAAAATGTGCAATTTATATACTACCTTTATAATATATTAACCACTTTTTTAAATCTAATATAAATTGTTTACTTCAATAGAAGAAAATAATAAAATATAATAATATTTAAATATAATAAAGTTAAAGTTTAATTTTTAATTATCACTACTTAAACATTTTGTATAATAAATATTACCAACAATTATCATTATAAATCTTATTTGATAAAGTTATAAGGATATCTGTCTTATTTTTAATACTATAAGCCAATATAATATAGCACATTTATAAATTTGAGCTGATGTATGAATTAAAATATCAAGTTATCAAAAATTTACCTAAAAAATTCTTAAAAATATTATATTCATAATTATTTAATACAAATTAAGAATTTAACTGAATTTATTTTTATTGTTTTTCGTGTAAAACTATCGGCGGCTCATGAACTATTAATTATGTATAACATTAATATATCATCTTCATGCTAAGTTCTGTAGTATACTTCTTTTATGTATGCCCTTCATTCTATTATAAAAATAATTCTCTTATATTAAAAAAATATTTTTAAGAATTTGATTATAAATTTAATGTGTGCCGTGAAGTACTGTAATGGAGTAAAATTTAATGAAATACCTTTTCTATTCAGAGATAGCCTTGGAAAATTCAATTTTTATAAAATTAGGCATCAAAACTAGAATTAAAAGTTATGTGCCTCGCATAGAGATAGTATTTCTTTGATTATTTCTTGATAGCTCTTCTAAAATTTTATAACTTATAAAGATATGAATATTTAAATATAGATCGTACTTAATGTTGTTTAATAGTTCAGAAAATTAATTAATTCGGATATTTTTTGAAGAATAGAAATATTTTTTATTCATTAATTACTGAGATAAGTATTTTAAAGTTATAAGTAAATATTTGTTTTAGAGGAATATAACATTTTTATTGTTGAGTTTAAATTAGGTTGAAAGAAAATTAAATGTGAACTACTTATGTAACAAGATTCATGTATAGCGTAACGAATTGTTTTATTATAATGAAATAGTTTGCATCAAGAACTGGCTGCTCTTTAAATCTGCTCAAAACAGGGTACAAACGAATTGATCAATCTTAGAATAAAGCAAGAAATTTTTATTTATTGACTAACAGCGCACAAACGATTTGATCAATCTTAGAATAAAGCAAGAAATTTTTATTTATTGACTAACAGCGCACAAACGATTTGATCAATCTTAGAATAAAGCAAGAAATTTTTATTTATTGACTAACAGCGCACAAACGATTTGATCAATCTTAGAATAAAGCAAGAAATTTTTATTTATTGACTAACCTATGGTGACTATTCATAGAATATAAATAACTAATTCTATTTGTATTTAAACAAATATTTATTAATTATGAATATTATACATTCTATTAATATTGGATCAATAACAAACATTCGTATAAAAATGTGACCGTTATGTATTTTGCAATTTTAACAAAAGTCTAGGAGAAAAATAATACCTTGGTTGATAGTTTCGAGAAGGATGTATCAACATATGTAGGAAATAAATGGTTTAGCACATTTGAAAAACGTTTTAGTATTAACAGTGATTAAGCTACGTTAAAAATGAAAATAATCCATCAATATACTAATTTATATTCACAATTCATTTATTCAATTATGTTTAAATTTAAAATTCTATTACATTGCAGATATAAATAAATACTATTAAAAATTATATCTAAATTGTACAAATATTTAATATAATAGTTGTATAAGTTATATTATGTATATAAATGTAATGAAAAAATATAAATGAAATATAAGCAAAAACAAAAAACATAAATAAATATTAAGAAAATCACTACCTAAAATTTTTTGTTTTAAGTAGGATTGATATAAATATTGCATATACAAATTTTATTTGAACATTTCAAAAATAGTAACGGTATTGTTAATAATTTAATAATTTAAATACTCTTAATAAATAAAGATAAAACATTTATTTCTTAATGATAATACGTGATTTTCATTTTTTATGAATTGTAACATTAGATAAATAAAATTTTCAGTTTCTATGTTTAATTATTCAGTCTGATTAATGTGAAAAGTAAAACATAAAATACAAAATAATAAGATATAGTTGTATTTCACGCTTAACCACTTTTCAATATAATGTAATAATTTAATATTATTTTCAAATTCTTTTATTTTAACAATCGTAACATTAAAGGAATTAAATTTATTAAATATTTTTTATATGAATTTATGTTTATTTTTTACAAAAAATGCGTTTATTTATAAGAAAAATATTTTAAAACGAATTTGGAAATATACTTAAAAACACAATAATATAGTTAGCATATAAGCATTAAATCCTTTAATTGAGGTTGATACTATTCAATTTTCTAAAAATAATATTATTAAAAAGGTGTTAATATATGTATTAAGTTAATATAATTAACAACTGTATTAATATTTATGTAATAAAATATTTATAGAAATTTTAATACTTTATTGGATGAAAAAAATTTATAATTTATAAATGTGAACAATGCATGGAATATTATTACTTTCTAAATAAACTTCATTTAATCGTAAACATTTATCGATATATTAATTAGGTAACTATTATTATTTAATAAGTATTTAAATTTATTTAATTATTTTATAAGTATTTAAACAATTTATTAGATATTTATTCAATTACTAAAAACAATTCACATTTTCATGAACATCTGGAATAAACATCTTGTAATGCATTAAAGGCTTATATAAAAGCACCGGACTATGACACAACGAAATAATATAGAACAGTGTTATTTTAGGTTTACATTTTGTTTTATTACATAACTATTATTTCATTCCATTTATCAGTGCATACTATGTATTTTAACAAACTATCCTGTTATTGCTGTAAGTATATTTTTAGCAATGTGCGTCATTTTGTATTTATTCATGCCTTTCCTAAATTATATCATAGAATTGAAGAATTAATATATTCTGTTGTTTTAAAAATCAATTTTTAAAATAATGAACTAATATAATAATATATATATAATGCAATATATCATTCGTTATTTGAATTAAAAGCTTCGTATAATGCCTCGATATTTCATGCGTAAATAATATTCATTAATTCTCAACTGCATTACAAACTGCCTTGAAATTTATTTTAATTTATTTTATTAAATTCCTATACAGAAAGTAAATTGAATCATCAATTAATAATAAATTTAAGCTATAATTGACATAAAACCAACCAAATTCGAAATGTAAGAAGTACCACGTCTAATATTTGTTTTTTATATCAATTCAAGATGTTAAAAGTAATTATATTTTTTTATATAAGCAGAAATTAAAAAAAATTCAAATTATTATTATAGGTCATATTTACATCGGAATATATTTTTGACAAATAAATAAGAACTGTCATCAAGAAAGGTTTAATGATTTTTTAAGAATGTTCTAATAGTACAGGTCAAAGATAGTAGTTTCTTTTATTATTATTACTATAATCTGCATATTTGCTTGTACCATCGATTTTAAGGCACAGACGATGTCTTTGTAGATCGGTAGCAGGGGGAGAGAATAATAACGCACAATGCCGAGTGCCGAAAATATCCGAGTCGAAGCGCGGCGAGTTTAGGGCGATCAATCACTGCCCCGAGAAACGACGTACGTTTGCGTTACTCTAAAATAAACCGAGACTGTGGCAGCAGTCAAAAAGTGGACTTTGACGGGCGTCCGGCATGTCTGTAACTTCTGCATTACTTCCCCTCTAGGGATAGCTGACCTCATCTTTTTATTTTTTATGTTTTTATTTTTGTTTCGATCTAATTGCATATTTTTTCACTTTCGGTTATACCTTGCTAACACTTTTCTATTTATTTTTCTTAATTTTATATTTTTATTGATTTTTAATTCATAGAATTCGTATGCTTATGAAAATATAAGACAGATAAAAAATTTCAGTTGAATAATTTGTTTGTATGGTTCTTTCGTGCAATTTCAATACTTCGGTAATTATATAAAGTTAGCAATATGAAAACAAATTTATTTTCGTAAGCAAATTTCAGTAATTTCATTACATTTAAAATATTTTTGGTATTTTTTAAATGTCTAATCTCCTCGATAATCATGTACTTATGCTTCGTTCAATGTATAAAAATATTTTTTTTTCTAAAACATATACATTAATAATATTTATGTAAATAATACTATAATGAAATAAAAATTTTATACGTTAGGACAATTTTGTCATTGTTTTAATTGACAATTACAATATTTAGTTATATTTCTTTTACTTCAAATGTTACAATGAACAATTAAAAGTATTTACTAAGATGTAAATTTGAAAATACACACTAGGAGAACTATACAATTTCAACTATACAAGATCATTTTTATAATTTTTTCAAATTTACAAATGTAATATTTTTAAATTTTATTAATCTATTAATGCAATTCATAACGTAATTTTATACTATTAACAACTGCTATAAATTGTTAGATAATAATATTCAAAGTCCAGAAAAGCAATATTTTTTTATTTAATAATTAAAGATTTTATTTTTATTTATTTCAAATTATAAATTATTTTTATTTTTTAAACATGCATTTAGATATGTCTAAAATTTTATGCTCTTCAAATTTTGTTAACATGCCTTTTAAAATCCACTCAAACTACTTATATGTAATAATTAAATCAATTAAGAAAATACTCTATAAATGCATGTAATTATATAATGTATATAAATATGCGGGAAAATTTTTAATTTTTATTTATATATTTCCATATGTACTTATGCTTCGTTCAATGGATAAGAAAGTTTTTTTTCTCTAATATATATACATTTATAATATTTATGTAAATAATACTATAATTATATATAGTTTTATATAAAACATTAATATTATACAGTTTCTATAGTTATTGAAGAGAAGAGAAGTATTAAAAATATTAAATAATTCATTAAAGAATTTTGAAAGGTTTTATGTAGTATGAATTAAAATTATTAAATACAATTAAGATTATTAAAGACGATATAAGAAAACGACAAGTTAAAATAATGAGATCTTAATGTTGATAAAGTTGGATAGCACTACTTCATTGTCAAAGTCCCAAGTTATTAAAGGGATAATACAGAATTTAGCATTTATATAAATACAATTTTTTTTCAAATATATTAAATAATTTTACAAATTACGTTATATTTTAATTTTTTATTTTAAAAATATATGATTTATTTAAATTTTTTATAATTAAAATTTAAATACTCGATATGTTATGTTCATGTATAACAATATTATTCAATAGTGTGAAATTTTTGCATACTCTCGTGCAACAATTAAAAGGTATTCAATAAGGTATTTATATGTATGCTAACTATTGCATTCTATAATTATATATTTATAAATTTCATATAAAACGTATATTTTTCTTTCGTCTGTATGAAAAAAAAGTAACATAAAACGTTGACAAAAAAAATTTAAAGGTTGGCAAAATCAACCTTAATTCTTAGAATATAAGTGTAAAATAATAAATTAATAATTATAAACATAAAGAAAATTATATCACTGTTGATTTCCCGACTATAATTTCTACCGTATTCATTGTAATACTTCCATATTTTCTATATCTACTAGATTATATATAATAAAAACACTATTGAAATAATAAGCCGAATAAGGACACATTCTTTTGACAATGACGTTTGAATAATTTCAATTTTTTTTTAACAGAAAAACTTAAATTGCATTTCTGTAATTATGAGTATAAATTGAAAATTTTGTATAGTACAAACGATTTAAAATTATATAAATACTTTTATTAATATGAATGATTATAATAATAATGTTAATAAAATAGACTGCCAAAATATCTTACAATTTATAAATTTTGTAAGGATTTCATTATAAAATGTTTGGATTCATCGTGTAATGAAAGATTTCATGGACAAATTATGAAAAATGTCCAATGTATCTAATATTAATTGTTACAATTTATTCAAAAGTGTTTTATAAATAACTCAATATTTAGTAATTAATTGTGATTTACGTGCATTTTTTAAATGCGTAATTAAAAATTCGTAAATTATTTAACAGATCCTAAGACGTTTTACTTATAATCTGTGGTAAATCACTGATCAGCAATTATTGTTAATTTCTTTATTGATTCGTCCTCTTTCTTCCACTTTTCCTCTTCTTTTCTTCTTCTAGTGCTCCAATATATTGGAATTTAGTCTTTAACAAATATTGATATGCTACGAAGTTTTATCACTCTAGACTGAAGTAATAATACTTTGGAAGACAATTTCGAGTAACTCTGAAATTTTTAAAGAAAATTTAACACACTGTTAATTAAAGTTCACCACTTAAAAGTGAAAGTAAGTTATTCAAGTGTAATATACTTTATCACTAGAACTCAGCTTACCTATCAAATAAATATACTTCTTTTACTATTACTTTAGCATATAAATTATACCAAATCATGACTATTTTTCATTGTTTTATAATATTAATATTGTGTTTATGATAAATCATAAAAACTGTATTAATTAGAGTATTAACGCGATTTTTCACCTTAAAAACTAGACGAATGTTAATGTTACATAAGCATTTCTTATATTCCAGTGCACGTTTAGTTACAATTATCTAGGCGACTTTCGCAACGACAGAGAGACATATTCATCGGTGCATCGCCGCGTACGAATCTCGAAATAGATCGCTGGCAGCTGGAACGTAATGTAGTTCCCAGCGAGCCTTGAACATTCAAGTTGATCTAGGTAGATAGCTCGTCGTGACCATTACGAACTTTGTTCTCTTTTGTTTTCAAGAAAGAGCCAAAAAGCGGCAAATCAATTGACACCCTGTCAGAATGTCTTAAGAATGTATAAATTGCTAAAAATTTGTCCCGTCTCGTCGATAAATGTAAATTATCATAGCACAATGTAGCAACGGTTTAATTTTTCATATTTCTTTATTATGCAGAATCGTTTTTTTGTATTATAATATTTGTTTACGGTGAACTTCCCATATTATGAGAGAAAAATTAGACAAAATTACCTTGAACTTAAATTAAATTGCCGATTCAAATAATAAATCACTATTTTATTAATTTAATTAAAATCCACATTGATTATAAATAATTTAACAAATTCACAGGTTTTAGAAAACAAATGACTGCAGGAATTATAAAACATGGTACATTTGTACATACACGTCCAAAAATATGTATTTTAAACATATTGTAAAAAAAATTATAGATATTTGGAACTCAATATAAAATTATATTTTTATTTAATAATTGTATTATTACTATTATTTATTCATAATAGTAGAGACTTCTTAATAGTATATTTTATTTATTATTATAAATACTTAAGATTTTAAACAGTTATCGGGTTCATCATTCTAATTCTTATCATTTTATTGATAATTATTACTTAACTGCCAAAGATTGAATAATTTAATTTGAAAGATTTTTTAATAGTATATTATTTGGGACAACGCAAAGAAGAGTTTTCTGCAGTAAATGAAACTTAATAATTGTATTAATTTTTAAAAATAAAAAAATTTTTTTATACAAATGATGAAATTAATTCCATATATTTGTACTAATAAATAATTGAGTTTCAAATAGAAGAAATTAATAGTACAACATTTATTATACATATATGATTAAAATGAATTAAGTAATAGTTAACATTGTGATTTAAAAAACAAATCGAAAATTGACAACATAAAATAAAATTGGCCAGTACCGCATAAAAGTACCACGCACAAGTTAATCTTTATAAAGACGACAATAATTTACTGTTATTCTTGAAGTAACTCGTGGCCGGTACAGAGAGAATGAGTTAGTTCGAGTTGCGTTAAGGGAAGGGAGAAGATTGAGTCTTTCGCTAAATGGAATTTAACAACATTGTCTGAGTCTTGCATACGTTGTAGCTGTGCACGCCCAGCCGTTGCCGTTTATAATTATCCCCAAGTCGGGCTCTGCTCTAGCTCTGACCCTAAAGTCGCGACCGTTCGCGACGCAATTCCTCTCTGCTATATATCTATTTTTGTGCTAGCCGCGGTTGAACATATTGTAGGGTTTGTGGGCACCGGGGCCAGGTATATACCCTTCGTTTCGTCCATTTTACTCTTTTAATGTCTCTTTCTAGCTTTTAATTAGTGGTACCTTTCCACCGCTTTTATATACCTCATTTTCGCTTCCATTCTTCACGCTGTGCATCCTTGCTTCCATTTTTGTAAACACTGCAACTCCAAAACACCGATCAAATTGCTTATAGTCAGCTAAACGAATAACTAAGAACTTTGATTTGAAATATGAACTTGAAAATAAATCGCATGATAATTTGGAAGAATTATTGTAAGAATTATCATAATTGATTAAGAAATTAATAAAATTGATCCTATTATATGAACTTGGTATTTTCAATGAATTCGTGTTAATTATATAACTAAATTCATTATCGATTAAAATTTTTATCATAGAAGCTATTCTATTTAGTAGAAGAAAAATCTATTTATAAATTTTATTTTCTTAATTTAAGTGGTTATATATATATTATAATGATAAATTAATAGAAATTCAAATATAATTAATTATTTTATTAAAAGATATGATCCTACAATATTATGGAAATGCTAAATGTTAGTAATTTTGTTGCTTATATTATTTTGAAAACATTTTTCTTAAAAATATAACGTAATCACAATTACATGAACGTTTATTTCGTAGACTACACTAACGAATGAATAGTTACATTATTATTGGAGTTTATTCCTAAAGAAAATTTTAATAATGATAATGTTATTAATGATGATAAAACGCAAATTTAGAAAAATATTTAAAAATTGAAATTTAGATACATTATAAACAAATATAAATAATTGATTTAAAATACTAAATGAATATATAAAAATTAACTCGTTAAAGTTTAATTCTTTAATTACAACGTTCTAGAATAGTCTATCATAAATTTTGCATTTAAATCTCATTCTTATATGTTTATATGAAAATTGAAAGTATTGGTAAAAGCATAACATATTTTTTATTTTAACCACTCATTTACCTTTTTAAAGAGAAATTGATAATTAAATTAGAATTTCATAGTATATTATTAAAGTAAGAATATCGATAATTGTATTTAATTAAAAGCAGGAATTGAAAAATTAAATTTCTTTTAATACCATATAAAAAATTGTAGCTAATAATATTGTAATATAATAGGTAAAATTACATAGATTTGGAATGTTAAATACTTTCTTTAAAAATTTAATTTCAAATTTTTCTTGTAATGGAAAAAGTGATAGTAATAAAAAAATTAATTTTTATACAAATAAGTGTTGATTTCTATTCATATTTTTAATAGAAATATAGATGCTAAAGAAAATGTCAGAATTTAAAGAAATAGTTCTTTTTAGATTTTAATCGAGATAACATAAAAATGATCAAGTCTTTAAAGTGATACTAATAATAAAATTATGTGATATATTTCTTCTAATTTTAAATGAAAACTAATTCGGAAATATTGCTATTATCAGCACCTTGGACTTGAACTGTAAATGGGCTGCTACAGTCGCACATTCATGCAGTGTCACTTGAGTATGCACATAAGTATGCTCTCAAAATTTTGATATGAAATATTTAATTTTATATATAAATAAAAATAAAAATTTTATTATCGTAAGCATATTTCGACAGCGTATTAATTTTATATTAAATCAAATTAAGTTCTTTATTGTCGCATTTATAATATAATAGAAATATGTTATCACAAAAAGTTACTATAACAATTTGAAACAATTATATAGAATTTTATTTTATTACAAAATTTATATCGTTTTGATTATATCAAACTTTTCTTATGTATTGGATTTTAAAAGAATATTAATGAATATATTTCTGATATTCAATAGTAAAAATAAAGAAGAGAACTATATAAAAAAGTACAGTTACTTCAAACTTGAAAGTGATTTTTATTAAACATTTTATTTAAAATGTTATCAAAATCTATGGGAATAGTAATAGGAAATTATTTAAACATCGAATTAATCCGTATCATATTTCCACATATAAAAACCATATAATATGAATCCATTTTTTTAATTTTTACTCTTTTTTTTGAAAACTCACTTATATATTTGACGTTCTGTAAATATACTTTTTTTAATATGTGCATTTAAATGTAATTGAAAATGTATCTATTAAAAATGTTTATAAGATTTTATTTCAGATAAAAAATTATAGGCTTAAATTGTTATATTTTTATTTTTGGTTGAAATGCATCAATTTTTAACTATATATTTCATCATATATTTAATTTTTATACAAAATTTTAGCAACCCCCATTTTAAAATTGAAAATTTTAAAATAGAAAGAAATATTTTAATTTTCGAAATAAAAAGGAATATTTTAATTTAAAAAAAAAACGAATATTTTAATTTACAAAATATCTTTCACCTACAATACCATAATTATTGTTTTATTCTTACCTGTATTTCTACAAATTGCGTTAAAATTGTCTTTGCAACAGTACATGACATATAATACAAAATTACATATTAAATGTGAATGTTTTTGTTTGAGTAATTGTAATCGATTTTATACTTTTTTTATGTATCTGAACATAAACATGCTTGAAGTTTCTCGAATATTGATGTAAAATAATGAAAACTGTTTTACCAATAAAGATTATATATTATGTATACTTATATAAGTATATAATAATAAAGAATAACTTTTCATTATAATTAATGTATACAAAATGCTTACATCAAATTTTTCTTCCTCTGTCTTACGGATATTAAAGGGTCATCTATTCAATATTATATTATAGGTATTATTAGGAAATGTGAGCTTTTATATTTGTTTATTCAAATTTATATATTTACATATATTCAATTACATCATCAATTTGTAACTAATCATTTTTCGACTTTTCTTATATTAATAAAATAGAATCTATTTAGAATTTTTTATTAGTTATATTTTTATTTATTGAATTTCTTAAAGAAATAAATAGTTTCTAAATATAACATTACAATATAGATATTAATAAAATTTTTAGATATTAGTAATGAAATTATTTATTTTATAAATAATTATAAATATAATTAAAATGTGTTCAAATAGCAATAAATAAATATATATATATATATCTGTTAATATAAATAATATAAATATATAAATATTTTATAAAAAAAATAATAAGATCAATTAGTCTGTTTTTATTCTTTTTTATTTATTACGCAAGCTTGTTCTCGATAAAATGATAACAATTCATTTAAAATTAAAAGCTTAAACTTTAGCGAATACTAACAGTTGCACATTTCACTTGTAGCGTAATTTTATCTTGATATTAGATCAATTACACTTAATTTTTTCATGTTAATAATTAAAAATATTTAGATTATGACACGACATTTATCGTTTGAGTATTCGACGAGTTATTGACGTCACTTTTAGATTTATAGAAAGAGAAATTATAGACTGATGAGTAGCTTGTTAAAATTAAATTAGAAAATTATTTTATAAAAAATATAAGTTACGTTTCACCATCGTTTTAATATAAATATAAATAAATATAAATATATATAAATATAACTATAAAATAATAATTATTTTCTATTAATAATAATAGGAATATTTATTATAATTATTTCTTCCAGTACTATACATTTTTATAATTATTATCCAGTGATATTTTTTTATTATTGTCTTTAATATATTTATTCGGTATTGAAATAATTTGTAACTCAAAACATTAATAATCATGTTTTACACACTTGCAATTTTATAATACTCTCTGATAGCCAAAATTTTATAATTTCAATTTAAATGATTTTTATTTCAGTTATAACAAAAATTTTACAATTTCGTAAAAAGATCCACATTTATTATACTTTATAGAATATCTGATGATAATAGAATTTACCAGTTATGATTGATACCTTCGAAAGATAATTTATCTCTTTCATTTAATAGCATAAATAGAATTTTTTCAATTCAAAGTAATTAATAATGTTATATCCTTATTAAATATGTAATTATTATAAATGTTTTCAAATATTTATAGTAAATAAAGAACATAAAAAATACCGAATAACTTATAATTTTTATCATTACAGAAATTTGTAATATTATTAAAAATTAATACAAAAGTATATATTATACTAAATTGACGATAGCAATATGTTCATATGTCTAAAATTATATCATTTTAATTCTACTAATGAATATCTTACAAAAATAATGTATATTAAATAATTATATCAGCGATAGGTGCAATCAGGCTGAATTATAAACTACAATGCAGAAATTAGATAGTGTTATCGAATATGATAATATTTAATCAAATCATATTAAAAATTTTATATTAGTTAAATTTAGATTTTAGATTTTTAATCTATCAAGATTATTACAATACTTTTAAGTTACAGATGAAACTTGAATTCATAAATATCAACAAGACACTGAATCTGTCTTCAACTCAATTTAAAATAAAATGAAGATAAATTTCTCTATTTCAATAATATTTTTTAATGTTCTCCAAAATACTTTTATTTTTTTTAAAAATAGAAAATAAAACTTTACCTTCACTATTGACAATTTAAATTAGGAAACGAAATATGATATTAGACATTTAATATTAATTTTATCTAAGTTCATTCCACTTCTACTATAGTTATTGCATTTTATTAATATATCTTTCAATGTCTATTCTTTATATTTATTTGTAAAAATTAAAATTTTAAATTTATTAATTAGTTCATTTCAAAATTTCATCATTCGCATAGTAAATTTTCACAAATTAGTCATTATTCTCTTCAATGCTGGCAAGATAGAGATAAATTGAAAATTTGCTCGTTATTTTAATTCTTTTTGTTGTGATTTTTCAGTTATGAATAAACACAATGATTTTCACATAAGACTATGAAGATAGAGTTATTGTATAGTTCTAGTAATTTTTTACATATATAGCATGCGACTTCAATACAAATAATATAGCTCATTGTACTATTCTATCAATAATACATGTTTGGTATTATCTTCCTTTTTTGAGAAAATAAATAATTATTAACACCTTTCTGTGGATGGCAATGATCTCCGAGAACTCGAATCATCTTAAAATTTATATTAGCTTGAATTTAGAAGCTTGAAAATGTTCATGAAACAGTTTCAAATAAATAAAATCAATTTAAGAAATTTTGTAATGATTCTTTATTGTGTATTTAATAAACTGCTGTAAGTTTTTTTTATTAATTTAAAGACATTGTAGTCAATAATTATTTGGAATTCAAAGCCTATTACATAAAGACACAATTTTCTTATAAATCATAAGACGGTTTAACCAAATATTCGCATTTAATGATGAATTAATTGCTTTTGTAAATTCCTATTCTACGATTGACATACAGAAGGTTCTTTCGATGATATTTATATTTTATCTGAGCAATGTATTTATATAAGTATATTTATATAAATGTATTTATATAGTTATATTTAACAACTAAAAAAGTTAAAGCAGATTAAAGAAATTAAAGAAAAAGCAGATTAAACTAAAACAAATTAAAGCATATTAAAAAATCATCTGTAGTTTTTATTTTTTGGTGAATATTATATTATCATTTATGATGTAGGTTAATAATTTATTAATTGTAGATACATTTTTTATGAACTAGTTATAATAGAAAATAAAGATAGTTTTGAATAGTAGACATTTTATTCGGATGTGCTATCAGAACTAATATCCAATGATAATAATTACTTAGTTTAATTAATCAGTATTACTTTTGTGTAGCCAAACTCATTGTTTAATTTCGAACAAATTTTAGTTCTTCACGTATAGAAACAGAAATAAAATATCAATTATCGTAAATTTATCAAAAATATGATTATTAAAAAATACTAGAAAGGTATTTAATCAAGGTCGTTATTACTGATGTGCGTGGGCAAATATGCACGATTGGAAGGCGGAATAAAAAAAAACTTATTATTTTAAAATTTATATATATATATATATATATATGTTTAATGGTCCGTTAACAAAAATCATCAACATAAAAAATAGAGCAAAAATATTGATTAATTTGTTCAGTTAAGTCGACTTTCATAACTTTCTTCTTTTTTTTTTTTTTTTTTTTTGTTTATTGAGAATACGTTTTTCATGATATTATTCAGCATTTAGAGTTATTCTTGCAAATTGTATTTATCCTGAAGCATATTTAATACTGTTTAATGTATTTAGTATTTCACTTTATTTCACTGGATACATTTAGATAGTTTTATTCAATTAAATAATGTTGAGATACATATTTTGAAATAAAATTATTTTTTAGGAATATTAGGACCCGAATTAATTTCAGAACATTTAATTATGTACACATATGTTTATATATAATATATAATCGACATATAATGTACGCTCATATTCATCGTATGTTATTTTTACTTCGCACACCTACTATTTCATTTGTAATTTGCGATCTTAGACTTAGTATGTTTTGTACGTTATACCTTGATACGCGAACCTGTGCTCCATTGAACATTCATTTATTAATTGAATTATTTCAATATTTAACACAATTAATAAAAATGAAATAAAATAATTTTTTGAATCTTTTACTCAATGTATCGCATTTTAATATATATGAAATATTTCAATTACTATTAGGATAATCAATTTCATATAAATATATACTTCATAGAAGTTTTGAAAATTAAAAGCAATAAATATAGTTTATTGAATAAATTAACTTCACTTTCATCATTATATGTGTCATAATATGTAAATTGTGTTTCGTTGTTTTAATATACTATCTAAATTTTAATAGATTGATTTTTAATATTCGAAAAATATAATGAATTTGTGATCTCAACAGTGATGGGAAAAATATATAATTATATTACACTATAACCTATTTCATAACAATCGATGAAAATATTTATAAAAAATTTTCAATTATGACTTATATGAATGATAAATTATTCAAGTACTCTACATTCAAATTCCTTATGTATACATAGATATATCTACATATATCGATGAAATGGCATATATTTCTATTTACAGGATTGAACGAATAAGACATAATTTATATTTTAAAATGTAGATCATCTTGAATGGATGATTACGACTATATTTATAAAGTGTATTAAAATAAAATTATGTAATTTTAAATTTATTTTTATTTTATATATTTTTAGTTTGCTGTTATTTATAAAATTCATAAAATATTTAATTTTTAACAAAATGAATAATTATTTTAAAAAATTGTATTAATTTATTTTATATGGGACATACAATATTACTATTCACCAATATAATAAAAAGATATTAAAACAACAAAATTCTCGAAATTCAATTGAATATTCAAATTTGCTTATTTAATTTTGTTATTTTAATATTAATTAAAATTAAACGTAGGTCTTTACTTTTTATTAAGTTATGAACATTATAACTGAAAATTGTAATCAATGTTACTTATTTTACAGAGGTGAAGAGGTTTTCCTTGTTGGTTCATGAAATAACAGATTAAATTGGAAAATGAATCACCTGACTTTCTTATTTAAAGATTCGTTTATTCATTCTTTATTATACATTCTTTTAATTTTAATTCAGTGCGGCTTACCTTTGTATTGCTAATCGCTGCTTCTGTGCAAAAGTTTATCACGATAAACTAATCATGAAAACATAGTTTTTGATGCTTTCTTATTGAGTTAAGCGATATTCAAAAATACTGTTTTTAATAGTTTTTGAATATTAAATTTTGTCTTTGATGATTCATAGAAATATAATAAATTGTAATAGTTATTAACTAAACATATTATTTTTAGTTTATTTATGTAGAATTTATGGTATTAATAATGTTAGCTATTTAATCCCGTTTCATGTTACGCTGATTTTAATTATGAAATAACTTTATCCATATAAAATTACTTAATAAGTAAAATAATAATTATTATATGTTATATAATATTTTTAGCATCAAGATGCTTTTACAAATATGATTCTAAGTAAAAATAAAATACAATCAATATTTATTTGTGAAAAATGTTGATAAATTTGAAATCCATTTTATTAAAACGAATAAATTTAATTATATTTTCCATTATAATTATTGCAATATACACCATTTTACGATTAAAGTAGAATAAAAATCATGTTCCATATAATTTAAGTATTGTCTACATTAAATACGTAGAATGTTAAAAATTTAATATTATATTTTAAATTATATTTAAATATTTATTAATCAAAGTGAAAATATTATTCAAAAATATTTTGTGATAAAATGTCATTTTTTGTATTTCTAGAAAAAATTAGTTGAATGTACACTTTTTATTCAGAATTAACGAAGTTAATTATTTAAGATATTTTGCACTAGAAAAAAATTGATTACTAAAAATCATACTATATTTACTCAACAATTATCTGAAAACTCCAATAGAAGTTAATTGTGTAGAAATTCAGTATAAAGTTATTAAATCGAGTCTAACGTTTTCCTCTTCTCACTTATATCTCATTTTTTAACAAATTCATTTATATAGGTTCATCTATTATCGTAAGTGATGCTTTTATATTTCATGGATCATTGTATTTTTAAAGTATTTGAGCACTTGGACTTCATATTATTTATCATGTGATAAATTAAATGAATTGAAAAAAAATTAATACAAATAGTATTTGATAGAAGTATAATAGTATTATTATTATTAATACAATTTATTATTAATAGCATTGGTATAATATTTCAAGCACAAGAATAATATATTGTTTTAATTTATTCTGTAAATTAAAACTTATTTAATATTATGTACGACTTATAGGATGTAGTTAGTTTCTAATTTTATTTTAATTGTGATACAAGATCAAAAAGATGTAGAATAATGGAATTAAATACTCATTTAGAATGAGTATCCGAAAAGGAAAAATCTATGACATCATTCCTGGCCAAGTAAAATCAACTACTTATTTCTTCCAAGTCTTCTTCCGTTTAACATAAGATTAAATAAATGTAGATCTTAAAAAATTTGATAATTATGACGCGAGTGGATAATAATTTATACAATAATTTTTCAATAAAGATTATATTTTATTAATGCATTTATATTATGTAAGAATGTAATAAGTTGTATGTACTGATTTTAAATTTATGTGTTTACCATTTTTTAACGAAATATTATATATCAATCAAAATTAAAATCTAATATCAAAAAAATAGAATTTAATTATAATATTATTTGCCTCAAAATTAAAGTAATTTTTTATTATCGTTTAGTTCAAATATTTTTCATTAAATTTAATCATTAAATTAAAGTGTAGAAAGAAATAACTGTAATATAATTAAATGAAGGTTTATTGTATATTGTCGCATTGTTCTGTGTTAGTATTTTTTTAAACTAATACCAAATTTAATTTAAAAAAAAAATGAAAAACATTTAATTAAATTAAATCTTTTAAATCTATTTTAATTTAATATTATATACGGCGACAAAGACGAAAAAAGTTTTACTATCATCCTTGAACTAGTAACATACACCATCACTCATCAATTAGCTTATTCAATTGATTTTACTGTCCAACCCATTTATTTGCGCTAAGTATTTCACGATTAACCTATTAATCTACATGTTTGCTTATAAATAATTGTATACGTCTTACTATCATATCTATCTGTCGATATATACATATATATATATATATATATATATATATACAGTAAAAGTGTAAAATTAAGAATCGTATGAATTTTGCTTGTTTTAGGGCTTCCATTTTATTATTGTTCCGAAGATAACTTTCGAGAGCACAGATCTACAGAATGTCTTATTGCGGTCGACAGTAAAAGATCGTTAATGTCAAACAGTCGTAAAATTGATTAATTCAAAATTTAATGATTTAAATTTATTACACATTGTGTATCTCGTCTTTTACTATCGTTAACATATTTTATTTTATAGTAGAATTCGTTAAAATTATTCTTAATATTTAAATAAATACGAAAGTAAAAATGTATTTATTATAATCTAAGTATTTATAATATGAAGTTTAAAAAGAGAAATAAATATCCTACATATCCAAGAATAAATTAATTCGTTTTTGAATATTCAATAAGCTGAAAATTGTGTGATACATATGTTTTTTATTTATTAATAAATTGTTTAATGTTATAAAATTACTTTTCAAAAATTTCGTTTCAATTTTGACTTTTATTGTAATAATTAGAATAACAACAACCTAATACCTTCATAGACATTTATATATAAGGTAACTTATACAATAATATTATTACATTATATTAATAAATATATTATCTAATAAATTTAGGATTCACTTTAAATTACTTAATAATTAAGAATATTCATGTTCGGATTTTTTGTATTAAACTGGTCGATTAATTTTATTTCTGAAACGCATTTCGTTTTATCCAATTTTTTTTTTTGTCATACATTGTTGTTTTTTACAATTTATATAAGAATGTAATTATTATTCTAATAAATGTAAAATATATTATTTGATGCAATAGAAATTGTCTGTCTCTTATTCTTAATAATATTTGTGATTAATGTTAATTAATTCATACGTTCTGTTCTTTGTGATTCTTAGTATATAGAATTAAATCATTGAAGAGTCGAAATTATTTATAATTAATATAAATTTGGATTTTTATGTCTAATAAATTAAAATCTCTTTATAATTTCCTATAATAATATATATTTTATATTTTTTATTACATATTTCAGTCATTTTACTGTAGTAGAAAAATATTAATATAATAGTCTTTTTAGTCGATGAATATGTCTTATATCTAGCCAAAAATATATTTTTATATTTTAATTTTGTTAATGCTTTATATTATTTTAATTTCTTATGAATATTTATTTATTTTAATTAATCGACGTTGAATATATATTATTTAAATTATTCATAATATAAATATAAATATGGAATCTTTGATTTAGTAATTATGACTCTTTATTTTGATGGATTTTAATCATTCGCTCATCAACGATGAGCACAAAAATGAAATAAGATTATCCTATGGTTATTAACGTGAAGTTGATTGTAAAGGAAAATTTTGAAATTTTTCTGATTTGAAAGAAATCATTTATTTAAAAAAAAAACTTGAATCTAATTGTTTTTTATATGAAAAATTAAAAGAAATTGTTAAAAAATTCTAATTACCATAGGAATCTAATAAATAGTAATTATAAATAATATTAAAATTATAGTCCTGTATCAACTGTAGATCTGAATGTCAATATTTCAACAATTTATTTACAAATTCATAATTATGGCATATTATAACTTTAATAATATGCAAACTGACATTGATTGGTAGTTGGTTGTTCTAGTTATTAACGACATGCCTATGGTTTCTGTATTTTCACGATTTCTCAGCCTTGTTAGACGCGTTGACATGTATGCGTCATATCGTTGGCTAGCATTGCTTACTTGTACGGTGCGATATCATAGTGTGAAACCAGCAGTTAATTCCGAGACTGTGGATACGTAGCTGATTTTGTAATTTTGTAATTTGTAAAATGAACGAGTAAACCTATTTGCGAACGAAATTTATATTTCATTAAAATTATCCTATTTTTACTAGATTTTCCAATTAATTTAATTAAAATTTAGATGAAGATATTAGAGCGACATATTGTTTTGTTCCTTAAATGTTCAGGAATTCATTAATATGAAAGCTATTTTAGTATTTTATCAAATAAGACATTGAAAATAAAATTTACCTATATATATTAAATTAAAAAATATTTTCGTCATATTAGTATTGTAGACATGAAGTTATATTCAAATCATTTACAAACTCATCAGTTTTCACTCAAAATAACTTCCCTATAAATTAATGAGTCACCAACTAAACAGGAATTAAATAAATAACATATTTTCGAAGAAGAACAGGCTATACCTATTTTTCGGAATAAGAAGTACAAAAAATACATATATAAAGTAGGAATATATGATACTATACAGCATGAGGGGTTGTCTTCACCAATTCGTACTCGTATTTCCCGGGACAACCACGTGCTGCTACCTAAATATAATTGTATGCCTCAACATTTGCCAGGTATTCTGTCGACAGATTATTAAGATAGACGTGTGTCCTATAATTTCACATTTCCAATAAATTGATGTAGCCTAATCTTTACATTTTCTTTACTTTAAATAATTTACAAACATTATTAAAAAAAACTATCCATTTATATTTAATTTATTCTGAAATTGCTAAATGGAAATTAAAATATATTTAATATGATACAGTTATTTTCGCAGAAAAATATGAAAAAAGTAAAATTTTAGCATATTATATATAAATTAATTTATTATATAATACATTAATACGTTAATTCCTCGTAATTTTGAATATAACTTTTAATGTTAAATGAAGCAATTCAGTAATAATAAATTTTTGGTTGTACTTTATTTTAGCAAGAAAAGATTTAAAAAGAATGACGAATATAATCATTATTTTATTTAGAATTATATTTTGATTATCAACGTATACTAATACTGGTTTTATTTGTGTTTTAATGAAAATTTATTTTATATATAATAAAATTTTGATAACAGACTTTTTAATGTATATGAGAATATGATTCTTTATGTATAAATAAAAATTATTAAATTTTATCTCTCATATTATATAACATATTATATGCAACATTTAAAATACATACATATATAATTAGCATATATGTGTGCTAATCATATTTATAATAATGTAGAGATGTAAAGAAATAACGAAAATTAATGAGTGAGTATAATTATGAAGAGCATAACTACCGCCATTTATTCGAGTTGTCATAAAGTAATTTGTGGTAATAATAGCATGGAATTTTAAATTGAAAATTTTATTTAATATATTTTAAAAAGAATTGAATGTATTTTCGTATGATATTATTGTGCATTCAATTCGTTTCTATTTATTGTTTGTGTTCATTTTCATTTATAACTTTATATACATAGTTAAATTTAGGCACAACATGAAATTGCATTTACGAATTGAAATATTTATCAATAATTGGTTAAAATTTAATTAAATCCCATTAGTATATGAACAAAAATCTGTCCATGATTATTTAGAAATGTCAAATTAATCAATATACACCTTTATATTAATAACTTTTATTATTAATTATAAAGTTATATAATAGGTTTTGGCACATAACTATACATTTTTCATGTATATATATATATATATATATATATAAATGAAATATTTTATGAAGTACGAAGCAATTTTGTTTTTATTACATTTAAATTTGTTCATGTTGTAAAATTGTTCAGTATATAAATAAAATAATTTTTTTTAAATAATGGATATATGTTTTAAATTTGTATGATTTTTGCAATAACAAATAACAATCATAAATATATAATTTATAATATATAATAATAATAATAAATATATAATTTGTAATATATAATAATAATATATATTATAAATTATCTATTTATTATAATTTATAGTTTGTATATAGTTTCTATATATTTTATATTTACTACTTTATATATCATTTACATTATGATAAAAATGCTATAAATATCCCGCTCTAAGATTATTAAAAAGACAAAATAAAGTTAAATAATTTATCATTTTTATTTTGCGTGTAATTAGAAAATACAACTACTTTATTATTAGTAATCATGTACCTAAAAATAATAAATTCTTCTCAAATTAACAGAATAAGCTAACATTTTTTCTTCATTCGGTTGTGAATTTGAGATGAGAATTATAATAAATACTAAATTTGATTTCTCTAATATTAAATCTTAGAAAAATTTCTAAAAATAAAAAGAATAGATAATTAAAGAATAAATAAATCATTTTTGTAAGTTATGTATAGAGCTATTTTATTATAATAATATAAAAAATATATATTTAATAGATTTAATAGTTAATAGTATTTAATAGAAAAATACTGGTTGTGTAAAATTTATACTTCCTTGAAACTTAAATTTTCTTTTATTTGATATTTATTACTAACTGGAATTTAAATTATTCATTAAATACTACATCATATTGGAATTTAAGAAAATTCGATGGATCATCTTTATGTCTATTTACAGTTCACAAAGTATCAATGGCTTGCTTAGATCTTGAAATAACTCATACAAAAAAAATACTATGTAAATTAAGAAAAACAATGATACTATTTCTCAACATTCTCGTGAATGCATAAAAAAATGGAGTCTTGCTAATACTCATTAGTAAGTACTCCCTTATATAATAACGAATAATGGTATAACTTACAATGATATTCATAATAATAATCGTCAGTAAAACATAATGGGGTACATGTCCTACAATTTATCTTATTAAAATAATATTACTTCAAGTTAGGTATAAAACGGTAGCAGATTACTACTAATCATTGGAAATAAATATTTTGATCCCTTGTATATTATAATATTACTGTTTTGCTTTATTAAAATTATAGATGAGAAACTTATACTTGAATTTTCCTTCATATGCTGTTACAATGGCGGAATAAAGGAGCATTGTTCGTCAATTGTTGATTTATCTATTATTAAATAATTATATTTCGATTGATGCTGAATGTTTCAAATGAAGCTTTATTTGATACAATGTATAATTTCCTAAACTATTTAAATTAATACATATACTTTTCACGTCATTTCAATCATTTCATAACATATAAATACACTCAAATATTCTAGTTTCTGTATATCGTTACACAAATTACAAAACATTTTTATAATTTGTAAAATATAAATTACTTAATACTTTATATATAAAAAATATCGTCCTTTATTAACTATTATATATTAAAATATAATTATTATATATTAAAAATATTCCATATTTATGTTAAGTATTTTATTAATAATATTATATTTTAATAGAATAATTAATTTTACATATCTTATTTTAAAATAGTAATATAAATTATTTTCAAAAATAAAAGAAAACAAAAATTCTAAAAGAATTTAATCAATTTTCATTAGATTTAGATTTATTAGATCAATTCAATGTCTAAATAGAGACAAAAATTACGTTTACAAAAAACGTATAAAAAGACACTACTTGCTATTTCTGACAATTAAATTTATTTAGAAAGCTATTTTCAATTATTGGTCCTTAATATAAAGAGAATAATAAAATGAGTATGTGACCAAAAGACATAAAGAGTTTTCAATTCGTGATAATGTGTATCAAAAAATATTAGCTTTATAATTATTTGAGAATCATAAGAATCGTAATTTTACTTAGGGTAGAATTAATATATTGTTATGTCTATTTCATTGCAGTGCATCTCGTAACCATAATGTGTACACTGCAATCAGCATAAAATTTCTTCATTTTCTAGCATCAACTTTGTTATGTACCTAAAATACATAATCATTTATGTATCTTTTTTATTTTTTATTAAACCAAATACTTATACAAAATTTTTATTTTAAATTAAATTCTTTTTTATAATTATTTTTTGCTTTAATAGTTAATTAGTTTAATCGTCAATCAATGTATAATGTTTATTGTCAGTTCTTCACTTCTGAATAATTTATATCAATTCTAACTAAATAGTAACATCAATTAAGATTCATAAATTCATTTAATGTCATTATCATTATTTATGATATGTGGCATTATTATTATGATGTTTATGAAATATAGAAAATTTTATGTTATAAAGCTTTATAATATATGTATATTACGTATTGATTTAACACATAGCTTTCGTTATTATTGCTTTTACTATTTGTCAATTCTTTTTTTTTTGCTTTTTTAATATCATTTTTTACATATATTACTGTAGTCTTTTTTTCAAATTTTCCCATTAGTTCTATCAACTTCACATTCTTTTTTTTCATTGGATTCTCTCATCCTTTCTTCATTTTTTACTATAATTTTATAATCCTATTCTTATTTATTTCAAACATAATATCAATATAATTTTGTTAATTTATGTATTTTTTATAAAGATTAATTTATAAATTCATTAATTAAATTTTGCTTTCATTAATTTCTATTTTCTATTTCATTTTACTTTTCTGCAAACAAGCAATATTTTATATGATTACGATCAAAGTAAAATCTATGCGTTTTTGTTTAATTTTTTATATAATTTTTTAATAAATAAGTCTCTATTAATAGTTAACTTAAGGAAGATAATGAACCATCTTCAATTTTTAAACGTTAAGAAACTCAATTGAAAAACTTAATGTGTACATAAATGTTTCTCTATACAGAGTAGCGAACGGTTATGGATACTAAATTTTTAAAAGTTTGGTTCGTACTTTGTATTATATAAATTTATATGCAATAAAGTTATTTTTACTATTAAAGAATTATTGTATTGACCTATATTTTATTCTATACTCTTATAATTTTTATTTCAGTCTAACTGAATTTATTGTTCTTTCAGTTATTTGAGTTTGTACTCAGATACGTGAGCGACTGGTAAAGGTTGGTTGTCTCGATGTCAGCCAAAATATTTGTCAATCGTCCGAATCGGTGCGGCTGCAACAGTAGTTTTTCTCGAATAGTTTTGAGCTCACATTGATCGATACATACATATGCAGCTTAGATTTCTGTAAGAGACTGTTACTAAAGATTTTTACTGAGGGTTTCTTGTATAAAACTATTATGATAAATAATTTTAAAAAAATGGAGTTTTTCGAAATTATTTTTACTTTCTTATTTGACTATCTGGGTAGGCTTATTTATACATTTAAATAGAATATGTAAATTATGTAATGAATATAAAATAGGCGATGTAAAAGTTGCTTGTATCTTATTTAAAAATCAAATTTACACTAAATTTATCGTAGAATATTGATATTACAAATCGAAATTATAATAAAAGTGAATCAACTTAACAATAATCAATAAAATTTCATAACTTGACATAAAACACCCAAAAATACTTTATTTCATTATTCAATTAAAAACTTGATTTTTAAATGTTTAAATTTTGATAAATTTTTTTATATTTATTCACAGACTTGCGTCAAATAATGTAGATGGAGAAAAAAATTAATTAATTATCTTAGTGTTTATGAATTTTCAAAAATGTCTTTTAACTTTGCTTATATGCATAATTTTGAATTTCTTGCTGGGTCTGTTTTCTCTTGACCGGATTGAACCTTTGGCGTTCGTAGCTACCCAGACGACAATTGATAAAGTGGCGGCAGGTGTAGTTGCTCACGAAACTATTACAATGCGGTATGATATTGTCGGTCATTTTAACGATGTATGTTAAAATTTCGAATTCCAATTTCGGAAACATATTAAATATCACAAGATAATGGACTATCACTGTATAGATGCGACGATTTCATACAAGTATTATTAAATTCGTTATTAATCCGACCTAATTTTGTTACATTTTTAATATTGAAACTTGCACCAAATACAAGAAAGTTCTCTAAATTTTTTTGAGTTTCGAGAAGCTGAAAGGGCATAGCTATTAATAATTGCAGTACTATGCATTGTGTAATTACTTATATATAGGATTATTTCAATATTTATTGTATCGAATTTAACAATAATTTTCAATTCTGATAATTCAATCGCTATATGTACAGCATTCATAATTAAAAAAAAT
Organism: Ceratosolen solmsi marchali; assembly: GCF_000503995.2. NCBI lineage: Eukaryota > Metazoa > Arthropoda > Insecta > Hymenoptera > Agaonidae > Ceratosolen > Ceratosolen solmsi. The sequence goes on along the minus strand of NW_011948426.1, from coordinate 6,070,228 downwards.
ATTTATAATAACAGGTTCTTCATGCTATACTTTGTCATACCTTTTTTATATTATCTTGTTATTATAATACTTGTAATATATACAGATAACAGCAATACGTTTTACCATGATAGATAATTTGTTTAAAATTAAAGTAACTGTTTATAATAAAATTTTACATTAACTATATTTTATATAAAATCATAGTTTTCATTATAAAGTACTGAACAATCAGTTAACTTTAAAAATTTTATTTTATGAAATTACATATATATATATATATATATATATATGTAAATATATATGTAAATATATATATATGTAAATATATATATTCGTAATTTCATAAAATAAAATTTTTAAAGTTAACTGATTGTTCAGTACTTTATAATGAAAACTATGATTTTATATAAAATATAGTTATTGTAAAATTATTCTATGTAAAATTATTCTATTATTCTAAATTATTATAATGTAAAATAAAGTGTATTCAAGTTATACAGTTATATATATATAACTGTATAACTTGAATACACTTTATAGTACTGGTATAGAAAAATCGGAAAAATTAGCAGTTATTGAATTGAATCTGTTCAAAATAATTGAACTGGCAGCATTTGATATTAAATAAAAAATCGATATTATATCTAAATTATTGCATATCAATAGCCATAGTGTATTAATTAACTTAAATAAATACATTAAATGAATATCAATATTTGAAATTTATTCATATAATATCTTTATAAAACATCCTTACAATAGTATTTCTAAAAACCAAATTTTATTAGCAATGAATAAAAATAATTTCTTCTATTATAAATCATTACCAGATTGTAAATAATTTATTAAAAATTTAACTATAATAGGCGCGATTGTCGTTTATAAGACGATTATTTATTTACAAAATAAAATACTAATACTTCAGTGTATAATGAAATATTAATGGAATTTAAAAAAATTACGCATAAAGTAATGAATTATTTGTGAGCTTATTTTCTTTAGAATAATTTTTTTATATACATTAAATTTAATATTAACTAATAAAGAATGAAATATAAATATGTTATAGAATTTCTGTATTATAATCAATATATATTTATAAAAAATTATTTGTATATTTAAATGATATATAACTCGTACGTTACGAATGTAATTCAAATAATAAAGAAAATATTAAAATTATTTTTAATATACAAATATTTAAAGATTTTAATTATTGTAATTCAAACACTTTTTTATTTAAATTTATATTATCACTTTTAAAAAAGAGTATCATAAGATTTTGTGTTTATTGAATAATTTTATTTTATTTTAACTGTACCTCTATGAAAGTATTTGATAACGATGAGTTTCTTACTTAAGTTTGTATAACTTATATCTCTATATGCAACTGTTTTATATTTTTAATTTAGGTCTTTGTATTCATGTAATAAGCTGAAAATTAATATTCGATAATATCCGATTATTCGATTAAAATAAAAATAATCTACGTTATAAAATAAATGTTTAGAAATTCAACAAATTCGATGTACTATTTTTTATTTATTTTAATTAAGAATTTACGAAAAATATTCAAGAATATACATGATATTGAATTTTTGTTATATGAATTTAATTTGTAGATTTCATTGAATATTTTATGTTCATTATTTTTCAGTTTATTAAAATTTATTAGTCCTTACAATGTTCTATCTGATTATCTAATTTAAATATTTAAAATAAAATAATTTGTTTTTTTTACACTCAAGTTAATTGTATTAGATTGTATAATTTAAGGCAAAATTTTTGCAAATACTAATTATAGAATTAAAATTCAATATATAAATATAAAGATTAACTAAATAATTTTTCTATCTTCTTAAATTTAAAAATATTTTTTTAATCATATGTCGTAAGAGCAATATCCTAACTTAGCATCTTACATCGCATATTCATTTTTTAAGAATTATTGTATGCGATATATGTGTATGTATATACATATATATATATACATATATGTATACACTATAAAAAGAATTATTATTATAACAACAACAACAACAAAAAGTAAACTTTTTTAGTATATCTTTCACGTTAAACGTTATATGATCCTCTTTCTCTATAATGATGGACTAAAGCAGGAGACGTTATCCTTCATCTTAAAGAAGGAACTCACTATAACTAATCAAATCCTCAATGCGATTCATTCACTTAAATTTTACATTAAATTTATTAAATACACAGTTGGCAGCCGCTGAACTCGTGCGTCGCCAGAACTGAGCTATTAACGAATCTCCTCTTCACATCGCGTTCACCCAAATACACGTACGAGCAGGTTAGTTTTACGGGGAAACAGGAATTACAAGATGAGAAGTCGTAAACTCGCAGCTGAGTGAAGCCGCGTGCCGCCTTTAATTGTTGGTATAAGCAGAATGGGATATCTGGGAATCTCATATAAAGCTTAGGATACTAGATGCCCTCGACCAATTACTGGGGAGCGAGGCTTCCGCACGAGCGAGTGAGAGAACGAGTCAAGCAGGCTAAAAGTGTATTTGGACAGTTCCACTTTCGCGACTGTACAATTGCACCGAGTTAATTTTACATACCGGAACAGCCTCGAGCTCAAGAAGATGAGGTAGAAGGGAGATGATTGTGCCATAGCTGCATAGACGATCGAACAATTTACGTGTCAGAGATCTCGACTACTTCCAGAGCGCGAAGGAGCAAATCGGAACTTGCTCCTATATACGTAACTATTATTGTATTATCACGATAAAAAAAAGACAATTCTACATAATTTAAACTAATTGAATTAATTATCTGTTTTTTAATCCTGTATGACCGTGTGACTTAGAAGACTTTATTGCAATGCTTCTACTATGGTTACTTATGCTAGCTAATTATTAATTTGAGAATATTGTAAAGCATATATAACTTATTTTTAATTACATCTATTATTTCACATTGAATGTGAAAAATACCAAATAAATTTTAAAGATTGTTATTTTATAAATAACTGGTTTTTCATTTTCATTCATCACTATTATAAAAAGGCAAATATTTGAAATGTGCAGAGTCAAATTGAATTGTCAGTCTAACATTGCGTTATGGTAATAAAAATGCTAAAATCCGAATGAAGTCTTATTATTTAAAATAATTCATTGGAATTTTATTTTATTTTATTATACACTTTTTTATTGAGTTTTTAAATACTTATTATATTTCAAGATTATTTATAATACAATATACACTGAATAGATATAATTTTACGGATGTTTCATTCTTTATTTTAATTAATGTTTGTATATGAATTCTTCTATATTTTTTTATGATTAGGTACTATCAATAAATTAAATATAACAAATCGTTTACCGAATTTATTTAAGTTATTTAAAATAAATACGATTTAATTTATAACAACTTTGCAATTTGGTCATTATTAATAATAAAAATATATAATACATAAACAAATTTATATTTACATATTATATAATTATAACAGTATAAAATATATTAATACGTAGTCAAAAACCTTTAAAATAATCTTAATATTAACCATCAGTATTAAATTTAAATATTTTACAAAAATTCTCTTTGATTAAATACATCTATCCGATAAAATATATGAAAGCATACAAATTAATAAAAGTGATGAATTTTTTTAATATTTTTAATATTATATGTAATATATTCGAAGTTATTTAAAACTTAATGTTAATAAATATTAAAATAAAAATTTGCCTATTTAAATTAATAATAAATAATAGAAAATGTGTTCAATAATAGTATTTACTTTGTAAATAAAAAAAAAGAATAATTTAATATCTAAAACATTATTTTATATCTGTTTTTGTAATATATAATAAAGTTTTCAATTTCGATTATTTTATTTATTTTATTAATTTTATTCCATGGATATTGAAATTTGCACTAAAAAAGGAAATTAAATTTGGTAAAATATAATGTATATATCTGAAAGATTAATTTAAGAAATAATTTATAAAATATTTTTTAATAAGTTATCTTATATAATTTTATACATTATTATTATATATTATTGTTATATAATAATAATGATGATGATAATGACGATAACAACGACGATAATGATGAGAGCACCGATGCCGGTAGCAATGACGGCGACGCTGATATTACTACATTATTTTTCATTCGATTATTTCTGCTACAAGTATTATTTTGACGTTTTTAACATCGTGCTTCGAGGTGTTTATAATTACAATGACTAAATTCAATCATTAATTTCTACTATGGATGTTTAAAATTATAATGATCAAACTCTATGTCTTTCTTATTAAAGTATATGTATATAATTAGAAATCGGAATTTATAAATAAAAATTCTCGTTTCATTCATGTATATTGTATTTATATATCAGTATATTGTTATTTTCTATGAATTTTATTCGTTAATACATGTTACTATTATTCGGTGACTAAAAGAATTCTTTCTTTAAGCAGTATTCAGAATTTTAGAGCGAACGGCAAAAAAATCTTTGGAAGAACTCATTATCTAACGGATAAGACTAAGTACAACACACTATGTCAGTATACTCTGTGGACATAAGCTATGAGTAATTTTCTGGGCATGGCTACCAGACGCTTTGCTCTCTTTTTGATTACCGAGTATTCAATTCTATTTTTTCAATAAACAGACTAAAAAAAATCTTACTACTTATAAGAATGAAAACGTACTATACAAATAATTAAATCGTAATGATTTGTTCAACTCTGTTTATTTCTTATTTAAGAAAGTAGAATAGTTTTTTTATGATTAATCATTTAAAAACAAATAAAAAAAATCTTTCATTTGTTACTTATATATTAATAATATCGTACATTATAAATACATTCAAATTTTTATAATTACGACATATCCATGAAAATAAACATCATTTTAAAAATACATTAAGAAAAAATAAAATTAATATTTTGTATAAGTATGAAACCAAAAAATTTGAAAAAAGCTTGTAATCCGTTTTTTTATCTTATCAAATGATTGGTACTCAATTAAGAAGAAATATTGTAGAATTTTAAGAGAATATAATAATCGTAATATCTAAGAGTACATAAAAAGGGTAATAAAGTATTTGTGGAGTGATTATTATATTAGTATAGGAATGTTAATTGCAATCATTTATATAATTTTTATAATTCTACGAGTGCTTTAAAAAAAAAGATTCTTTCTATAATAAATATTTTATCACTTACCAATGGTATATGCACAAAATTAAAAAAATACGCCAATGTGTGTAGTTATATATTAATTATTTAACAAGCCATTTTTTACTCGCAAGCAGACTAGCATTGAAGATGCCTTATTTTGGAAGAATAAAGAAAAGCACAAGAAAGAAGAAGAAAAAAGGAAGGACACAGGAAAAATTTGAGTACAGCCAAAACGTAATGGTAGAATTGACATTGCATTGAGTGAGCGCACGTGCATCGAAAGTCGAGCAGACGATGAAACTCGTCGTCGAGGGATTGCCGTTAAAGATGGGAGGGGAGGATTCGTCGCCCCGTAGACACGCGCTCGCGCAGTTATCGGCACCAAGGAGGGAGGAGAGACCTCCGAGTGGCTGTTGAGAAGAGAATCTTCGCGACGTCCATGTGCTCGGCTAGAGCCAGCGCTCGATCAAGTCCTCGGTGAGCTAGCATTCGGCTCTCAGTCCTCGCGAAGCGTTCGCTGCAACTACGTCGGCGTTCTCGTCGTTGCGCGCACGCAAATCTGCCCGGAGCCATTCGCAAAAGCCCCCCCCCCCCCAGCGATCGGTGCGTTGCAACGATGAGCCCCAGTAGTCTTGAGGCTCTACCCGCCCTCGCGAACATGTGGACATGAAGAGATTCTAACTCTTCGTATCATTTTTACCGTTATCATTATCTGCTTTCTTTTCGCTTTCTTCTCCTGCTACTTTATATTTTTGTTTCTTCGAAGTTTCCTCTTTCGCCCTTGGCCGTTACAAATATAGTTGCTACTACTTGGAGCTCGATAGTAGTATAGGAAGACGATTCCTCGCGTCCGGAAATTCTTCCCCCTTGTCTCATTATTTCTTTGTTTTCGTTCAATTTGTGCCAAATCGTGCGTCAACTCGACTGACAGACGTTAGAGAAGCTAAACGTGTTGGCAACCATTGAATCACAGCGAGTAGCCTGAAAAGTAGAGGAAAATTAGAGACGTAGTTAAACATTTGAACTGTTAGTGAAGAAAAACGAAGAGAGCAAATAGTGATAAATTATTACAAGGATGCACCATACGACTCCTTGGTACCTGCCCTGGGGGCTTAAGCTTGTTCCGCTATCTATACCACCGGGACATCCAGCTTCCGGCATTCCGAATCCGGCGCTCCACTTGTTAGCTCCTCTTCCAGGAATCTATGCGCCAGAACCTCGCAAGGTAATGCGCCTTTTCCATTGCTATCAACAATGTAGACTGTTAAAAATTCCAGTGATTGCTCTCAGAAACATCAAACTTCAAGCATCGATCTAGAAAATTAATACATTACTTATAATTAATGTCTTTAAGTTTATTTAATACGTCATTTTATAAAGTAACTTGCAAGCATTGATACATTATTTTAAACAATCGCAAAATATTGAATATATTATATATTAAGGGATCTTATAAAAAATCTTATACGGGAAATTATAATAATATTCTTACTCTATAAACATATTTTTCTATAAATGTAATTTTTAAGCCAAAATTGAGACTGCAATTAAAAATAATATTGGAAAATTCTAGACAAATTATTATATTTTGTTCCTGTAGACGAATAGACACAACTAAATATTTAACAATTACCATTTTTGTATTTCACTTAGAATTTTTAAAAATACAATGGTTTACCATAATTTCTTATTGTAATTAATAAATAAAAACTATAAATATGAACAAATGGTTAGTACTGATATTAGATGAGTAAATAATTACAATAAAAAAATTCAATATTAACTATAACAATTTGTTTGATTAATTTCTATATTAATTGAATAAATTGTAATGTTCATTATCAATCTTTACATCGAGCATTTACATCGAAATCACATTTTACAATTAATAATAAGATGATTGATAGAAATTTAAATTGTTTTGATACAAATTTTCTATTCTTAATTATTATTATGATTGTATGTATCATGCGTTATTCATGTAAGATCTATGCAAAATTAATATTTGTTTAATGCGTTTTCTGTGTATTGAATTAGTTGTGCAAAACTTTAAATGCTTACAAAAATTTAATAATGTAATATTTAAATCTTTACTATCTTTTTCACTAGATTCTATTTATTTTTCTGTGAAGAATTAGGATATATATTATTGTTAATGTTTTATTATATTGTTCATTTACAATTTTTGTAAAATTAGTCATATAACATACTTCAATTAATGTATTACAAAAAATATTTTGGTATATTTATTAATTTTATGTCATGAACTTGTTTTCTTATAGGTTTATTTATAGGAAAGAGCATTTAAAAAATAATCGAAGTAGAATAAATTAATTAGTACTGCTGACATAAAGAAAAATATTACTTCGATAGCATGATATGTGCGATAAACTTATATCATTGTTTAGTAATTGCATTTAATTCTATATTATTTATTAAATGTTAAAATTCTGTACCTTTTATTGTTAAGATTGTACGTTAATGCTATTATTACTTGCAATATAATATTTTTATTTTTGTATTATTCTTGCAATTTACTTTTTTTAATAATGCAAATGAATTATTTCCTAAAGTGGTATCAAACCATTAATATAAAAGTATGACATTAAAATAAATTCGATTTGTTTCCTGAATAAAGATTTAAATCATATTCCACATACAACTTTTGTTTGTCGTAAAAATTTCTTATCATCTTATTAAATTAACACAAAATAATGATTCATTTTCATACATAGTTGTAATTTAAATAAATCTTAAATATTTCTTTAAAGTAAATGCAATTTTATGTTTATTAATTGAGATTCATTACTTAAATTCACTTTTTATGAATTGTACAAATATCTTTGAGAAATGCATATAGACTACTAAATTATTTAACAAAATAGATTTCATATGTATTGATACTATTTATTATCATAGTTTAAAATTACAGACATGTAAAAATGTGCTATTGATAAGCTTTAAATATATTAAAAAACATAATCCATAATATAAGATAAACATAATTAAATTCATCAAATCATTAAAGTATCGTACGAGAAAAAGGAAATCCAATAGCAAAATAAACACGAAATTCGATTTAAATTATATAATGTATGTAGAAATAATGTTAATTAATATAGTTTATATTAATATATAGACTTTATAAATTGAATGGAATTTACAAATTATTGAATAAATGAAATCCTACAGATACAATTGTTCATTTGGATCACAAACCCAAAAAAGAAATATATTAAAAATATGTATATTTTATATAATTTTATAAAGACAAAATCATAGTGAAAATTTTTATATAAATATTTCACAGTTTCACTTTAAAATATGAATAAATACAGTATAAAATTGTTGTGAAATATATACGATTAAATGCATGGTATTAGTAAGTACAAATATTAATTGTATATAAACGATTTTAACTACATATTGATTTACTTAACCAACAAGTGACACAACATTCACAGTAAATATTATAGAAATATTTCATCTGTCATAAATCATTATATAAAAAAAATTAAATATTAAGTAGGAATATTAAATAAACATATTCACTTATTAAAATTTATAAATTTAATCATAAACTATATGATAAAGTATCAGTGATATTTAATTTTACATGAAATTGTTTGAATTTTATATAAATATTAATTTTATGTAGATTAGTGAAATCGATAATGATAACAATAATTTTGTATGTATTTGAATAATTGAATTTCAATAAAAAATAAAAATTGAAATGACCATGGAAAATTATTATTTTTATTATTTTTAACGTTATATTTCGTTTGATAATTGTAATATGTTTGATCACTCAAAATAGTAGAAGTTTAGATATTTATAATTATTTATAAAATATAAATATTTCATTAAGTGAAAAGTATCTTTGAAGATAAACTATTAGTCGATTCGTCGTTGCTAGCAATAAAACTCTTCGTACATAGGGTATGGGTGTTAATGTAAAATGAATATTTTCAATAAATCTTTTGACTGTTAAAAATCAAATTCTTCGTTTAAGATAGTCTGATAAAATATTTTTTTAATTACAAAATTGTAAGAGCAAACATTTTTTGATCAAATTATTTGTTGTTTATTTTATAATATTATCGAATAAATTATTATATAATTATAATTTATTTAGCACTGATTTTAAACTACAATAGTAACAAATATTTACATATAATTTACTAGTAGATTTAAAAATTGTTTATATAGAAATGAAGACTATTAAATAATGAATTTTATTGAATTAATTTGAACTGTATGAGCCATAAAAATTTTGAATTAGACAATCAAAATCTCCATAGATGAGATAAATAACGCAATGATCGAAATAAAGTATGTTAAGAGAATTTATTATCCTATTCTGTATACGATTTACTTACATTACATAGATAAATAAATTTAATCCTCTTTAGTTGTCTAGACTGCCTAAAAACGTTCTGATTATGTTAATTATCTATCACAATTTATAATTTTAATTTTTGACACTAAGTAAATGCCTCATCATGCTAAAATTTTAGCCTCTTTATATCATTACCAATAGATGTATATCGAAAATAAAATAAAATAATGAATAAGTACTGAATAACAAATAAAAAACTTAACTATGCAGTAAAGTAATATAAAATACATTAAACACAATTAAACAACCTGTCTTTCGATCTTTAATATTTTTTGTGATTCTATATGCATATTAGAAAAAAAACTGTTAAAATCTTAATTTAAAAGAAATGTACAATCCTATCATAAAAAGTGAAGCTATTGTTTACTATTTTAAAGTAATAAATATTAAATAGAATTTGAGGTGAAAGAATTAAGGGCTAACAGTCTGAATCTGAGTCACACTCGTGTACCTGATCGTGCAACATTAAAAGGCTTTTGTGAGAGACTTATTTTTGGCCGTTAGCCATACATGCAATTTGGCTATGCAATTAATATTGCATAAACATATGCAATGAATGCCACTTAATTCGATTCGATATGTATTTATTGTTTCGATTCGTAATTTGTAATATCTCCGTAAATTATTGTCGCTTGTTAATATGAATTTTTAATTTTGGATATTCGCACAGAAAATTGTTAGATAATAATTAATTGAAATAATTATAGTTCATATACATTTTTCAGAAGAAATAAATAAACAAATTTAAATATAATCCAATTAAATGTATTACCTTTAATTTTTTAAACAATTACATTTCCATATGATATTTATCTTTTTTTTTAAATCTACAAATATTCATAATTTAGAATCATGAATAATGACAATTTTCAAAAAATAAAACTTTATATAAAAAAATATTTAAATAATATATAAATGGAGTATGAATAATATATAAATGAAGCATCTAAAAAATAAATTAGTAAATAATAGATATTTAAATACGTGTATAAATAGATATTTGCATGATACTAAGGGTATATAGATGCGTGCAGATGGATAAATTCACAGAATATTCTACTGAAATAACTGTAAAATCTTTTATGAATTTGTTCATGATATAACTTTAAAATTATGTATTTAATAAATTTGAACTATTTTAATTAATCTAACATTACTCACTTTTTTAAACCAATAAAGAATTTTATTTTAAATATAAAATCAATCCAGATATACAAGATCATAAATATCAGAAATTCATTTTAAGAAATGTATATTATTGTCATTGAATACATTTTTTTAATTGTCTATCCTAAAAGCGTATTAAAATTGTTTATAATGCGTGCATAATGCAAAAGTTACAATAAGAACGGATATGAATATCTCTACAGGCTTTGAAAAGTTTCATCAAACATAAATCTCTTAAAATAATAATATAACTAGCTAAATGTAGTTAACTGCTCTTTAATCGCATAATAGCTGCAAATAACAAATGCACGTAATGCGTATGGTTGAATATTAAATAGAGCAAGCATACTTTTGCTTTATTAACATCCGTGACAAATGTAATATTATTAGCCACTTGTTTTACAAGGTATTTGAAGAAAGGAAGGTAAAATTACTATATCTTTCTAAGCATTATGAAATACTATAATTAATACCTGTTAATACTTAGATCTGAGTGATGAAATTTGATACTCATTTAAAAAGATATATTACCAGGCCAGAATAAATTCACTTAAAAAATGTATTAATAAAATATATTAATTATTTTACGATACATTAATGTGTACGTATAAAATATAATTAATTATGACACCTAATTTTTGTATTTTGTTTTTGAATGATTAAAGCTTGAATCGCATCTCAAATAAAAATCCCTGTTTTAATAGCGTCCATATACAGTTCTTCAATTTGATTTACTGCGATCTGTTTCTTGCGAATCACATTTAGTTATGGAACGGGAAAATCTGATAAAAGCAAGGCTACAATCAAAAAATCAATTACGAAACACGGCATTCATATCCGACCGGGTGTTGACCGATAATACGCCGGTAATTCGTTAATCGCTTCATGAACCATTAGCATTTCATCGACAACTTCCTCAGTAAACGTCGCACCCTTTTCCAATCCTATATTGATTGTCTTGTATCTGTACGTATAATTTCCTAGTAACAGGGAATTCCTAGTAATAGTAATAGCCTTTGATAACTGCTAGTCGCTGTATTTAATCAAATTGAATCAAATTTACATCGTACACAAGTTTACTAAAATCGACATCAGCTTGGTTATTTATATTTGCACGTGTGCCTGTGTGTAAATGCGTGCACACAAGTGTGTGCGTGCTTACCGGATTGCTTACTGTAATTAGCCGAGAATTGTACCTCCTTTTATTCGTCTGATTGCCTTAATTCAAAGCAAATTAAGCTCCGACTTTGTTGCGTGTACGTGTACGTAGCTGAAACTGAAAAACTAGTTTTCACAAAGTTTCACTACACAAGAACATGTGTAACCATAGCATCTAAATTTTATTTTATTTGAATTTGCTACAAATTTATTAAAATGACTTAACATTAAACTTTAAAATATATATTATTATAAACATAAAATATTAAAATAAAATTGTTTGATATACTATATTTTTCAAATTTATTCAAATTCAATTTATACATAATTAATTTCATTAATATCGAATAAAATGATGATTTAAAATTGATAGTACATAATTCTTTTATAAATACAAATTTTGCATTTTTATTATAAATACTTATATATATATATATATATATATATATATATATATATACTAATTTAAAGGTTTCTTTGTGATTACTTTTAAATGATATAAAAGACTTTAATATTCACTGAGGTGAGGTAGTAGTTCTTGTACTGAATTTCGCACATACATCTTTCAGAAAAATCTAACGATGCTCTAAAATAAGTTTTATGCTTGCTTGTATGTTATCTTAAATTAGCAAATAATACTTTGGTAAAAATATAACCTGAAATATGGTTACACACTAGGAACAAAGAATACTGTTAATGAAATGTTATTTTTTAAATTTTATTATCATTTATATCAGTTGTCTTTACTTCTTTATAAATGCATAGTATTTAGGTTTTTGTTTAAGCTATCACTATGTATTAGTACAGCAACAAATTTAATTAAATTAGTTACGTTGATTAAAGTATTCAACATTTTTATATAGTTATGTAATATTATATTACAATTTATAATATTTATAATAATGTATAGGTAACTAGCAATAGTCAGCAAAGGGTATATAAGTTATGAAAGATATATAAGTTTACATAAATTATATAAAAAATATAAGATTAATTATAAAGATTATTCAGATGAGCGTAGATCTCGGCCTTATTTTGAGATACGGAAATCCAAGTTTTGTATTTAATAAAATAATATGAATTGACTAATGGCTTTATTTATACTAAGATAGTTTAGTTTTATAGTTCATAAAATATGTATATGTATAGCTCAAATAAATCGTAAAATAAGTTTTCCTTTAACTATAATTGTATTAACCTACTACCTATAAATGTATATTGATTCAATTGTGCACAACAGATATAAAGTTTTTCTCCAGATTATAAATATTTGTCTGCTTGTGCGTAGTTCTATCAATCAAGTTCACGAGTTGCAAGTCGACTCTTACCTATTTCAAGACCTTACCATCAGTGTCAACGTCCAGTACAACATTATTGCCATGATTAGTAGTAGCGCAGTACCTGGTTTCGTAATTATCAGAGATATATTTTTAAATAACTGGTTATATCGTTCAAATATTTCTGCTAAACAAATTTAGATGATCAAATTTGTGCGTTTGTTAATAATTGTTTTCGTTTTATTGGTGGATGTCTATTGTTGTCCCATATTATATATGGACTAATACGAATTGATTATATTATAATACTAAAAATGTTATTGCTAATCGAAATTGTGTAGTATCTAATTTCTTCTATACCGCTATTCCAGGGGAAGTTCCATTGCATGATGTAAAGATATGTATTTAGATTTGAAAAAATAAATTAAAAATAATTATAACGTGTTTCATTAGTTTAATCAATGGTAACTATAAAAAATGATTATATATGGTTATAAATTTATAACGATTATAAATTTTTATTGTAATTTATGATGTGTAATTTGACTCCTTATTATGTTGTCAGGAATTCGACTGGGAAACCCAATTTTTTTAAAACTAACTCAGTAGTAGTTTGTAAATCTCTCACTAGGTGATCCATATATCACTATTCTTATTCATAAAGCTTCAACCCATTTATTTATTGAGTGGTACTGAATTGTACCTTTGAATCGTTAATGTAACTTTTCAATTAATACATTTGCTAAAATACGGTAAATATTATCCATAGAAAGTTGGATTCATCATTTATTCAATATTTAAATAGAGCTGCTCAAATGATTTTCCTCAATCTATTTGTTATTTTAAACTGTATTGTAAACTGTATTTTGTATTTTAAATCGCAATTTCTATTATAAATTGAAATTTTTAAAGGTGGTGTGTGTTTATACATTTATTAATGGTTATATCTGGAACCAATGAAAAAAGATTCAACGCAGATTAATAATACTTTTGACTTTTGAAACTTTCAAGGGATACGATCAAATTAAAATAAATATATTAATATATAAATTGTTCTATTTCTCCTATTTGTATTGATGGATCAGTAAGCATTCAATATGTTAATAAGAAAATGTATCTTAGTATATATATATATATATATACGTGTGTGTATGTGCGCGTGCGCGCGCGCGTGTGCGCGTAAATCACTTATTATGTACAGAATTAAACAATAAATATGTGGAAATCGAATCGATTTTATATATTTAAATAAATTTTATTCTATAAACGTAAATTCAATTTTTCAATAGTTTTTATGTTTACTTAATTGATTGAGACAATATCATATGTAAATATAGAGTGAATTGCAGATTAAATACGACGTATTTACTTATCATAGATTTCTTTACAATTTATGAATCGCATTAATATTAATTTGTAAATAAATTTTAGAGACGTATATATATTTTTTACAATTAGCACATTTAAGATATCAATATTTTATTTTAAATAATCAGAATAACCTTGTGTGAAATAAAATGCAATATACTATCAGCTTTAAATTCTATTACTATATAAACATTAATTAATAAAACAAAAAGAAATTATTAAGTAGATGAAATAAATATAGATGATATTACAAAAATAATAATACAAGTGCAGAATCTCAGAAAGAATTCACATATTTTGTATGAGACACAATTGGTTTTTAAGTTTATGGTATATTCATTATAAGTTTTTTCTTATGAGTCCTGTTAAAGAAAATAAAATATAGCAAATTATTAGCCATAAATTCCAAAAATATTAAAATACAAATATTATATTCCATACACAATTGATTAGTAGATGTACATGGTAAAACATATTCGTGGTACTATTGAATTATATCATACGATTTACAATTAACAACTTACATTAATTACGACTACTGAAATACGATTATTAAATTACCAATTATTTCGATGGCAATGAAAACCTTGCATTTTCAATTTTGAGTTTGTTTTATATTCAATAATGATGCTTATGATAAAATAAATCTCAACTCATTCTGATAATTTTTATATATGTAAACATAATGTTAAATATGTTTGAAATCGTTTAAAAACGTATAATTTATAAATTTTTAAATATTTTTTTAAGAAAATCTTGATTATCCATTTAGAATATATTCCATTGTAATATTAATCCTATTTTTTCGCATAAAATTATATAAAAACATATTTACTTAGGCCATTTTTGGATATAAATAATATTTAACTTTTCTAATTGTATAATAATTAATTGATTATATTAAATTAGTTATATATAATTCATTAAAATTAATTTTAACAGATCTGATAGGAAATATATTGCACAGACTACATAATTGAACATATATAAATTTTATAAAATATACACTTATCAAAAACTAATTTCAAATGATTAATTATTTTAAATTATTTAACTCACTCATATCATTTTTAAATTGTTTTTATTTAAAACAGTTTCTGAAACGTTTTAACCATGTTCTCTATGTAATACTCATATTCGCATATTGTGTACATTATTTAAATAAAATTTTTATTTCCTAAATTTCTTCTTTTAAATGATTAAAAAATATACTTTTATAAGCTTTAAATTTTTAATACTTTGGTCTATATTATTATATATGTTGATATAAAAGAATATGCATAGTAATAAAATGATACTAATCATTGTTTTTATCTAATTCTATTATTATGTTAAAATTCTTGGAAATCTTAATCTTATATTAATAATATTTCAATCATTGAAAATATACTTTGCACTATTTATAATTATTAATTTTCTTAGTTTTTCATAGCAATTATAATATAAAATTATGCTATGAACTATAGTGCAATTTTATTTTGTAATTTATATAATTTTTGAATGTTAGAATATCATTTTTATATACAAAAGAAATTTTTCTACTGTTTAAATCAATCTACTATTTAAATAATTAGCTAATTTTACTTTAATTGAAAAAAGATCTAAATTTTAAATATTAATAAAGTTCATAGGATAATTCTATGCATTTTTCGTATGTATTCATTTTTTTTCTGTTTAATTTTTGTATTATTTTTTTAGTTGTCACTTTTTTTTTATTTTTATATAATTACGTAAGTATTTTGTTATCTTTTATATTTTTTATGTTTTTATATCAATCTATTTTAATTCATAATTAAATTAGTGTAAATTTTCGTATGATATTTTATCTGTATAAGTTAAAGAGAATTTAACTATCAATGTATTCGATTAAAAATGAAACATTTATTTTAAATGAAAATCTTATTATCTAGTTATGTATATTTTTATTTATTCATAATTTTCCTATTATAAATCTATACTGATTGTTCGTATAAATAATCTAAGTAATTATGAAAATTATTTAATGCAAATTGGAGCCACATTTATATATAAAAATAAAAAACCCAAAAATAAAACCCAAAAATTTTTTGGTAATACATAGATAATTCGAATGTCTTGCCTCATGTGAAACCACTACTGAGTTTATTATGTTTTTTTCGGCAAGAAATAAAATATTCATTAAATGATGAGAAGTTAAAGAAAGTCGTATAAATTACTTTGTGATTCGATAAATAAATAAGTGAAGAGATAAGATAAGGAACAATTCAATATTTCGATTCTTTATACTTTGTTTGAAAATTGTAAAAACCCTATTATATAATATAATTATAAGAATTAAGAAGCTTTAAATATAATAAATTACAAAATGTATATAATACGTATAATTAAAGAAAAATTGAAGCGTAATATCAATATTGTTTAACTTTTTGTATTGAAATTTAAAATACGGATTAGCTGATAAAATCAATTGAGATATATTTATTTAAGTAAAAAAATTGTAAAACATTAGATTAAAATGAAGAAAATAAAAAAAAGTAAAATAAGGAAATCTATGTCGAAAGTTTATTTACTGAGTGGTTCGATTTCAACTAATTGGCAACAATTAAGATTTACTGAACAAACGTTAAAACGATTTCTAATAGAAGCAATCTTTCGCAAACTCTAGTTAAATAGTTGCTAATGACCGATTTCTTCATTCGACTTTGATTTAAATTTGACCTCCTTAGATCTAAGTAATAATTGATCGTTCTCCTGACTTCGAAAATTACAAACGTTTCTGCAAAAATTGAAAATTTTTTATAAAATTATTTTATACATTTGAAAAAATAATATCAAGAAGTAATATTTATATTAAATGTGCATTGTAAAATATATAATACTCAACGTAACTAAAAATATACCTAGAATATTATTATATTCATGTTTTTTGTTTAATCCAGGTCGTCAAATGCGCAATAACTACCTTTTAGTAAAGAAATTATTATTATTTATATTTTTTAATTATTTAAAAAAATTTTTTGTTAGCATGTTATAATTGTTAAAAATAATTTATGTCGCCGATATTGTAAATCTTTTATTCAATATTACATTTTATGAATAATAAAATAAAGTATAATAATTTACGAAAATTTTCTTTATTATTTTTATTCTATTTAGTTTTATTCTATTATAACTTTACTTTATCGTGCAGAATAATGAAACTAATCAGTTTGATATGTGAACTCTCCTTTAATTTCTAAGACATTATTAATTGTATTCTTTGCATTATCTAATATAGTTTAATACTTCAAATAAAAATAGTTTTAGTTTTTTACTGTTTTAATTCTACATTATTTAATTTCGTACATATCATGTGTATAGGAAAAGACAAATAGAAAAAATATATAGAGAGAAAAATAAAAAATACACAACTATAAAAGCTGAGAATGTATATTAATATTTATATTTAATAACTTTTCAAGTATCAATTGAATAACAAAATGAGAAATTGAAAATCGCAAAGTAAAATAATGTTTTAAGTGCGAGTTGAATATATTTAAGTATCACCTAATTAAAATGATACAAATCAATAGAATGCTTACATCATTAACGTGTAAATTTTATAATTATTAAAATAAAACAGTTTTAAAATGTTATAAAATTTTATTGAAACAATCGAAAAATGAAATTTTAATTAACTTTCTTTATGATTTTTGTTTTATTTATAAATGAAAATTGTATACGTTACCAATATACGTTAAAATGATGATAATTCAATATCAGTATAATAATTATCAATGATTATAAATTTATTTAAATAGCAATAAAAATGTTGTGAACTCATAATAAAAAAAATTAATATTCTTTTTAATTGTCATTATTACATTGTAGATCGATTGATTATTACATGAAACTTTGTATTACTAAAATCCAATACCAAAGAAATTAAAGTATCCTTTGTTGCAAGAAAAAGGTTTTTATTTAATTCTTTCGAAATTATCATGTATTTTTAACAATTATAGACATAGACTTTTCATCAAATACATTTTTGACTTGGACAAGTATTTTAGCATTGACATATGTGAACAGACTTCTTTACCTGCTTGTTTCAATACGACTAACGTACATCACACGTTATCAAGTCTTTGATTTTTTTATTTTAAAAACACATTTAAAAAATTGAACTTAATAATTTTATGTATTTGTTTAAATTTTTTTCTATCATTTATATTATGTATTACTAATAAGATTTTTAATCGAGCTATTGTTACAAAATACTTATTGAAAATGTGACAAATAAACATTTTGTCAAAAGCTAAATTTTAATCATATTAATGAATTTTGGATATTTTCATTATGCACTTATAAACTTTCGTCCCTAATAGAATGTGATTGCAAAATTTTCAAAATTATTATAATCATTTTTTTTTATTTTTATAAAAACTATAAAATCCTACCAAACTACAGTACAATTTTTGATTGAAGTACTTACGATTATTATTTATCTGATTATTTATTTATATAATAAAGTGTCGTAATATCATTGTACGTAAAACTATAAAATTTCTGTAAAAATAAAAATAGAATAAAGATAAGAATTGATATGTCAAAAACAATATATAAGATAAACCTTTTAAGCTTTTAATTATTTAACAACAATGAAATATTGTTAGTTGGTCATTTTATTTTAATTTTTTACAAAGAATTAAAATGAATTTGATGTTTTTGGGATATGGTTAGATCCAGAAAAACTTGTTTCAAAAGAAAACAATAACTGTTTTTTGTTACAATTTTGTTCGATCATAAATAAAAAAAATTGTAATGCATAACATTCTTTTAGTGTTTCTAAATTATTTATATATTAATTTCAATCATCATATACATAACAATATTTGTAATAAATAGGAAAAAGTAATGAAACGTTAATTTTTATTTTTGTAAAAAATTTATTGAAAAATTATTGAATTATAATGAAAACAGCTCTTGCTGTTTTATTTTTTATACTAGTTTTTTTTATAATAGCATTTCTTACCGAACCAAATTCTTATTTAAAATTTTAATTGAAAATGTTTCTTTTATTGTTTTAAGGTGAACTATTTCAGTTAATGAACATTTTAATTTAACTACTTAACATTATTATAAGTAGTAATAATGTTTAAAAAAAAGACAAGGCTTAAAACATTGATTTGTCGGAAAACATATTCAATTTCACATGCTATTATATATTATTAGCACTGTACACTATTTAATCAATTAGCATTGTCATAACATTTATCATTTTATTATATATAAGTTAAAGCGAGATAATAATTCATTTTTATTTAATAAGTATTACCTTTGTCTGTTTATTCATGTGCACGAATGCTTATAATTATATGTTTATTGCACATGTATCGAATTTGGGAAAAGCAGATACGGCTACTGATGTTATACGATCGTTAGCGACAGCCTCTAAGTTCAAAAGATTAAATCATACTTATTATAGCTATTTGATTCGAACTGACTTGGATTGGTACAATTTCGAAAAAAAAACATAATAACTAAATTGAATTCAATGAAATAGCTCGTTATATTAGTAATAAGATCAAATAAACAAATATGCATTAGCCTTCCTCCTCTTTTTTATTCTCGTTTTTATACTAATATATACTACTTTAACGGACTGAGCGTATTGATTATTTTTGAAACTATTTCAGCTCGATTATAGAATTATATTATAAGCTATGCGAATAAACTTTATAATTTAACATAATCTAATAATTTAGATACATAACACTGTATTCATATTTTAAATTCTATTATAATTATATTGGAAATGAATATTTTTGCGTATTTATTCCACTAGTTTCCTTTTCTAAAACATTTTTATATGTAATAATATATAATTTTCGTATATTTTTTCGTTTACAATTTTCTTTTATATTTACATCTCTAAATAAAATCTTAATACATATCTATATGCGTAAAAAAGCATAATTTATGATTATATATGTATCTATTAGTATAAATTATATTATAAAATACTTTATTATTTTATACAATTTTTGTTATTCACAAAATGAGTATTTTTATATAATTACAAACTGTGCCGTTCTATTCTATGATTATACAAATAATTCGCAAATGATTCATAAATTTTATAATTTAATTTGTAGCATTAAGAAATAAAACTCTAAAGTCTTTAATTATATAAAAATGTTTATACTTTTTAAATAAAAAAAGGTTATAAAATTAATAGAGTTATAATTAATAGTTTGATAATAGAAATAAAAAATATTTTAATAGATATATACAATTAATCTATATTATTAAAATACAATGATATAAGAATGTTATAAAGCTAGCATATATATTATTTTTTAATATTTCCTATTATATCACACAAAAAATTCTTACTCTAGATTTAGTTTGTAAAAATAAGATAATCGGTTTTTTTTTATAGTAGATCAAATTTTCGTCTTTTTATTTCTATTGGTTTAACAATGGATTTAATAAATAAAGATAACTCCACGAGAATAAAAAAGAAATAAAAAAGATTGTAAATATATATAACCGATTCAAGATTTTCTATTCCCTTTCTTTATTACTATTATAAAGAATAGATTTCTTTACTTGTAAACTATGAAATCAAATTAAGAAATAAATTATTATAATCAATTTATAAAATTTAGCACAAACCACTTATTTTAAATGGTTTAATAGATTTTCAATTATATTTTAAATGAATAAAGTTAAAATGATTCCCTGTTTGCGGGTATCTTTTTCCCATCAAATAAGTAAAATACGATTTTGTACACAATTTATTTGCTGACAAGTATAATTCGATAAGCGTTTACAAAAGGTAAAGGTAATAATAAAGGTTTCTAAGAAAAAGAGAAAAAAAATAATTTAAATGAAATAGTGAGATAAAATGTTTAGGATATTCGAATAATCTCTACAAATTATTTCTTAAAAATACTAATTTATTAATAAAATAGTATAAAAAATATTAAAAATAATCTTTCTTTTCTTTTCATGAATAAATACGTGTATAAATTTGCATTATTATTTACTTTTATCTGTTTATTATAGCAGTAATAGTGATGACACTGAGTTCATTCATTAAGAATTAAGCTTTTTACCTTCTTTACACTTTATTCTTTTGTTTCCCGCATATACGAAAGTTTTTTATATTATGCATGCTAAATATTTAGCAGAATTTTTAGCATAAATTATGAAATAGAAACATTTTTTATTTTTAGAATGATTATGCCAAATTGTATAATAAACAATAGAATGTCTACTATATATTATTTACCTCATAGAAATGAAAGTTAAATCAAATAAAATGTATAATAAATAATGAAATTCAACATTTATTTATTAGCAACAAAAGAAAATTTAAATATTTTACTTTTCGATGTGTTAACAAAAATATTTATTTTATGCTGTTTTTACTCTTTCTTATTTATGATTATAATTATATTTATATATATATTTATAATTATTTTTAAAATCGATTGAATTCAAAGCCATAAATATAAAAAACTTCTCTAATTGTATAAAATTTTTATAAAAAAATATTTAATACAGTCGTACATGTTATATACTATAAATTTAAATTAAACACAGTAAATTAATTTTCTTATATTTAAACTCCTTAAAAGTTTACTTATTTATTAAACTTTAAGTGAAAATAAATTTATAGAAACAGATGAATTGTTGAATTAATTTTACTCGCTGCACGCTTAAATATATAAAATAAAATTAAAAATCTATCTCAATTTTATCACATTCTTTATATTACATTTAATATAAAAGAGAATTTTATTTTATTTCTTCATTATTTATTCTCTTTAATTATGTTTCATTATGTAATTCCTAAATTGAAACTTTATATTAATATTCTGAAACTTTTAGCACTTCTAAAGAAATTAATTTTTTTAATAATAATAAATTGATTTTACTTGGAAACTAAGAATATTATTAGTAAGCAAAAAATAATTTTAATTACTTTCTTTAAGTTTTAGTTTCATATATAATTAATTTCAACATTATTATCTATTTTCTTCCACAAATTTTGGATATTCAGAGTATATATATATATATATATATATATATATATCAGACAATAAGTTTATTTACTGCTATATATCTAATTTGACTTAACTGCCAATAGCACAAGAGTGGCAGCAGTCTTGCATTGTTTAAAGTTCACATGTTACAATTAGAAAAAGCCCTTCTGCCACTACATTTATAAATGCTTTCGAAGGCGAAACCTTCTACTATAGTTTTTATATATACAAAACAAATATAAATAAGAGTTTCGTTTATAACTGGTTAGTGATAATTTTGCTTGCTAAAATTTCTTTCATACTGGTACTATGCTGTTACGTAATATAATTTTATTATTCGACACTTCCTTCGTTAATAGAAGGTTTATTGTTATTATTATTATTGTTATATTTTATTATATAATTATGTTATATTTCTTTTTATAAATCATACTTAATTTATCTTATATAATAGTTTTATAAATTACACATTGTTTGTAAAAATTTTATGACAATTTTCTTCTTTGATCGATAATGTATTTTAAAAAAATCTAGGAAGTAGGAACAATATAAAGTAACTGTAAAAAGGTTAGTTTGTCATTCATTAAAATACATACTTCATTTAAATAAAAATATTTCAATATCAATTGTGCTAACTATAACAGTATATTTTTATGTGTATGATACCTATGAAATTTACGTAAATGCATAAAAAGACTAAATCAATAAAAACATGTACAATAAGTTTTACTTAAATTATTTAGTTTAATTTGAACTTATTTTAACTAATAAGTATCATGAATTGGTTCATAAAAGATAAGGAGCTAGAATTACTGAAATAAATTAAAAAGAAGGAGTGAAAATCTATTATTTAATAATATTTGACTAAAGTAGGTTAACTATAGATAATAATCAATCTTGATCGAATGTTTCACTATTCATCTTTTCAGTATTAGTTATTTATTTCTAACACTCTTCATACTCAATTAAATAATAGAAAGTAATAATATAAATAAAATAAATAATATAAATATAAAGTATTGAACTTATTCTAATAATTATTTATATTCTTTTTTATGAAGAAGTTTATTACCTATTTCAGAAAATTATTCTTAATTTCCTAATAAGTATATAAAAACATCCAATATCCATTAATTTTTGAAAGCTTTTTAAACGTTCAATTATACGCAAACCAAACTATAGCATTTAATTAATTATTAAAATATTATATTCTATTCATTGTTGTTACTGAATATAGAAATAAATAAATTAAACTTTTTTCTAAGTAAAACATTTTTTATTATAACTTATTTGATATAAAAATAATAAAATATAGACAGACTAATTGTTATTATTTCTTGATGTCTGTTGTAGTAATATCAATTTTTGTGGATTCAATTTCATAAAAATTCCTTTCCAATCACTTATTTTTAATGGATTTCTCTAAAGTCTCATTTCTTATTGCCAGTTTAAAATCTTGAATCAAATAAAACTTAATCATACGATTACATAGACCCACAAAAGTGATAGCTTTAATAATTAGTTAATTATATTACATATTTTTGTTTTTAAATTTTCTTTTTTTTTATATTTTGTTAATGTTTCATAAATTTCAATGAATATAAAATAGAAATATATTATATATTTCAAAATATAAATTCTACATATCCAAACATTTTAATTCAAACAAATTATGAAGAGTCAGGATATGTAATATGGTGGTGTACTATACAAATTTATTACGCAATCTTATCTTTTTTACGTGTGAAAACGTTACCTTTAAGGTTAAAGCTAATATCGTATTATAAGTGGTTCAATAGAAATATCCGTTTTCTTATATAAGGACGAAGTTGGACGTGAAAGAGATACGGGCCTAACTGTATATTTAAGGCGAATTCTCTACATATATAGTTCATCAATTTAGTGTCCATAGTAATTTCAATCGGCATTGAAAAGGTAAATAACTAATATTTATATTTTAAATGGAATAGCCGTGAATAAAAACTTTCTTTTTTATACTAATACTATGAGTACAAAAAACCTTCTAATGTAATATAACGTAAATTTTATAACAAGCTTTATAAGAGAAATTTATTTAAGCAATTATTGTTTTTACGCTTATACTCATTCAACAAAAACTCTTTATTATAAAATTATATTGCAAATATTTGTGATATTCATCAAATTTATTCATATTTACTGAACTGATCCACTTATTTATCTTCAACTTATAATTAAATTAAAATAACATATCATTAATTTTATATATATAATGATTGTATAAGAAAATAAAAAGTGTTTGGAGACATTAATAAAACATCTATATAACAACAACGTTTTTTATTTTATTTTTAAAATCGTTCTTATTTAATTCTTCAATAAATATAAAAGGTATTTAAATAAAACAGTTATAAATTAAATTATAAGTAAATACAGATAACCTTTACTTACTGTAATACATCATCCGAAAAAATTAGTTCATTACAATATGAAATCAATTCATTATTATTATTAGTCATATCTAACTATCATATACTTGATTTCATACAGCTTGGAAAATAAATAAATATTAATTATTAATTTAATTTATTTATAATTAAAATGATTAACAACATTTAGACACTAATGTATAATACCAGACAAATTTTACACAAATATACAATAATATGAAAGCAATATAATACATGAAAAATTCAATTGCATGTCTAAATAATTCATCTAAAAAAATTTTAAACTAATGCTATGAACTTTTAAACCAAATAATGATAAAATAATTAAATTAATAAAATTTAAATATCTAATTCTAATATTTTAATCTTCTAAACTCTTAATCAATATTTGCATATAACATAATATCAACATATATATATTAAATCAAATTAAAATCTGTTTTATGTATAACAGATGAGTTGCAGAATCTATTTTATGATCAAATTGCTAATGACTTTTGTACTAATGATTAGTAAATATGTTAGAAGGATACAAGATGTCATACAAGTATAAGGAGCAATTTTATTTTCTGTTTAAGTAAAAGATCTTTAAAATAGTGTGATTTTATATTTTATGTTCGTTCAAATTTTTCTCGATATTTATATTTCCTGAATAAATTTTTATCAGAAAATTTATTTATTTTAAAGAAAAAATAAATTTATATTGTATATTGCAATGATTATTAATATTTTCATTATCTTTTATTTATTCATATTTTACATTTTATAAATATATATAAATATAAATAAATAAAAAGGTTGAAAATATATATTTTAATTATTTTTGCTGTTGTAAATATAATATTACTTATACATATTGCGAATTCTAAATTCATGTTTCACTAATTCGTAAATAATTAATTTAAAAGTTAGTATTAGTTAATAATTTAATTGATTGGTAATATAATAAATTGACAATGGAATATTCTATCATAAATTTACAAAAATGTTAAATCAATTTGCCAGTGATTTTAATTTACGAGGAAACTTGCTATAAATTTATTTTATAAATATAACAGCATTACTTTGTATTTCTATGCTTCTTAAATGAAAGTAGTAATAAATTCTGATATTTTTTGTATAATATAAATACGTCAAATCATTAATTTTTATTAAAAATAATAATGAATATCGTGATCATCGTATAAATTATAAAATCATTGGGAAACTTAGCATTACACATTATAATATTTTCAACACTTTTTATGTTATTTATATAACACGATTTTATTTATATGTACATATAAACAATATAAATAATATAAATAATAACATATATATATATGTTATTATTTATTTAGCTGAATAAACATTTTTATCTGTTGAAATTTATATGTGTTAGATATATTACATAAATATAATAACTAAATCATAATATTTATTAACTAAATTTCTATCAATTTTAAAACATAAATATATTAAGTCTACCAGAAAAAATTATAATTAATTCATTAAGAATGAATGAAGATGATTCTTTTATAATAATATTATGAACTGATTAAGAAAATAATAACGATTTTTTATAAATAATAATTTGAAATTGTAGTATTTAGAAAATATTATTCTAAGTAGTCTATTTGAATAAATAGTTTTTATTAATGTAACAAGAAACCCCGCTACCATAGTTTTAGTTTAATTTATAGATTTTGAATTATTTTTGTTATACATATTTTTTGTATAGGAAACAAATTATAATGAAAAACATATGTAAATAACATGTAAATAATTAAGATACAGTTACTTGATAATATTGAATATTTTTGTAATATTTAATTCACATATGTAAAAATATTATATTAGTTTTTAATTATATTAATACTTAATTTCATTTATAATACATTATACTTCCTGTAATCAATTTGTATAATTAAAAACATTAATTAACTTTTTTGACGCTTTTCATTAATTAGTATTAATTTTACTTTATATATATCGTTATTTGTTAGATTGTAATAATTGTATGTAAATAAGATTTAATTTACATTATATTTAATAAAAATGTTTTAATATTTATAAAAAACACGTTTCCGTGTGTCTTCGATGAGGAGAGCAATGATTTTGAATTATATTCCCTTGTATATGATCTCACTCAATTTTAAACTACGAGTGTGTTTGTATTCTCTAAGTTTAAACCATTGGAGTTTCGTTTTCTTTGAAGCAGTTGTTATGGTTTTATTACAGAAACAAATAGTCATATTCTGTCTTTATCGCTATGAAAAGTGTTTTATGTCACTATTTACAAAATTATGGCTCAGAAACACATTTCAGTAAAATTTCTTAAATATTTATGCTAATGGAATATTTTATTAACTAGAGGGTCGTCATTATTTTAAGTATTTAAATATGTTTCAAACGAAATATTATTCATGTATATCAATATGAGTGAATACATTTTTTAATTGACTTTTTATATATGACTAATTTCGATTTTAAATTATTGAATTAATTTAACTTTTCATTTCCTAAATAATTGCCAAATCAATCAAAATTTTATTATGTAAACAACAATAGATTGATTTTTTTTTTCATAATTATATTTATTTATTATAATTGTAATGAATATGCAGTTGTACAAATCAGATGCTTATATGAATATTCAAAGCAAACATTATAAAAGATGACTAAACTGTAAATATTAAGTATTTTCTTGTAAATTTCTTGTTTTCAAACCAGTTTCTAAATGAAAACGAAAATAATATTAGTATTTTATAAATTTTTCATTTATTTATGCATATATTTTTGTATAATGTGTTAGATGTATATATTCTTATATATTCTTATATATACATATACTTGTTATATGTATATATCCTTGCTCAGAAATACATTATTATAAATAATTTATGTTGCGCATATTATAATACTAAAATTTATAAATAGACTGTATATACTTTATAAATTGCATATTGAAAAATAAAAAATTTTCTATTCCAAATAGAAAATCCTTTTTTTTGGAAAACAATATAATAAATTATTGATCTATAAAAGATATTAATTTGATAGACTTTCATATTCAAAGAAGCGGTGCATTAATCAAAATTTTAATTTTCGATCGAAAATTATTTCAAGTAGTAAAGAAGAAGTAAGGTCTGGCAAGTTATTTTAAAAATAGATAACTCGCATTTTTACTTAATTTTTTAAAAATAAACTAACAATATTATTCATAAAAAAATATATAGTATTTATTATAATATATCTGTAATATATTTTTTTTAATTATAAAATTTAAAACTAGTTATTCAATGCATACTGTATTACACAATTTTAAATTTATACTATCATAAGTATAGAGATGCTTAATTTAAATGAGATAAGAATGTACCAAAGAACAATATATAATATAATTATAAGGAGATGACATTAAACTATTAAACGTTATATTACAAATTATAGTAAAATAATAAAAAATTTTATAATAGTTTAAAAACTTATATTACCTATAACTTACATAGTTAATATAAATTGCAATAAATTATATTGATTTGTTATATGTAAGTTCGATTATTACTTACAAAGATAATCTAGTTAAATATTCAGAATATTAACAGATGACTATGAACAAAAATGAAAATTCGTAGGATATTAATTAATAAAAAATTACTTGTAAATTTTAAAAAATGATCATCGTCTTATATTATTAATAAAATATTAATGCGTATGGAATGTATTATTCATTTAATTAATACGAAAATTCCAATATGTGGAAGTTTTATATAAAATAAATTTTTTTACTACATATTTTGAAGTATCGAATAATATAACATCCCAAAATATGCGTTTTAGGTATATAAAACATACAATTGGTATTGCAGATAGCCAGTATTAGCCTGCTAGGACTTTATAATTGGCTAACAAATTCCATAGCATGATCAGATATGAATAAACTATAAATCTTTTCATCTACATAACAAATAATCGCAGCCGATATTCGAATTCGAGGTAATAGAGAGAACTACTGGCTATAATATACTAAATGTTTAGTATAAAAAAATGTTTTAAATTAAATGAATAATATTTTTTATTTTATTTAATAAAAGAAAATTTTTTTTACTTAACAAATTGACAGTGACAAAAAAATCAGAATCTATCATGTATTCATCTTAGTTGTAAATATGCACTGTAACCAAGTATAAAAATATTCTTTTATTTAATAATTTCATTTAAAAAAATCAGTTATACTTATCAATAACAACTTTAAAATAAATCATTTTAAGGATATGAAGTGCAAATTAAAAGAAAAGTTAGTCGAGTAAAATATTCTATTACACATTTTCGCATACATTAAATTAATAAAACTGCATAAAAAAAATATGGGGAAAAAATTATTATGATTTAAATTATCTAATTTAGTTATAGCGTCAAGTGACTATACTCGTTTGAGCATTATTTATATTTAGATGAAAAAGGAAGAAAGGAGCAATTTCATTTTGAACAAAAAGCTCCTCGTATCGATCGATCCTTTGTCTGTCGTTAAGATGCGTCCCATATAGTCTCAATATGCATTTATGACTTTCAATAATGATGGAGAAAATTCTGAAAAAGGAGTTATGATAAAATGTTATTTTTAATGTATTTTTTTTTTTTTTTTTTTTTGTTGTATTTTTTCATATTGTATATTGTATTTTTATATTGTACTTAAATTCATGAAATTTAAGAAATAAGCTATATTCGAAGTATTCATGCAATATCAATGCGATTTGGGATAGAGCTTTCATGATAACTATGTTATGATCATGATTAATTCTATCTAAATCGAGTCTGTAAAATACTATCCTTTTTTTATGAAAATCCAATTTTGTGATGACTGATTGTCGATTAATTTCAAAATTGTTTAATCGGTAAGCTTATTGTTACTTCATATGCTTTAACCATAACATTATAACATAAAAACTAATCAATTATTGTTAATGGTAAAAGTAATTTATAAAATGTTAGAGGGAAGATACTGTAAATTGCTTATATTTTGATCCTAGAATATGAATTTTAATCGAAATAAATTGAAGAAAATAATAGTATCGTAAAAGAAATTAAAATAAAGTAAATTAAATATTTATAGAAAAAAAGTTTCTTTAATTTTAAAAGAATCGTATTAAAAAAAATATAAACTCTATATGTTGGACGATAAAATGAAGTAAAATATCGTTGAAGAGTATGTAATTATTCTTGAGACGATACCTATATAACCAATAAATTTACATTCTAAATAAAGAAAAAACAGAAGATGCATTAACGATGCACAACGATAATTTATCTTTTTTTTTTATTGAAATAAAGAATAATATTTTTAGATATTCGAAAATATAAATATAGATAATATATTTTAGAATACGTTATAAAGCAAACTTACTTCAAATGAATTAAGTCGTGTACATGCAAATACGATGTAAATCAAATTTCTAAAACTAATATTATAAAATATACTTAAAAAAATACAAGTACAACTGTAGCTTCATTAAATGAACAGCTTATTTACGTACTCTCCATATTTTATATTCATCTATTAATTAAAAAAAACTTTATTTTTCGCTACTTGATCGTTATTCTACAAGTATTCTATGATAAAATAAATTAATGTACAAACTTGCCTTACAACCAAATATATACATAAATTATAGATAAAGATTTCATAAAGAGAAAGACTCGGGGAAAATAAGCAAGGAAAACTTTCCTTGGAAATGGATTTCGCAATTTTCTTTTTCTACGATAGATTCTCTCCTGTCAACTAAAATTGCATTTCTTTGTTTCAACTTGCTCTCCTATTATAATAATAAAATTAGTTATGTGCGTTACAATATAAACGTGATACTAGATAACATTTCAATTCATTTATAGATCATTTTTGAAATTTTTCTTATATTTTTAATTCTTATATTATCGTATGTGGTATGCAATAAAACCAGTTAATTTAGCTTTAATTAATATACATTAATTAGTCAAATATCAATAAATATTTCATGCATATTTTTAATAAATAATTTATTGTTTTAAAAGTATCATTTGTTATTTTGACTTTTATCAGAAAAATACTAATATTTACAGAAGAATAAATCTTTTAAATATTATTCATTTATATATTGTTCTTTTTATATCTTAATCAAATTCATGCGTAAATGCATTAATTTGTTAATGGTTGAAAGAATTGTGCTGTATGCAATATTACAATATCGTTTTGAGAAAAGTCGGTGTACATCAATTTAATCAAATGCAATAAAATTAATGTTATGTTATGTATAATATAAAAAATTTTATATACATTTACGTTTAAAAATTAATATTAAAAACTTGATATACATTAAATAACTGTCTTAAGATATAAAAATCAAAGAGACAGACTTTCTTTATGATTATTTTATTTCGTTAAATTTCTATGTATTAGCGTTAATTACTAGCGTTAATTGAAAAATAAAACACCATTTCAATTCATATATCCACACGTATAAATAAATCTATATGTTTGTAAGCATAATAAATTTTGATTAGCACGTAGGGATTCTAAAACAGTTATCAAGAAACTAAAATAAATAGAAGAATCTTTATATACATAGGATATACAAGTGTGCGCGTGCCTTCATGTAGTAAGATATGTACGTTGTTTTTCTTATTAGGTATTTTGGAACAAAATTTAATTTCATGTAGAAAAGAAATTTATTTTAGTTCATATTTCTTAAAATGAAATCAAATATTTTTACACATTTTAATAATTTCTTCTGTCATTTGAAGTTTCATTTTCTTACACTAACCAGTGCTAAAGCAAATTTCTTGCATATTATTTTTAGACCAAATCTTAAAAAGAACATACATACACATACTTAGCTGATTACATAACATTACATAAATGTTAAAATATTATTGCAGAATATATATATTTGTACGTAGATTTGATTTATTGATCATTAATTTGAAAACATAAAAGTAATTTGAAACAATTACATTATATGCACCTTCCTAATATAGACTCAGCAAATGAATCATCAGTATTTAAAATTGAACGTTTTTCTTTAGATTTAGTCAGCTTTGAAAATAGTTTCTTTGATTTTACACTATCAAAACTTTCTAAGAGAAACTGACAGCTTACTAACTATTGCTAAATCAAATGTTTCAAATATTTATATATGCTGATACAAGTGCATTAACAATAAGACTTGTAAAATCTTGAATAAGTTATTATTTTATTAGACTACGCAAATCATTAATTTAAGTAGTGTAATTTCTTTAATTTATTTTAATTTCTGTTTGATTTTTTTAAATTATTAATTTATATTTTAAAAAGAAGATTTACACGTTTTACAAGAAAATCACGTCTTATGTTTTTATCTAATTCAATAATTTATTACATTAACATACATCAATGAAATAATGGTGTTGTATTTAATTTTCTATATCGAAATCTATTTATTTATAAGATTAAAATAATTTCAAGATAAATGACGGAATAAAATTTTTATATATTAAACTGTATTCTCATTTGCTGATTTGATAATTTTTACTTCTTTATAATATGGGGAAAAAAATAGAAAAAATTTAAGATATTAAACCTTCATTTATTTAATAGGTTTAATATAATAATAATATAACATATTTTTCATATTTTATTAAATTCTTAAAATAATTGTGTCAGAGTCAAATATCTTCGTCAAAGTAAAAAAAATTCTATAGCAAGTATTACTTACATATAAATCATAAAAACCATTGTTTGTCGCATTATTCGATCTATAACAGCAAAGTTTTTCTTTTTAATAATTTATTTTAAATATATATCTTAAGTATTACATTATATATATGTATAGAGCGCAAAAAAATTTAAATACAAAAGTTCTATCTTATATTATACATTTTCATTTTATGATAATTTCTATAAAAACACTTCTATTCTTATATTTCTAATATATATACATACAATATTGCGTTATTTGAGATAAAAATCTTTTTTGGCCCTTATCTTCAAAATTATTTATATTAACAATGTTCTCATACATAAGCCCTCTTCTTAACAATAGTCGTTACCAAATACATACATAAAAAGAAAGGCGTCGCCATGCGTTTGCATCCATGCAAATAACGTTTCGACCTACTTCCTAATGTATCATTTTATACTTATGCTATTATTTTCTCACAGTTTTTTTTCCTATTTTTTTTTTTACAATTTTATAGAGAACGTAAAAAAATTTTTAAATAAAGAAACTGCCTTTACGTCTGTTTTCTTATATATACGATTTTACCGTTTTTAAGACGAATTTTGTAGTGCATGGAATCTTCACATATACTTTCAAAATATGAAAAAACGATAGGAAAAATACTTTTGTAAAGTAAAAGACAAGCAAGATATCTTTAATAATAACAGCTAAATAACAGTGTTCTACTTATATCATTTTATTCATATGTACTAAATATTTCAATAGACTTTTTGTAGTTTATGCTTAAAAATTTATAATTAATATACTTTATTTGTTAAAATAATTTTAAATTTACAATAAAATAATAAAAATTTCATCAATGTATATGAGTAATAAATTTCAATATTAGCATTAACCATTGAGTAAAAAGTATCATCATTTAAAATAAAAGGTATTATAATTTTAAGTAAAAATAACTTCAGTAATTAACTCATTACTAGACTAAATATTATGATTAGATAAAGATGAAAGTCAACACAATAGTCGTTGATTATTTACTTCATAATATTTTATAATAATGTTTTACTGAGAATGAAGAAAAAGAATATATGTTCCTTACTTATATATTTTTATAAGTACTTTCGCAATTAATATTAAATATTAATTTTAATTATGCATTTCTGCTGGACATTTTAATATTTAACATGAGAACTTTTATAGAAGTTATATTAAAATGTATTATACATAGTTATTTAAATATTATAGAATAATATTTAATTTTAATTTATGCATACTTTTTTAAATTTTTATATTGAAATATTTATAATCGAAACAATTTCATCTTATGTTGATAATTTTTTTTTACTTTTTATTAAAATAAATAGATTTTTTTTTAATATAAAAATATATTTCCTTCGGTATATATAAATATAGAAGTTTAACAAAAATTGTTCAGTGTATATTTTTATTTTTATTTCTATTAATAAGTCCATTCTGAATCTTTATCCATATAATCGTCTACCATCAGACAACATGAACAATTATTTCATACGATATGTTGCACATCAGTACTAATTCATTTTCGGAGCATTTTATAAAACTAGGATAAAATAAATGCTTATTCAAAACTTCGATTAAAAAAAAGTAAAATGTGGAATAAATCTAAATAACCTTCCTTTCGTGTAATAACTCCTTCAATGTGCATGTAACATATAGTTTTTTTTTTAGTGTACGGAAAAAGTGGAAACCTTTATGTGCAATAAAAAGAAACTTCAATAACTATGAAATAATTAAAGAAAATTAATTTTTCAAAATAAAATATCCATTAAATCTCACATACGATAAATTTTTTCATTGAAGTATTATCTGATAGAAATAAAAAATAAATTTTAGAAGAACTTAGAAGCTAATAGGTTTTAAAATTGAATTTTTATATAGGCAATATAATGAACATTATGTATTTCATTAATAGTTTAAATAAATAAAATGAAAGTTTTTAAAATACGTATCTATCTATTAAATACATTTATCACTAATATAGGCTAAATAAAAGTGCATCGAAATATGTAATTGTAGAAAACAGGTTATCGTTATTACGTAGCGCTTGCTAGAGGTGTGTAAAATATTTTTATCGGACATTTAACACGATAATGAGTATACCACTAGTCATTTTCGTTAGTTTCGTTGCATATATTTATTACCGCACCGTAATCGAATATGCCCTCCAAATGAAACAATAAATTTACATTTTGTTATTTAATTTTTTAAAATCAATTACATATACATAGAGTTTATGCTTGGGTCTTCCAAAGGCAAACTAATAAGATAATTCTAAACGATATTTCAATTTAGAAGAAGCACTGTGGCTATGAATACCTGCAGCTAAGATCCGAAAATAAGTTTACAGCCATCTTTACGTTCACCTTCTGCTGCCACAGCAGCTATTCGTTACGAGTTGAGCCGAATGTCTGCGAGGTATATAAATATTGCAAGACGAGAATTTACTGTTCCGCAAATATAAACATATATGGTCAACATTTTTATGTAATTCCATATTAAGTAGAATTCGAATATATATATATATATATATATATATACATATAAAGCAAATATTCAAAAAGCTAATAACTGAAGATCGAATAAAACTGTACTAAATATTGTTAAAATAAGACCATAGAAAATATCTCACAGTTTTTGTTATAAAAAAATATTATTCAAGATCTTAACTTTAACTTGGAAATAAAACAGCTTCTGGCTTTCTCATTGAAAAATTTGCAGCAATCCTTTGCGCGCTTGCCAGTTTCCTGAATTCCCTCCCTAGTTTTACCCGCTTTCGCTTCTTCTCCCAATCTTCAGTCGTTTCAAGATTGACCTCTTGAAGGCGGCTTTCAAGACGGCTCTCTCTGCCGACTTCTTAACGGTTTATTTCTCGCGACTTAATTCATGGTATCCTTTAGTAGTTTAGTTTAGTTTATAGACTATCTAGCTATCTTTATTATTTCCATATAACTTTCTACTACCATCGATAAGTTATTTATTAATTTTTAAGGAAGAAGTTAATTAATATATTTATATTGTATCGCTATAATCGTATGTTATAATTAAAAAATGTATGTATTTAATATTAATTTAGGACAATACTTATTGTATGGAATATATATTTATTAGAATTTGTAATTTATTTAATTTGTGTATTGCTTTATAAAAATTATTTGTTTATTAATTATTAACAATTAAATATTAAAAAACATTCACTGCTAATTAATTAAACCAATTATTTCATTTATTTTTAAAAGTGTATATTAATCATAATCACATTAATCAATTCAAATGATACGGCTTATTTTTAAATGACAATATTGAATCTAAAGATAACCTATTAATTTCAATATTAGACTAAATCTTAAAAACAATTTGATAATTAATATCAACATATACAATTTTTCCAATTAAATTTTATTTTATATATTTATAATTAAAATATAAAATTGTCTCGTATTGTTTTAGAATATTATTTTTTTTTTCATATATAAATCTAGTCTAGTCTCTATAACTATAATCTTTATCATGAATTATAACGAAACTTCAGAATTTGTGTTTGAATTATTTGTAAATATTTATTACTTTACTTTAAATCATTGAATTTATTTTATTGTAATATTTTCATTGTAAACACATTATTCTAAAGTATAAGGATTTCGAAAATAATACATTCTTTATGATCGTCTAATATTATTACGGCATACGTAAGCCGAATTGCTTTTGTAGTTCGATAACACACTGAAATATGTTTACGACGTGGTAGTAATTTTAATATCGTTCTTTATTCTTTTGAACTTGAAATGCTTGAAGGATAAAGTATATCATTGCGTAAGTCAAAAAAGATGGCCGTAAAATAAATTATCCATGAAGTAATGTGTGCTGCGTAACAAGTGCGATTCTCATCCCTCCGGGGAATCTAAGTCACTTGTGTTAAATAAGTTACTACATATTATCGTATGTCATCAACAGCGACGGCCAAGATTTGTGGGTAATCGCTCTTGTAAGTCGCTGGTCCCTAATTTCTTTTTTTCTGACTCTGCTTCTTTAGCCTTATCACATATTTTTCTTCCAATCTTCTCTAATTTATCTTTTAGCATGTTGAGAATTTGAGCAATAGTAATTACCGAAAAAAATCATATAACATTTAATTTATTCTGTATTTTACGTATTTCAAGG
Organism: Ceratosolen solmsi marchali; assembly: GCF_000503995.2. Classification (NCBI taxonomy): domain Eukaryota; kingdom Metazoa; phylum Arthropoda; class Insecta; order Hymenoptera; family Agaonidae; genus Ceratosolen; species Ceratosolen solmsi. Next base: position 6,033,401 of record NW_011948426.1, on the reverse strand, counting down.
TTTTATTTCCTTTTAAATTAAGGCAATTATTTAGTGTAGTAATAACTGATATAATAAAGACAATATCAACGATTTTTAAAAACGTATGTTCTCTTAAAACAAAATCTTTTTAATGAAAGTTATATTTCAAATATGTTTTATATGTTTATAAGTACTTCAATATTAGCCGGAATATTTAGCAAATTTACTCATTTACTTTCAAAAATGGGTATTATAAAAAAAGATATAAAATTTATAAATACAATCATTATTTTAAAGTATTTTAAAATAAAGATTATATATATATATATTTATTTACTAATAATTTATACTTACGAATATATTTACTCCGAAATAGTAAACGTAACATAATCTTATCCATTTAAATGGAACCTTATGAACGTATACACTGAAAATAATTTACCTATTGTAGTATTATAATATTATAATACTATAATATTATTCGGCATAATTTTAAATAGGAATTTTCAATTATAACCAAAATATTTCTAAAAGTAGAATAAATGTATTTTAAGTATTTAAATAGATATAACATTATGTTATTAAACTATATTAGCTAAACTAAACTAAATAAAAAAAATAACTACAAACGACTTTTAAAAATAAATAACATTTTTATCATATTAATGAAAAAAAAACTTTAAAATGTTGATTATTAAATGTTGATTAGTAAATTGTGAATATGCTACAAGTATATATCATGTCAATTTTTCTATTTAATATCATGTTGCTTGCAAATAAATATTCATATGATAAGAGCCTCGTTAATTGGTGCATAACGATTATCTCTTTTCCATATTTGTTCTGTTTTGTCCTTTTTGCATTCACTATTGACCAACCTACTTTTTTTATCCTATAAAAACCCAACGTAGAGAAATATAACTTCAAATTAATAGACAAGGAAAAGACAGCATCAGGAAGAAAAAACTTTTTGAATTACAATAAATGTCCTGTTGTATATAAGCTTTAGTTTTTCAATTATTTAATCATCTTTTTTAACTTTAAAATGATAAATTCAACTATTTCAAATAGTTCGGTTTACGTTTATTTTCTAATATTCATAAAATAATTTTAAGTACTTTATTTAAGAAAATGTTTATATTTCATATTCTTCTTCGCCATAACGTATTTGTACTTTGAAATAAATAAATTGTAAATTCCTTCATATTATATTAATATATATATTTAAAATAAATTTTAAAACTCCAATATATATTTGCTATTGTTCAATGAAGCTGTAGAGAAAGGATTAACTATTTGCAAAAAATGTAATTGTTAATATAATTAGAGTGCATTTGCATTTTATCAAACATGTTCAACAGATATTTTAATAAAATAGCTATGAAGTAAAAATATTACATAACTAATTAAAAAACCCATATTGTTTCGATAAAATGAATGTTATTAATAATTATTTGAAACACTAATTAATATTTATTTCAATTTTACAAATGCTTATGTTATTTATGTGTATTTAAATAAAAATTTCATTTTATAACAGTACTAAAATTAATTTAAAAATATGGCAATATTAAATATCTGTTGCTTTGTAGATTATTAAAAAAAATCTATTAAATTAAGTTGAAATTGAAAATTTTTATATCTCTATATTTAGAAAAATATTTGGTAGATCATTTTTACAAAACAAAAAAAAATTTGTTTAACAGAAACACAAGATAAGTAAATATTTCAAATAAAATAGTATTAAATGAATAAGAATTTTACAAATATGCACGTCAATTTACTAGTGATAACCCTAAAATAAAATAAATTTAATTTTAATACAGATGAAGATGTATAAATGTGTCAATATACAATTTACGTATGTATCTAATGTTGTGTAAAAATTAATGGATTTTGATTATTTAAAATTACCCTTATATCCTATTTTGACTATAGACTACATCGATAATTTTGATGATATTTAATATAACTACAGCAATGGCATATATTTATTCAGATTATACAGATATAAGAGATTATATTTAATATGTTTCTTATGACAAATTATTTCTTATGATAAAATAATATTCTTTTCAACATTTTTAAATGTAACTATCCATAATTTTTTGCTAAAAATTTATGTGTTATATGAATGGATAAAAAAGAGATTGTAAAATAATTATATCACATATTAAATCATTTCAGTAATTACATTAACATTAATTAAATATATGTATATAAATAGAAATGATGTTAAATAATTTTAATTATTACGTATGTCTAAAATTTTAATAATTGCTACAAACTAGAGGCAGTATTTAGCGTGACAATCAAACGCCTCTGGAATGTATAACGCGATCTTGGATTTCATTTTATCAAGTTTGTAGAATTCCGAAGTCAAGCAGACGACGATGTTTAACGTGAACGATTGGAAGGGCCGGCAGACTGCAATGCAGGCAAGGGCGTTGTCAGGGCGACCCTTGTAAGTTTCGTCATCATCGCACCAGCCGCGCCTCTGCTCTTTGCATTATTTGCTTTCTTATTTTCTTGTTATATATGTTTCGATTTCCGTTTGTTGCCATTTAGCTCCAACTTACTAATCAACAGTTATTTACACTTTCTTCGTACGTTAATAATTAAAAACTAATTGTTAATTAGTTGGGCTAATTATAAATATTTGTTTTGTTAATATAATACATTTAAAATAATTGATAATTAAGTCCTGGATTATTGAACTAATTATAACAAGTTAACAATTATCAATTATAACGAAAATCGTTTTTACTAAAATTGTAATACAAATATTTCGTGTAAATCAGTATTATAAGCATAAATCTCAACAAGTAAGTTTTAGATTTGCTTTCTATTTGCATTCAATTTTTAATATTTAAATGTTTATTGTTTAATTTTTTATTTTTATAAAATGTATTAATTTTTGCTAAAAATCACTTATAGAAGAAATTAGTTTAGTTTTGTTGAGTTCGTATTGGGCTATTATATGGCATATATATAATGATATTTTAAAGGTCATAATATAACTATTACGTAACAATAATAACTTTATAACATACTGAGAATACAATATAAATTACTATCTAAAGTCGTACACATAATTAATTATAATAATATTTATTCCACATGTAAAATTTCTAATACAATATAAAATCATTGTTTTATTTTTAATATTTAAGTATACTTTAAATGACATCAATATTTTATAAATATTCTAAAATTACCACAAATCCTTAATTAATATTCTTATTTAAATTTTAATCTTTCTGAATATATGGTGCATAATTGATATACCATATAAATTAACGTGCATTCACATGTATACGAATACATATACCACCAAAAAAATATGTTTATTCAAATAATTGCATTATCTTTTAATTTATTCCACCTAAATAAATTGTTTTTATAAAAAAAATGTCTTTTATAGAAAAATGCATAAATGAATTAAAAAAGGCAGTGCGCATCACTAAAGTTTTACAATTAAATACTTTTAATGAAAAAAACATAAAAGAAAATATTTCATTTGCTTAAAATAAATGTTTTTTAATTTGTGGTCCAAGGTTTAATTATCATAGAACTTCAAATTTCTGCAAATGATGTCATGTATAATTCATTTATTGTTAAGCGATATGCTTCATTACAAAAAATCATTTATTGCTACCTATAAATTTCTATTTAAATATTATATTTATAATTATAATTGTTAATACTGTATTTTAAATTGTATATGAAAATGGTATGATTAGAAATTGATATTCCCAAACGAGTAGATTTGAAATAATAAATAAAAATCATAAAAATCAAGACAATGATTCAAATTTGAATTTATATTTATAGACATGTTTAATAACATACATTTTCACGAAACAGTGAAATCTCAACATCCATGATTTCAAGCATATGCAACTTTCGGGTTGTCTTATTTCATAATTTTTGTGCCGACTATGTACGTTGACCCGAATCGATTTCTCTTTGTTTCAGGTCGATTTAAAACCGTTGCGAGAGACAACCATAGTTGTACCACCACAAGCTTCCAAAATAACAGAAAAAAGAAAAGTGGAAGATGCCGATGCAAATAAAGATCTGAAAAAGGTATGTTGTAAATATAATGTATTTTTCCATATAGAAGATTCTTAATAGTTATAGAAATGAGGAAAGCTGAAAATGATTGCAAGTTTTTTAGATAATGAAGCGATTTTTCAGATACTTTACTTAAAAGCAATTCATTTTAACGAGAATTTTCCAAAAAGTATATAATGATGTAAACTTCTTAATATTGAGAGTATTTAAGGACATCAATTTATTCCTTTCTACTTACTAAATATTGTTTAATAAGTTATAACGTTTTTAACGTTTTTTAGTCATTATTTTATGTATAGAAAATAATATGGAAGGCTCATTTGTTTTTAATTAATAATGGAAAATATTATTACTTTTTATGAAATAAATCAGAACATAGAATAAATTCTTAAAAATAAATAGATTGACACATTAATAATTTTATTAATATATGCAATCATTATTATAAAAAGAAATAAATTAATCATATCTTTTATGAATAACACAATTTTTTTAATAAACACATTTTTTAATTCTTAATATACTCTAAATAAGCAAATTGATTTAATAAATTAATTTTTTAATCTAAAATATTTTCTTATTAGTACTTACATAATCATATCGATAATTTTATATTTAATTATTGATTCTTAATAAACCATATACAATGTATCTAAGCTACTACATTTATTACTATGTGTTAAAGGTTTGATATATTATGATATACAGTCATCAACAATTTTATACTTTCAAAAATTTATCTCAAATATCTCAATTAGATGAAAAGTAAAATACAGTTTTAAGAAGGAGTTGATATGTTTTGAAAACAAAGATTCATATAATTGTTTATGAAATATAAGAACTTCATCAAGAAATTATACCACCAGTGTACAAATATACAAACGCGGCATGATTAGTGCTAGCAAGAGATGAATTTGGAATGCATGTCGGTGCTTATTTTAGTCTTCAACCCATAGGCTTTTTGTGCACGTGTCTGTACGTACACAAATGTTGCACACTTGTCTGTGATTTGGAATTACTTGGTGGATATTACTGACACGTTGTCTACTGTCTACCTTCTGCAGTCAAAGACAACGATTCTCTCTCATGTTCTCGTTTTTCGAGACTCTGGCCTTGCTCCCCACGCTTCTTATTCTCTCTTTGCTTTTCTTCTGCCCTTCCTAGCTCTATTATTAGCTTTTGCGTAGCTCCTCTGACTGCCAATTTGTAGCGGTTTGTATGTTACAAGTTTGACTGTCATACCGTTGTTTTTATCCCTTTTTTCCTTTTATATTTTTTCTTATGAAGTAATATATTGACAAGATCTTGTATTCATTCGTATTTACTTTAACTATTCTCAAATAGTTAAATATTAATTTTTTTATTGATTATATTGGAGTGAAAAAATTTGACATTTTAGATACGTCTTGCGTGCTGTATTAAAAATTATTAAGATCTTATTTTATTTCGATTTTCTATCAATTCCTAGATATATTAAGAGAAGATTAATTCCGAAATGTTTAATAGTAATATGAGTAAAATAATAAGAACATGAAAATCAATTAATTAATTATGAGAGATAGTGTGAATATTGTGGTTAATAATTAATCAATTATAAGATACAATGATTATAAATTAATAAAAAATATGTACGATGCGAAACTTAAAAATAAACAATTAATTATGCATAGATACAATATATCTAATATATTATTAGTATACATTATGTCCAATTTAATATTTAATAATTACTTTTTTGAAATCGGCAATAAATTATGATTTATTCATAGTTATTTTTGTTATATTAAAGCTTAGATATATCATTCATTATCGATAAAGTCTAATATATCATGACGATATAATTAAAATATTTATCTTCATTCATAACTGAATACAAATTGAAATAAAAACTTTCCCAATATTTATTTTAATTTTATTCATTCTGATTTTTGAAAACTTTAGTCTGTTTTAATTTTTATTTTCCCAATGACACTTCAAACTTATGAATTATGTATAAAAGTTCCTATATAGTATATTAATTAATTCTAATAAACGCTTAATCTTTAAATATTGTAATGCTGTAATAATTAATTATATATTCTATGAAATTAAATTTATAAAACCTATGTCTATCTTTATGTTCTTAAAGTTTCTATTTTTATAAATCTCTATGATTTAGAATAAATTGTTATTCAATTATATATAAAAACGAAACTTATACTTCTATAATCAATCTTTAAATAAAAAATAGTTTTACTTGTTGTTACTTATGAGAAATATAAATATAATCCTAGTTTATATTAATTTTGTATTCTTTCTAGATATTTATATTTTCTACAAATAATTTTGCAAATTTTTGAAAACAGTTTCAAATTAATAATGTGAATACCGAATGATAAATTTTTATTAATAAAAATAATTTTAAATAATCAAAATAAGGAAATTAATACTTGGAATAATTGAATTTATAAGTCGTACATACAATCATCATTACAAAATAGGTGAAAAAAGTATTGAATTTGTTAGTGGAAAAATAATGTAATATGTCTAATGTTGTTGAAAACTCTCTTTTAGATTTAATTTTATATAATGAAATCATGCATTGATGTAAATTACTTTTATTCAGAAATTTTAATCACATATATCCGTTAAAAAAATGAATTTTTAATATATTGGTGTTTTACTTGAATGCATCTATAGAATTTGATCTTTTTCTAAAACAAATGCCATTATGCTTATATACAATTATGGTATTCTTTATATAATTAGAAAAAAATTTTTAAATTAAATTATTATTTATTTGAAAAATTTCATTAAATATTTTTTGCAAAAGTAATTCATGAAAATTCCTCAAAGCATATCATGATTAATCTATAAAAATTAGTAAATTCCTTTACACTTGTGACTCAATTCACTTTTTTATTATAATAATAAGATATTGAAAATAGTAGAACATGCACAATTATTACGTAAATATAAATAACTGTGCCCAAAAATTCTCAATGGGCAATATTATCCAGAAGCAATTATTCATCTCTCTATATATAATTTACATGCATGTGCATATACGCGAATCTAATACTGAGAAAGAAAGCAGAAAGACTAGCTGTCACCATTATAAACGTCTCGTTTTCACGTATGCGATAATATATTTGGAATAGAGTGTATGTTAAGAGCTTGTAGCAACAGGCAATGCACTATTCTATTTTTTCCAGTTCATGAAAAAAGAAGAGAACGTTATAAAGGAATTGAACTTTTCAATAATAGTATTTCCACGATATTTCAGTAATATTTTATTCAATAATTTTATTATTTCTTTGATTTTTTGAAAGAGTAGAAATTTATATTTATTCTCATTAATAAAAATTAAATTACATAGTAACAAACGTATATACAAATTTGATATTTTTATAGTTTCTTCAATATTTGCATTACTATAAGATACAATGACTATTATAGTATAATGATAGTAATAAAAATACAGAATTAAACTATTAATATATTAAATATATAAATATATGAATTGACCTATGAGTGAATGTATACATTCTGTTAACTTTATTCACAGAAAGTTTAATGATTTGTATTCACAAATGATTTATACGAAATTGACGTTAAAATGAAATCTACGATATAAAGAGACTATCTAATTGGTATTAAAACAAAAATTTGTCTAAAATTAATAGATTCAAATTAATTCAATAATTTTTACATCGAAATGATTTGTTATAGAAAATCAAAAATATTTTTATAATTATATCATTTTAAAAACTTTATATTGTTTTCATGTGCATCAAATAAATTTTTTTAAAATTTATAAATTAAAATTGATTTTATAGCTTAATAATATCAACCTTAATTAATCAATTTGATAATATTGTATATTAATTGATTTTTAATAATGTTAAAAGAAAAAGTGTATCATGAAATTATATTTTATATTACTCTAAATATTTAATTATGTAAAAAATTTCTGAAATTTTCAGTAAGGGCATAAATAATATTGATTTATATTTCAAGTAAAGTTAAGGAAAGGAATTTATAATTTTTTAAATATATGACTTTATAACGTTAAACATAAATGATTTAGAAAAGAAATATTTATTTCATATAATTCGTAAACGACTAATTTACATAAAATTTAATAGATAAACATTTATTTTTTATATCATTGTAAATAATTAGAAAAATTAAGTAATAAGTACTGTTACAATGCAAATAGTATTTATAAATTGTTTGTTATTATTTTAAAAACAAATGAAAATATTTGATTTTATGCAAATTATTATAACCAGCCTTTTTATATTTTTAATTGAAATATATATTATTTTTTAAAATTGTTTAACAATTATAAAAATTATTTTATCTGAATAATTCTTGTTATATAAATAATCATAATTGGAAATATATTATTCTTTTTAAAGTAGATATTGATTTTTTATTTGAATACATAAACTATATTTAAATTAAATAGAATTGTAAATGTACTGATACTAATATTGTTACTATTTAAAGTCAATTTTTAATACTATTAAAAAATTACCTATAAAGGATTAAATTACACTGTTCATTTATGGATTTTCTAAATATTTTTATATTAATATACTTTAAACAAGTAATAAATAAAGAAAACTTATTTTTAGAAAGAATTCTTAGTACCGCGTTCTTTTATTATCTTTTACTATAAAATGATTTTTAAATAATGAAAATCTTTATTGTAATAATATGTTTATAAAAACGTTAATTTGAAGTATGACTGTACTTATGGATAATTAGGTTATGACGTTCTGTTTAAGTATACCATCAATAATTTTAATTTACAATTTCGTTATATATGCGTATATAACTTCATCATCACTGTATGTATAATAAGATTTTTTATTTACAGGCAAAATTGGAAACAAAAGCATTGAAAGCGAAGAGACCAGGTTTTACAGATGAACGTTATAATGAAACAAGCTACTATGTTGAAAATGGTTAGTATTTTAAATGTATGTTTCATAAAGAGAATTAATAATTAAGTATTTGGTATCTGTTAAAAAATACTTATAATTAAAAATGAATTATATAATTATCTAGATGGAAAATCAAAATATTTTAAAATATATAACAATATATGTATACATATATATATATATATATATATACATATAAAATTATATATAAAAAAAATAGATATAAAAATATACATTTCACCTTCTGCAATATTTAAAAAATCAAATTAAAAACATAATATATTTTAAATACCTAATATAATACTTTATATAATAGTATATGTTCAATATTATATATCACAAATATATGAAAAATATTTTTTTTTGAAAATTATATTCCATATTAAATATGTCATATATTATAATGTTGTAAAGAATTCTCATTTTTCTAAATTTTTCAATTTTGTTCGAAAAGGTAATTTTTCAAATTTCAAATAGAAAATTAAAATATTTTTAAAAATGTAATTTTTTTATTATTTATAAAAAGGGATAATACGTTATAGTACGCGATCATACGTAAAGATAATACGTTGTAGATGCTTTAAAAACGATTTTTGCCGAAACTAAATATTTATTATTAACTTGACTTCTGGTGGACTATCATTATTTTAATGCCAATATTTAAATTTCAATAAACTTTTGATTAGAATCTGTTTATACTCTAGAAAATTTAAGTGAAAAATTTATGAAATATAATGATTAATAATAAATATCAACAAATCTGGATTTCTAAGAAGGAACCATGAACAGACAACTAAAATAATCAAGTGTAGAGTAGTGATTTAAATCCATCACTCATTCTGAATTTTAGGTAAATATAAAGAAAAAAAAACAGAATAGATAAAAATTCCGTTGTCACGTGCGTAAGTATTCATGGAGCATTTAAGTTTTGGTAAAGTGCCAAATAGTTTTGTAAAGACACTCATAGAAAAATTAGTTCCTCCTTTAACATTAGAAAGAGACTAGATTACTATTATATATATTTATCTTTCGATTTTTAAACGGAGTATATATAAATATTTAATATCAAAGATATGTATAAAGTCGTTAAAACAAACTTTAAATTTCATTATTATATTTTTAATTAAATTTCCTTTAACCTATAGCTAAACAACTGTAATTCTTTTGTTTTGTATAGTACACATTCATTGGGAAATGTTAGTTATTGATATTTGAATTATTTCAGATTAAGGGATTACAATAATTTAGTTGTTTATTATTAGATTTATGAACATTCAAAATTTAATTAGTTATTGACAATGTATTGAAATTTGTATTCACAATTATTGAAATTCATAGCATATCCTATATTTATTCCCACAAGATAAATATAAATACAGGATAATTTATAAAAATTACTTTAATATTATTATAGCATATTATTTAAAATAAATAAATATTAATATGTTACGATTAAATAGAATTATCTGTGTAGTAGATGATTCAAACAATTTTTTTTAATTTCATTGAAAAACTTCAATAACATAAAAATAATAAGCCATTACAGTTTCGAAAATTTAATACATATGTATTTTGTATTTTTATTTACAATTTCTAAATATATAAAAAAAGGTAAAATATATTAAAGGTTTAAATTATCGCTATATCATCTAATTAAAAAAAAAATTATGTATTCACAAAAATCATTTTTAACATTTTTGATTTTTGATTTTGATTTTATTATAAATAAAATAGATTTACTAAAGATATATTAAATTAAAATACAATAACCAATAAATGAATGAATTTTCAATATTTTTATTCAATTATAAATAATAATATCTAATGATAATGCAGAGTACATGCATTTAAGTAACTACTAGATTTAATAATAAATGAGGAGATAATAATGCCTTCATATAAATATCTTGGCAATGAATTTTATTGTTATTCTTAGTTAAATATGAAATATAATATAACGATTATCGTTTACTAAATTTGGATACACTTAATTTTTCCTACTATTTTTTTTAAAAAAAAGCTAAATGTTTTTATAAAATACTTTTTGTTTGCATTTAATGTTTGACATATATTATATTTATTGAAATTGTAATGTAAATATGTAATTTTTAAATTTATTAAAAATATGATTTTTGTCTATTCTCATAATTTGTGTGAATAGAGTATATTGATTAAAATTAAGCAATATTTATAATAAAGCTTGTTTCATTCAAAGATAGATAAATTTTTTACAGAAGCGTTATTGGACATTTATTTAATAATTTATTCATTAAATACCAAATCATTCGACATAATTTAACCTCATTAATTAAATTGAAAAGTTACTAAAGATAGAGAAAATAAGTCAATGACTCTCCCTTGTGAATCTTTAGGCCTTATTTCAACTTCTAGTTGTCTTTCATACTTATTCCTGTTACCAAAGTCCTTTTTTCTGAAATAGGGTCTATGTAATTAAAATCAAGATCTGATAAAAACAACCTCTTCTATCGGGAGAAAACGAAGAGAAATTCTCGACGAAAATTAAGCAACACGTGTATTACGATTCACGAGCTCACGATTCTTCCTCCTTAGATATACATATATGTTTACAGGTTACGTATGCGAACCATTTTCTAGCGTTAATTAAAATCTATTGTGCTACTCATTCCCTTTCCCAATCGCGCTTCTTCACTTTCGTTCATGCCCTATATTGTTTTGTTCAACGGAAAAGTCTCCCAAAAAATCCATTATAGTGTAGATACTAACGTCTGCTTTGGACTGTTTTATAACTGCAATAAGTATATGCGACATATTCAAATGCTCAATGATCGCTTGACCGCAAAACCACAAGCGAGCGCATTAAAGTCTGCTCTATTCTCCTATTTATGTAAATATCAAACACCAAGTCGTCTGTGCCTGCACTATGAATATAATGCAAATGTAACAACGTTTTCAATATCTTAAGTACGCGTAGTTTAGACTTTTTAAAAAATATTCATGCATTCGCGAACAGATGAGACTATAATGGTACCCGAATAAAATTACTAATAAATCTGTTCTATTAACTTCTCATAAATTCTATTTAAATAAATAGTTTTAAATTAGTAATTCAATAAATAACTTAAACCTTGCAATATTTAAATTATAACATTTATAATTACAAATTATGTATTATAACTTGTAATTATAATACAAATACAAAAAACTTGTTTTCAAATGGAATTCGTTGACGATAAATCCAATATTAAAAAGTTATGATATAAAATGAATATAATAATTCAACTCATTAGATATGGTTCATAATAGTTTATCAGTTTATGTAAATTTAAGATTTAAATATATCTACAAATTATTAAAAAATAAACTAAGAGTTATGTTTGTTTATTTTTATTTTTTGCAATACTGATATTACACCTTTTATTTTCAATATTCATATTTTATTATATTATTCTTTATTATTAATTTTTAATAACATCAATATTTCGTATGGGTAGTTTTTCCAAAACTATAATCTAAATAAGAAATTATGTATTAAAAATTAATTATATTCTTAAAATTTTTATCCGATGTTTAAAATATTCAATTACAGTTACTATCCAACTCGGAGAAACGAGTAATTTTGCATTTGATTGTAGAATTTTATGATTAAAAATGAAATTTAAATAAAAATTAATCGAAGCAATTGCTGTACTTAATTAACTCTGAGGTAAATCTATTTTTGTCACTACACGCATAAAAAACACAAATTTGTTTTAAATTTGCTTTCTATTGCATTACTCTTTTGATTTTGAAATTGTTAGATTTTTAAATCAACTATTAATTATAATTTTCTAAATTAAAAAAAAATAATGACTTCTATAATATATTTAAAACATTTTAATTATATAATACTAAAGAATTCTATATAAAAATTAATAAGTTTATAAGAAAATACGGATGATTCTGTGTAATTTAATGTCCTCTAATTGTAATCATTATTTAGTGTAAAGCTATATATATATATATATATATATATATATATATAATATAAAACTATATACTCTTAGATATATTTATATTTGTTTCATTTTATCTATATCATAAATAATACTTCGAATGAAATCATTCCATAATAACATAGAAAAAAACATGTGAAATGAAAGGAAAAATTAGACCATTAATGAGAAAAGTAACAAGAAAGTAAAGAATTTTAAAAAACAAGTCGTACAAGCGATACTGTATTGATTCCATGTGCTGATTGGTATATTCAGTGATATACTTTTTTTAATACTTTATAACATTTTTTATTTATCAATAATTTTAAAATAAAATTATACTTAATTAATATTATTAATCATATTGTTTAAAATATTTTTTATATTACAAACAAATATTTTCATTAAAGTAAATGAAAAAAGTCTTATCTGAAAATAAATACAATGCAATGCGAATATTTAATCATATTTGTATCTCGAATCTTTATTTTTAGATATATTTCCTTATTTGTTTATAATTCGTACAGGAATCTTATTTTATATTAATTAATTATAAGAACAAAACACGAAAATTTCTTAGTATAAAAATTTCTTATTTATATGTGACATATATTTAACATAAACATAATTATGATAATTTAAATTATTTGTCGTATTAAAAATATATTAAGCCGTTTTGTAAGTTTTCAATGTGATTTTTATATATTAAAATATAATATTAAGTTATAAAGTCATCAATTCTAATTTTTAGTAATTGTTTAAATATGAAATATGTTTTTCCTATAAATTTATTCAACTGACTTCTAAGAAAGTAAAAAATGTTAATATTCTAAAAAAAAGCAATTATAATTACTAAATAACTGTGTATTTAAAAGCATGAATAATAAAATAACGTGGCTAAAATGTTTACAAGATAAACGCTTCCACATATAAATTTATAATTATAAGAGCCATACAAGCCCAACCTGATTACACTCCATCTTATAGTTACTATTTATTCATTATTGTATTTTTCCTTAACTAATGTCACATTCTATGAAAAATTTTAAAATACTATAATTAAAAATGTAATGAGGTATCAAATAATATATAGATAAATATCTTTGAATAATTGCTACGTATAACTAAATATGAAATTTTAAAGAAACCAAATGATATTATTCGTATATTAATTAATAAATATTTAATTCTCTTATTTTAACCAAAAATAGTAAGACATTTTAGAAAAGTATATTTTCTTTTTTATTATTTGGAATATTATCTTCCATGTGGTTTATGTTCCATAATCAAATTATGTCATTCATTCGCAAACGATAAAAATACATAGTGACAATTCATAACTTTTTCGATGTTTACGATACTCTTAATTACAATAAATTCAATATAAATCTTTTAATAACTTCGATATTATTGTTCGATAATTTTTCTTTATTAAAATATATGATTTATTTAAGTACATGCTATATCAAAATTATTAGGTTGGCTAATAATATAAAGAGAATTTAATTTAAAAATGGAATTAATTTTAAATATGATAAAAATATTTATAAAAATCATTTTGCAGAGTTTACACCAATGATATATTGAGTACAATATTGTGCTTAATATCATTCAATTTAAAAAATTCATTTTGTAAATATATTCTAAATAATTTATTTATATTTTTATTTATAATATCGATTTTCTTAGTCAAACTATTCAATTTAATTGAAGTAATTTTGATTGAAAATATGAAAATGAATAGATCAGAAATTTAAATACTTCATTTATAGCAGCTGAAAATATAAAAATGTTGAATATTTAAATAATAAATTATTCTTATAACATTACATTTTATTTTAAAGCAATGTAATTCGTTCATACAGATAAATTTAGTAGTAAATGATCACATTATTCAGTAACAATTGATTCTTTGAATTCCGAAATAATATACCTGAATTTTAATTATTAAAAAATATTTTATATTAAGTTTTAAAATATATGATATTTTAATGAAATCTAATTTAATATTGAAAATCAAATTTTTATAATTTATCATAGCTCAATATTTTATTTTGAGTATAGAATACTTAAAACACTCAAACAACCAATCATTTTGAATAATTTGATTTTTTTGATATTGTAATGGAATGAATTTTATCAACATCTATTCCAGATACCCAAAATTGTTCAAATAATTATTTTCCTACACATTAAAAATAAAAATTAAATTATAAAAAAATAAAAAATTACCAAACTATATTTTTAACGGTGCATAATAATAAATTATAAAATATACTATATTTGATTCTTACAACAACCAAATAACAACAAAAATTAAATAATTAAAAAATTGATATTAATTTTAAATAATTTTATATGCATATTTATTACATAATTATAATTTATATATTTCTAAATTTAATAAGTTATTTAACATTTCAATTATTTTATTAATTCTATTTATCTGATATTTATTTTTTATCATGTAAAAAATGTTCACATATAATAAATCTTAAGACTTCGTCTTTTTATATAGAAGCTAGTCTTTAGTTTATGAAAGTATTTCAAAAGAACATGATGTTGAATAATTTCATTAAAAATATAATTTTATTAATGGAAAATGGAATTGTAGGTTTAAAAGTTAAAATGATTTAAATAGCAGACATTGAAATTTTTAACTTTAACTTTACCCATTTATTTCCATATTTTCAATTATGTTCATTCGACTTGTAAAGTAGCAATATGAATCGATAATATTTGTTAACTGCTTCTTAGCAATAAACTCTTCTTCTTCGTATGATTTGTATTTATATTTATACATTCGTATATTTGGGTTTTATAGTTTATTATTCATCTTTATCAGCGTGTATATACATAAAGTATATTAATAAAAGAAAATGGTAAATAATAACTTCACTTGAGGTTTACCGACTTCTGTTGGTATATATCTTGCATCATGATTTATTCTTGAAGATATTTAAATAGAAATAAAATGAATGGAAACCCTTATCATTTCGTCACACATTTGTATATGTACTTGACTTTTATATATTGAAATTCAGTTCCAATATGCCAAAAATAAGTGATTATTATGTAAATGCGAACGCGAACACATTTCTGAATAATTTAAATCATTTACTTTCAGCATGTATATAAAGCTTTTTTAATTTCACGAATTTATCCCCCCCCCCTCTGTGAGTGAGTGAGTGTGAGCGTGAGTGTGGGAAAAATATTAAGTATTTTAATAGATTAATGTAGTATAACAGATCAATAAGAATCATTTTGTCTGATTCATAACTTTAAGTAAAAATTTGGTATTAATTTTATAATAATATTGGCTGATCCGTTTTTTTTTGTTCACTCAATTAAATAATCACTCTTCATTCAAGATTCATTCATTGACGATAATACTAAATTTTCCTAAAAATATCATCACTTTTCTAAAGAGAATGAAAATCTGTATTATTCTGAGCTGTAAAAAAAATTAGATATGCAATTGATAAATAATATATATAATTAAAGAATCTTTAAATATGGAAGTTGAAATTAATGTAATGAATACAGTAAAATCGTCGATTTTTACAGGATTGCGCAAAGTTTATCCATACTACTTTACATTTACAACATTTACGAAAGGTCGTTGGGTTGGAGAGAAGATTCTTGAAGTATTTGCACGCGAATTCCGTGCACATCCAGCTGAGGAATACGAAAGATGTATACGCGCCGGTACCCTTACTGTTAACTACCAGAAGGTTGATGTCGATTACAGATTACGACATAATGATCTTCTTGCTAATGTCGTTCACAGGTAAATCAAACATTTCTTTAGTCCTTTTTCAAATATAATAGCATACGTATTTGTACTATTTATTTTAACATTATTATAAATAACTTTAATGTTTAATTTGAACAATCAAATTTAAATCATTCTGCTTGAATAATAGACTACGACGTTTAGCAAATTTAGCTAAACGTGTTCAACAAGAGAATCATATTATTTATATATATAAATCAGATACTGTTTGTAAAGATGCGTTACGAGTAATAAAAACTTCAATATTTAAAATAAATATTGATTATAAAAATATGAGAATTTATTCAATAAAACTAGAATAAGGAGAGAATATTGAAACTGAAACTATAAATAAGCAAAAAAAAATAGATATACACATGAAAGTAATTGTGGATAATTATAATCAATAAGCAATAGCTAACTAAAATTGATTAAAACGCAAACTAAAAAATAGGCATTTTATTAATTAATTATCTGTATTTCCTCATAGTTTGAGTTTTAAAAATATCTGAATATATTATAAAACAAACGATGCATTCATCTCTAAAATAACGGGCACTCTCACACACACACGCACACGCACACGCACATCTATGTATATATATATTTTTTTTAATTTATAATTAGTTTTGAAAAAACCAATTTATTTGATATTGATTATTTCTACAGATATTTATTTCTTTTTATATATTTGTTTTAATTATTCTACATACGCATACAAATTCATTTCAAGTATTTATTAAAAAATATATGAGCTCCAGAATGAAATAAACTTATATTAGAAATAATTCAATTTTATTGTCAATTTATATAAGAGATTCACGATATATTTAATGATATATATATATTCATCAACAAAAATAAATTTATACGGCACATTTCCCCAAGCATCGATTCACAGAAATTCATCGTAGCAGGATTAGCCTGATTCAGTCAAGTTTTTTCTTCTTGCGTAAGGAAAATAGAAAACTTAGAAGTCCAAAAGAAGTCAGTCTTAATTACATGAGAAAAGAGAAAAACACTAGCCATTAATTGCTATTGCTTATAACATCAACTTCACAACACGATAAGAACAATTATACAAAATAATTATAGAAAAAAAGGCATGAGAAATATATTTTTATAACTGAACTATAATTTACTAGTAAGAAAAAATAACGTTCTATACTTTTCCCCTCTTTATTTCAATATGTCTGTGCGTGTGTGTGTGTGCGTGTGTGTTTGTGTGTATACGTAAAATATATAAAATATATAAAATATGTGTATATATAGCGATTTTTCGTTCAAAAATGAATGAGGGGATAGCAAAACGGAAAGACAAAGCAATTCTGTGAACACATGCTTGGTAGGTCTAGGCCGTCTAGCTTTTATCGTTCATAAATAGTATAGTAAAAGACGATTTATCCTTGGCATGAATTACATCGCAAAATTTATTCCTGTGTGGTCTTTACATCTTTTTCATTTCTTCATACTTTCATCCATTCTCAAATTCCACTATTATCTATGTTTTTCTCTTTTTGTCATTCTCCATATTTTTATCTCTTCATTATTGTCCAGTAGCCGTGTCAAATATATAACATATTTCAAAGAGCCTTGAGCTAAGACTTACAGATTCAATCGAAATTAAATTTACTTTTAACTGTTATTTGCTTCTTGTCCATGCTGTCTTTATTATTTTTCAATCATATCCTTTCTGATTTATTATCAATTAATAAAATAAAAAGGAAAATATGCTTGTATTTTATTAATTAGCACATAAATACTTTTTAAAAATATTATTTTGTATTTTTAAAAATAAGTAATACGTATTATATTTATATATTATACGTTGAAACATAATATGCTTTATATATTTTTTAATTCATTATATAAAGATAATTTTTATGGATTCATTTTTTAGCAAAATTTTTATTGCAATTTTAATTATGTACAAAATTACATACATACTTTAGATTAAATAATGTATCTTATTAATTTTAATTATTTTTATTCCATATTGTATTAAAAATATGTATTTTAAAAAGTATATTAATTATACTCATTTATAATACGTATGAGAAATAATATTTCTTGTAAATTTTAATAGTATAAGAATAGCAATTTTAATAAAATAAAATTTTATTTTTCATATGGATATTTTATTTCCATAAACTTTTCCTATATCTTTAATATGTTATATATACAAATTTTTTAAAATATTTATTAGGAAAATATTATTCTTTTTGAAATTATTGTAACAGAAGAAAATAATAATGTTACCATATTTTGGTTTATATAAATCATATTATTACAAATCTATATCCAAGAGTATATATTATACTTTCTGAAAAAATTATAAGTAACGTGCTAAAAATGAAAAAGTAATATGTAAAATATTTCGGGTTAATTGTCTTTTTTATTACATATATATTAATATATATATTTCATATAGTTGAATTATTTTTATATAAATTTAAAAAATTGTTTAAAAAATATTAATTGATCTTTCATTAATTTATTATGAATAAGAATCTTTATTCGAATAACTTTTGATACAAAAATAAATGAGTTTTTATTTTTATAAATATTTTTTATTTTTCCATAAATAAGTGAAGCAAATACCTGCTTTGCTACAGCTTTTACTCACATTGTAAAATAGACATATTTCATAATAATTCATCTTTTCACCAATTTCAAAAAAAGCATATACTACATATCAATTCTAACAGAACAGAAAATAAAAAGATACTCCAAAACGTCGCCATCAACTAGAAAGTAAGTCTGGCTGATTGTAAGCTACCTGTTTGTATCTCTATCTCTATCTCCTTCTCTCTCTCTCTCTCTCTCTCTCTCTCTCTCTCTCTTTCACACACACACACACTCACACAGACTCACACACACACACACACACACACAGACACACATATATATATATATATATATATATACACACGCACGTACACTCTCATTGCACTAATACTATAATGATTATATAATTTATACTTCTATGAGCCTACGCATTTGGTTTAATTTGATTACATCTGAAATGGTGCAACAAAAAGTTCACAAAATTTTCATCAGGTATTTTGTTCCAATAACTAATAGTAAAGAAAATGTCTTCTTATTTTAAATAATATAAAGATAATTTCATTAAAAAATTTTTAAAGCATTGTACACTTCTTGTATTATAATACATTGCATATTATAATATTCCAATGTAAAGTGTTACCTTTTACTTGAGAATTTAATATTTTATTTTTTATAAAAAATTTTTATTATACAAGTATTTTATAAAGAAAATAATATCTTTATACATATACGACGTATTTTTTATTAATGTTACTTTCTGTGTTTAATGGTTTATTTTCCCATTTTTTGTTTAGTTTTTTAATTTTATATAATATATTTAAATGTTCTTAACGATAAAATTTACTATTGAAATTCATTTATCAATTTTACTGAAAATCATTTTTTTGCTCGATATAAAATTTTAATAACGGTTTTAACTTTAGTTCTTACTTTTTATTTAACAAGTTCAAAGTGTTGCTTTACTTTGAATTAAATTTTAAACCAAGTAAAAGACTTAATAAAATATTCAATTTTTTTACTTTTTTATAATATAATAGCGTTATTTTTTTTCATTTATTCTTGTAATTTTTAATCATAGTTAAAATAATTAATTTGTAATGGTTTATAAAAGTTAATAATAGTTTCAGTATATTATGCATAATGTACTGAAACTAATATTAACTTTTGTGTGTGTGTGTGTGTTCTGAAAAAAATTTTTAACAAAAAATTTTTTAAAAAATATGAAAGATGGGAAATTTTTTTAATTTATAACATAAAGATGTACATGTTCTTATATTATTATCTCCTATAGATTATTTAAATGGTGAAATTGAAAACAATTTTTAACTTTAAAATTGACACCAAAAGTTAAGTAGTAAATTATTAATAATGTATTTTTGGTTGATAATAATACGCATTATTTTTTTGTTTTCGATGAAAGAATAAAAAATATATTTAAATTTAAAGTGCCGATTCATATTTTAACATAATAGTTTGAAATGCATTAAAATCAATTCAAATTATCACAGTAGAGATAAAAATAAACATAAATTCAATTTCAACGTTATCTTTGTATTGCATTATATTTTTAAACACGAGTCAATTATATAAGTCTACAATTCTATAAATATATACAATATTCACATTAAAGTAATTTACTGCAATAAAAATTGTACAAAATAATACATATTATCTTATTATCATTCAAATGGTTAAAAAATTTGTATCTTAATTTCTTTATGAATTAATAATTTAGCTATAAAAATATTATGCAGAACGAAATAGGAAAAGTAATACGAAATTTTTTTAATTACATATAGAATCGGGATGAAAAAATCGTCATATTTTGCCTAAATTTTTTTGTCAATATGATAAGTGCATGTGAGCTCTTGTGAAGGTAAAATTTGACGTAATCTGCGTAGTTATAATTGCTGCCAAGTAGGTTGAACAGTGTCGGTTTACTGTTTTAGTTTTCAAGTAGATAGTTACGTACAAAATAGTATGTATTTTTCATTCAATTCAAAAATATATCAATATAAGCTGTTTTAGAAAACAATTTCATATTATTAAATTTGGAACTACCATGT
Source organism: Ceratosolen solmsi marchali (assembly GCF_000503995.2). NCBI lineage: Eukaryota > Metazoa > Arthropoda > Insecta > Hymenoptera > Agaonidae > Ceratosolen > Ceratosolen solmsi. The sequence goes on along the minus strand of NW_011948426.1, from coordinate 6,012,067 downwards.
TATCATAATAAATAGACAGAGTAAAATATTATTAATTTCAATATTTTTTATAGTAAAATTATATTTATATAAAAAATTATGTTATTTATAAAAGTCTTTACGCTAATTCGTTTATTTTAAATATCATTACAAATGTATTTTCAGTATTATTAGATATATTTACAATTATTATTATAAAAAAAATTATATTTGTTTATATCCATAGAAATATTGACAAATAGTATTAATATAATAATTATTAATATTGATTTGTTTAGCTTCTTTTACAGCATAATCACAATTATATTTATATACTTTTTGGAGTTAAAAGAAATAGAATTAGAGAATGGTTTTTAATAATAAAAGAAATTAAAGAAAGATATTTATCAAAAATATAAAAGTAATATATCCTATAATTTAAATCCTTAGGTAATAACTTCAATCTATAAAATTAGTTCTGGTTTATTCACTTATTTTTATAAAAATATTGATGACTAATCTACAACGTTCTTATAACATTGAATAATATTTTCTTTCTCAATTTCTAAGCCATAACAATTGTTATAATAATGGGAAAAATAATTGAAAAATTTTATTTTTATATATTGTTTTATTTATATTAAATACCTATATTATTTAGTTTTGTAATTATAAAATGAATATAATATTTGTAAATATCTCAATTTCTTAATAAGATAAAAAATAACAATCATAATATTAAAGTTTATTTTTATATCAATCACGAATTTAATGTTATTGAAACTTTTTGTTACAAGAATAAATATCTGTATTTTTCATGCATAAAAATAAATGATTTTTAATTGGCAATATTCGATAGGTTTAATTGATAGATGTCACTAAATAATAAAGAGCATCAAGTTATAACAAGAATTTTACTTAATTAACTATATAATTGATTATCAATTTACAATGTACAAGTTAAACATTATATCACTAAATTAATGTAAATTTGGTAAACTATCTTTTCATATGGTCAACATCAAAGACCTGTAACGGCGTTATAAATTCTCGAAATGTTATTCCGTATATGTGCGCGTAGCTGACTGTTTACCTACCTGCATGTATGACTGTATGAGGATTTGTGTCTGTTTGATATGCGTGCGTGCGTGTGTATTTATATATACGTATATATGATTTGGTTTTATACGATTATATTATACTTATGCATGTAACGCTCTAATCTTCCCAAATCAGAGAAAGATCGATAATATTGTATGTATATCAGAGTATTATATAATTGCATTATAATATATTTATAATATATATAATTGTAATTTATGAAAATAGAAATGAACTGAAAAAAGTATGTTGATGTGTACATATATCTGTATGTACTTCTATCGTACTTTTTCAAGTGAGAGTCTTTTGATGAATAGATGTATTCCGTAATGCGTTTCAATAGAGATAAGAATTGAAATCGGTCTCAAGTCTTCTTTGATGTTAATATTATCATCTTATAAAAATCTTAATTTACCACATGTAATCACATACTGTTTTATTACAATTTTAATGAGATACTGTTAAAAATGTAAACTTTAACTCTCGTTTATTTTTATAGTCTTTGAAATTCTACATAATAAATATTAAATCTAATATAAAAATATGAATATTGCAAAAAAAATCTTTTTGTAATAGAAACTAAGTAATATCTTTCTCTGTTCGATTTAAGATCTCTATTTTAATATGAACACAATTATAGCATCCTTTTATATATTGAGTTAATGAAATCAGTTTAAAAAATAGTTAAATAAAATTAATTTACTTACAATATGGATTAATAGTAAAATACAAAGAGATTCTAGGGAAAAGGAAAGTTTTGTACTATTGAGATATAAATCTCCTGACGTTTAAGTCGACCACACCTACTAATTAGGTTATTATAGGCAATTTGCGCCACAAGAGACGATATACCTCATATGCCAGTCTTCTGTATTTCATCATTAACACGAATACTGTGAAAAGCCAAACCACACCCAGTAAATATCGCTTACCTAAAGATGATACACAATTCTAATTCAAAGGGTAACTCACATATAAGAAAAAAAAACCTGTTACCCTGTATTCGCGTCTTTCTTTTTTCAAATAATTGCATTTGTATATATTAATTTGTAATACACTAAATTGATATTACGTATATAATTCTATATATATATATATATATATCCACAAAATCTTATTACAAAATTAAAAAGAAAATATCTTAAGAAGAATTATTATAATATAAATATTTCATTAATTAATAGCTGTGAGCATATTTAACGCAATTAATCGAATCAAGCATAATCATACCTTTGAATCTATACTTTATATGAAAATCATAGATTTTGTACAAATAATTATAAATCTATAGGTTTTCTTATATAATTCTAAAATGAAATAAATAATTTTTATTTTTTATTATATTACGAATTTAAAGCATAAGCATATAAAATATACTTTTATGCTTGCATCAATTTACATTAAAATCGCTACATGCGTGTGTTACCACAGGTATACCAAAGAAAATATATGTGAAGCTGGATTTTGCAGAAATTAATTGTTTCATCAAACATTCCGTTCTAATTTTCGTATATTAACGTTAATAAAATTATACTTGCGGGAACTATTTTCAATCATCGTTCATTCCCGTGTACATTGCAAATCCGCAAATTCGAGAGAATGCTTTTAGAGTCAGGATATTCAGTATTAGGAAATTGAGTTACGCTTTTCTCTATCTCTATAAAGTTCTTAATTTTTTTTCGTAGATCGTTAAGTCCTATTATTTTTTTAACCTAAAAAATTTAAATAAAAAGCTCAGAATCTACAAAAAAATATTTTTTTTAATTGAAGTAAATCTTTTTTTTTAATTTGTATAACAATTATATCTAGCATGTGATTTCATATTGTAATAATTTCAAAATCTTTCATGCTTTGTTATTTGTCATTTTATTCATATTTATTTTATTGTTATAATATAATTTACATACTCTTTATTATTAACATATCCTTAATCTTAAAATTTTCGTAGTAAATATTTTATTTAACTTAATTGTTTCCAAATGTGTACTTTAATATAATTTTATAAACATGAATTTAATAATATAAGTTAAAACTTTTTTAAAATATAGAATTATTAAAAATATTATTATATTCAAATAATTCTTATTAATTGATTTTAACAAATTGAGTAATGATATTAATATATGGTCTATATCCAATTTAGAATATCTTGGAAACTTTTTTTTTAGAATATAATAACTGCATATTGTACATACATAATAATAATAATAATTTATGTTTGCTAAATGAATTCACTTATACATTTAAATGTATAAAAAAATGTACAATAATGTTTTAAGGTAATTTAAAAGTTTTTGCTCTATAACAATACAATTTTTTTGCATTGTTTAACAAATTTAAAAATGTTTAAAACTTATATTCAATTAAGTATTAAAATTGAAATATTCATATTTTTCAAAAACATTATAAATAGAAATACCTCCGCTTATCCCTAAATAATTAATTTTTAAAATAGATTCTAAATACCTACCGTATTTAATTATATAACCATTTTAAAGCGTACCATACGTACTTAACTTTAAGTTATTTTAAAACCAGAAAATAGATTTTCGTGTACCACTCATCTGTCATCGAGATTGATATTCTTGAATCTTAACATTCCCAACGTTTGGTAAGATTAAAAAGTTAAGTTAAAATAATTTGTTATATAGCAGAGATATTACAATTTTTATATGAAATTTTTTAAAAATTGAATTTGATTTCATAGAATGTATTATCAAATAAAATATACTTTATTATTACATTAATAGCAAATGTTCCAAAAATTAAATAATCAGAAAATATTATTTTTCGTGATTTTAACGTATTCGCATAAAATTGTTATTTATTTAATTTATGATTTGTTTTTATTGTGTTATTAAAAAATGTCACATTATAACAATTGATAATAATATTTAAACTAATAAATATTAATTTATCATAACAAATTGACTGATATTTGTCTATGTGAGTAAAACAATACTTTATTAAAAATGAAAACACTTAAAATTAGATATATTTAAAAAAGTTTAAAATAATCAAATTATACGATTTCAAGATAAAATTAAATATGTTATGCATTTAAGGAATAAAAGGCTAAACTGAAAATAAAATAACAGCCGAAATATTTATATATGTTTAATTTTTGTTGTAAATGGGTATTCATTAAGCATCTACATCACTGCCTCTAAATCAAAATTTGTTTACATGCTGAACTGAATATGCTTTCTCCCTTTTCGTTTATAAATTAATACAGTTATTGAATCAATGCTGTTAACGCATGAATACGCTAAATGAAATAGCTTAAAATCAATATTAGCCAATATTAGTTTTACAAACCATTACAAATATAATACACTTCTGTCTGCCGTTATCAAATTAATATTACCACTATTATTAGGCCACGACATTACACTACATTATAGTTTAAATTTTATTAGTTGATCAATCATTTTTGAAACTATGATTCCATACTGTAGACCCGTTCATCACTGTAGATCGTTCATTCAAAACATTAAACACATACTCAAAGTTACGTCTAACGTATATGATATATTTATTATAAATATTATGTATCTTTATAATCATTATAATTATGATAAAATATTTTTCTTTAGCTTGCATTAAACATTAATTATGTACTTTAATATCATATCATATTCATTTATTTAAATGAAAATTTTATATATGACATAAAAAAGAGATGCAATTTTCATAAAAATTTTTTAGGTATAATTAGGGCAAAACGTATTTAAATGCCCAATTGGCATATATACAAATTTTATAATTGAAAACTGTTGCTACATAATTATATAATCAATTCTATTAATGCACCATTTTGTATAAGAAGTTTATTATAATGTATATCAATAGTATTACAAAACATGAATATACATAAATATATCTACTTTCATCACATAATGTTGAAAGATCTAATTGTATATTTATTAATGACATGTGCAACTTAAAACATAATTAAGCCAATTTTAACAGTAACCTGTTATTTAGGTATAAAGCAAAAATATATTTTATCATTTTAACATCATATTCTATTATTCTTGTATTTTAACTCCAAATAAATTAAATCTTAAGTCTCAAACTTCAATAATACTAATCTCACAAATGTAAAACAATTTATAATTTCTCCTTATAATACTTGCAAAAAGTATACTCTTAACTCTTAAGAATATTTATGGAGTTCAAAATAAGGATTATCAAACAATTTGATAAAATACAAAATTTGAAACATTCACAGCAAATGCATAAGTATAGGATAATGCATATGCGTATAATGAAGAAAATACATATTTAAAATAGCGATAAAGATTGTCAATATAATATGAAAAATTTATTATATTATTATTTTTAAAACATTTTACTAAAATGAAATCTATTCTATTTTATTTTTATATTTATATAATATATTTGTTATTTCAATTTTTGATATTTTTAAGAAATGCCTATTTAATTATAGAGATATGTATATGTTTTTTGCCTATTATATTTTTGACTAACCTTAGTAAATATTAAATGAGCTTAAAATATTAAATATTAAAGATATTAAAAGACTTATTATTTTAATATTTAATTATATTATTTTAATGTTTATGATATTAAAACAAATAATAGATGGACGAATAAATTGTGTATTCTGCATAGTCAATATTAGGAGATACTTATAACGTCTGTCAATATTTCAATTTTAATTTTATTTAAAATTTTGCTAAAAATAAATTTATGATTAAAATGAGTCGAAATAATTGATATAAATCATTCTTCCTATGTAAAATCGTGACAATTTTTATTAAAAGAGCAAAATATAAGAATTCTTATATCATAATAAGCAGAAGTATAATTTAACTTTTAATATTAAATTATTGTAAGGAAATATAATTTCTACCTATTTTTATATTTGTCTAATTAAGCTATTTTCTTCCTTTATGTACACGTATACGTATAAAACTAAAAAGGAAAGTTAAGAAAATTTAGCGAAGGATTAAAAAAGCCATGTTAAACTGGTGGTGATTGGTGTGTTGCAGACACGAGGTGCCAGTCACCTCGGAGCCGATCACGGTGATACACATGGACGAGGACGTCGTCGTGGTCAACAAGCCCGCCTCCATCCCTGTAAGTGGTGTACTGCTAGGACTGTACTGCCAAATCTTACTAATTGTCATTATACTTGTACTTTCTGCCTCTCTCTCTCTCTCTCTCTCTCTCTCTCTCTCTCTCTATCATTACTGTTTTAATTATTATATGCTATTATTGTTGTGGTTGCTGCTGCTATTGTTATTACGGTTGTTACTGTTGCTATATCTACCTTCTGATTATTCATATTTTTTCAAGTACACATAAAGTTTAATATACAATTTATTTTTACAATACCTTATATATGGTTCTGCATTACATATTATTTAAAGTATTTACAGTATCCGATTAAATTAAGTACTAATGAAATAGACGTGAAAAAAGTAAATGGTTTTGTAATTTGATACATGTGTAAATTCGATTTTTAATAATTTATAATTTCTATTCTATTGAAAAAGTAGTCGGGTTTACTTCACCGGGAATTTACTCCGAGAGTTTTCGTGTATTTTTTTGTAGATTATTTCGTCCCAAGTATACCTATCGAGACTATTAATACTTTTTCTTTTGAATCATACTCATATCATAATCGTAGCATGAAATCAGATATCTACGTTACATCTCATAAAGCATTTAAAATAAATATTATCAATTATTTGGTCGTATAAAATAACAAATAAATTGTTTAACTTATAAAAATTAAGGATTAAAATTTCGATACTAAATATTCTCAATTAAATTTCAATCTTACCTTATAAAATATATATGTAAAGTATTGTTTAAGTAAATATATAATTAAATGTTTTTAATAATCGAATAAGATATATTATTCATTGGAAACAAAAGGAATTATATAAAAATAATTATTCATTTTTATATATTAATGATAATTGATATATATGAGTATTAACCATATTCATTAAATACATAAATCAAAAGTATTTCATTTTTAATTAAAATTTCGGGATTTAACAACAAACAATAATGTAAAAAGTTAGTAGTACTTTAAAGAAAAAATTTTAAATGAGTGCTATTTGTAAAGTCTAGGTTGCATATATTTAAATATTTTAATTATTTAACTATAAAAATTTTCTAAAGGAATTAATTATCGTTATAAAATGTTAATCTATACAAATATATTATAAAGCATAATTTCATCTGGAATATTTTTTTTCTTTACTTTTATAAATTATATTTGTTATTGCATTAATTACTAATTAAAATTATAACATGTGTTCGTTATTTATTTATCTAGTTTTTATATAACAAGATATATATAACTTTCTAAAATATATATTAAAAAAATCGATTGATCAACAATTTATTGACTTAAACATTAAATAAAAAGGTATAAAGGTTTAGTTAAAAACTTATCGTGATTATAAATTAAATATACATGAATTTCATAAAAATTTATCGATAATTATTTAGGTATAAATATTTTGTATTATTGTATATAAGAAAAGATGAACATTAAATGATAAATGCAAATTACTGAAATAAACTAAGTTAATATGTTATTAAAATCTTAATTAATATTTTTTATATTGATAAGGAATGCGAATTTAATATTTCAGAATAAAGTCTTGAATTATTATTCAATTGATAAAGATGCAAAAATTAACTTATACATTTAAGAATATTCTTTGTTTCAACATAAATTAAATAAATAATATTTAATTATATTCGAATAGATAATTTCTTATAGATTCATTGTTATATTTTATTGATAATTTCACATTAATTTATTTTGAAAAAATATGGAATTTTTATAATTCTTGAAGATCAGAAAATCTATATCTAGAATTAATAAATTAACTGAAATATTATTGCTGTACTTTAGTAAGATACTAATTTCACACATAAGCATTAGTATTATAAATTTTAATTTATGTGTTAATTAATTATTAATAATTAATAATGACAATAATGTTAATAGTAATTTGAAAGCTTTCACTTGCGAGTACAAATATAAAATACTTTATATAATTGGGGTGCGAATTACATAGGTGAACTGCTAACTCCTTAAATAGAGTCGATTTCATTTATTTTCTTAATTTGAAGGAGAAGAATCCCACGTCAATGCTTGTCTCGGTATGATATCGGAGAATACGTATTCTAGTTGATGGCTAGTCGCTATCGTACTTCATTAATTATCTTTCATGCTTGATATGACGAAGTGTTTTACGAAGTGGCCTGAAACTTCATTATTTTGTCGATTTCGAATCCTTTCCCAACATTATTACTTACCGATTTGACTTCATTCGTCGACCTTCACTCTATCAGAACCTTGCTTACACATTTTCTTTGCTTTAACTACTAATATAATTCTGAACCAAATTTAATTCGTTCCTATACTCTATACCGGGTAAATATGAATCGTGCGTCATGCATTTGGATTAATTTTTCCGCGGTCTGACAACTACAAATACCAAAAATATTGACTAATATACTTGATTACTAAATATATTGTAAAAGTCCAGGTGAGTGCGATATTGTAGATAAAATATTCTTACTGAATATCATTTTTTTATTCTACAAGGATATACGTCCATCTTGGGCAAAAGAATGTTACACATATTTAAGATAAGAAAATTAATAAAAGCAGTAGAATTGAAATTTGTTAATCTAGAGAAGACTCGATACTTGTTAGCTAAAAAGAAAATATTTAGTTGACTTTTTTTTTAGTTACTTTTTTATGTTTCATCTTTTATAATTCTGGGACCTTTAGAAAATTTCGTATAGCTACATCTTAATGCATACATATTAGAAGAAAAGAACCATCTATACTAATAAAGCCTTACGATATATATTATCAAATGGATTATAAAACAAACTTAAATATATGATCAAATACGATAATACGTATTTAATATTACTTGTCACACTTGTTTATTAATAATAAAAATTACTTGATATATTCTATAAAGTGGATGAATAAAAACTTATTAACATAATTTAATCATACAGATCATCTAAAATTAAAGCGTTCTTTAAATAATATGTTTATGTATGAATAATTGTCAGCACAAATATATTATATAAATAATGGTTTATCCCAATTTAGAATGTATATAATTTTTTACCCGTAATTAAAAATATTGTAGTTTTAATTTAGATATTATAAAATTTTATAAATTATATTCCTTGCATATTATATTGATCTTGTTGCTTCGATTACTTATATTTAATCAACAAAACTATAATAGTAATCTCATTAAATATTGTATGCTAAATTTTTCATTCAACTTCTTGTAATTTTTCATATTTTATTATTATTAATACATAATACTTAACCATTATTTTTATAATCATGATAATATATCGTTTTTCTTTTTAGAAAAGTTCTTTAGTGAAAACATTTTGAAGCTTTATTGCAGTATATGTAAACATTAATAAATAACATTTTATGAATCACGGAAATTAATATATATTATTTATACGTAATATGATTATTTATCAGTTTTCATAACATAGTCAACTTTACATGTTATTTACGTAATCTGTGTAAATTACATACATTTATTTCAGTTATCACATTATAGTCAGATTGAAGTATTTTATTGCAAAAAGAAAAAAAATCCTATAAAATTGAACTTGAAATAATTTTGGGAAAAATTGAAACCATATAAAAACAAATATATTTACTCCTTATAATAAAAATATTATAAAATTCATAAATACGACTATTTTAAATCATATAGATAAATGTCAATAAATACTAATTATAATTCTAAACTTAACTATATTTACATTGATGAAAAAGAATATATATTATTATAATGCATCTAAAGAACATCTAAAGAAATGTAAAATATTTTTAAATAAATATAAATTAGACGATACGTTCTTAAAAATAAGATAATCTTAAAAATAAGATTTTTTAAAAATAATATTTTCAAAATCCATTTGGAAAATGATATAGAAATTATGTAATATCATGTAATCGAAATCCATATATTGGAACTATACATTATTTTCGTTATATACACTTTAGGTCATAGTGATGGACATCTTCATTCATCTTACGTTAAGCAAGTCCTAGTCACAATGGACTAAAAATATTTTTACGAGAATTGAAGAGAAAACTGAGAAGTGGGAGAAATGAGTTCAAAGAAGAAAGACAAGTGCCAGATTTATCTGATTTCGAGGGAGAACTGCACGGAAGTCAAACGCGCTGACATGACTTTTTTCGCAAGTCGTTTACGTTCTGGCAGATAGTTTAATGCGTGTTTTTGAAGCTTCTCTTTAAAGTCGTGTTAATCTTCCAAAATTTGTCTCTTTTTCAAATACTTTCCAATGAACGCTGATTTTTAAAAACGCTGCTGTAATTCATTTTAAAAATTATTTTCGTATTATTAAATGAATAATTTAAAATATATATGTAGCTTAGAGGTCTTTTTGAAATATATTTTTAAAAAAATTATTTTCTAAGAAAATGTACATACATATATATATATATATATATATATATATATATGTATGTTTTCATTTAATATTAAAAAATCAATATTTATTATCCAGTTATTATGAAATAAAAAAACAAACCCGACAATTTACTGCTTTTTAAATAATAATGTTAATTATGAACAATATTAATATTATATAAATATTATTATATAAAATAATTAGTTTATAATTATTTCAATAATGTTACTTACATTATTAATAATTGATCATATCTCATATAATTTAGAATTCCAATAAATTCAATAAAATCAATTCATAAATATTACACAGCTTAATTTTTAAACAATAAATCAAAGGAAAATTGTTAAATAGACTAATCCTTAAATTATAAGTATCAATGTCTTTTCAAAATATATGTAAACCAAACTAAAGAAACTTCCATTCCAGAAACAAACATCCATTCAAACATTTATTTTTAAAATGACTATTGATCATTACATTTACCTTTTTGTGATGATTAATATTTTTTATCGATTCAATATAACAACGTGAAATCAAAATAATAAACAACGCGACATAACGTAAATAGGCTTTATTTGATTGAATACACTTTTTCCGATATAAATACAATTCGAGAGTTCAACATATAATGTAAACATGGATTTCTTTAATATAATATATTCAAATAAACAATTATTAATATGAAAACTTATAATTCGTAGGTTTATTGCTTATTTGTACGTATTATGTAACAAAATTAATTTTAATCAATTCAATTATCTAGATTATATATTCTAATTCGAATTTATGACAAAATTTTAGTTAAATGGTAAACTTGGTAACTTGGCATATATAATTAAGAAAGCTGAATTTTTTAAAATATTTAGTATGCCTTATTTATATCTCTTGCATATTGAAATTGTTTTCAAAATAATATAACAAAGAATGAAAACAAATCATTTACATATAAATATGAATAATAAAAACATTGTTTTTTAAAAATAGATAATAAAGATTCAAAGCAATTTTCATAAAACGAATTTACAATAAAAAACCTGAATTATATTATTTAAAAACTAAAACTGTCATTATAATAATTTCATCTTTCATAATCTTTTTAAAAAGAAAAAAATTCAACATACAAGTATTTAATACACGTATGATGTTTAATAAAAAAATTAATATTTTTTAAAATTATTGTTAATAAAAAATAATTTATTTAAATGTATAGGAGAGGTCTAATAATAATTTGCATTCTTTCTATTAGCAAAAATAATTTCATTATACAATTTTAACAAAATATATTACTGATATATAGAAGATTTTAAATATAACTGAATACAAAATAAACAAAGAAAATTTATTATATTGAATATTTCATCTTTTTCGAAATTTCTAAGAAATAAAATAAATATATTATATTGTGAAAAATATATAAAGTTGTAGTTGTTTCCCTTGTACTACTGTAAAAATATTTTCCCTAAGACAAGTAAGATAAATCTATTAAAGTACTTTTATTCCAATCCCAAATTGTTACGCCTTATTATCATCTACCCCCTCCCTCCCTCCCTCACTCCCCATGAATCGAGTTCTAATTATTTAAATTAAAATAATCTGAATAATTTGCAACAACAAATATAAATACAAACAATAAATATGTAAATATTTCAAAAACAATTTCTTGTGATCACATTTTTACTAAAAAATAAATTTATGAATTTAAATGGCTAAGTTGTGAAATAGTATTCACATAAGTTTTTTCGGATTAATGACATATAAATAGTAGAATCCTCAGATTTATTTTATATTTAATTCACCTTTATTTTGACAATATTCTTTACAATATGTGTATAAACAATACATTATACACTGTCGTTTCTTATTTCATGTGTTGATCCAAATAGATATATTCATAAGAAATATGAGTAAAAACAATTTCATTAGTAAATAAAAAACAGAGACTCCATTTTATTTGATATAAATAATTTTTGAAGTTTTAACAGAAGTCTGAACTTTAATATTTTAGAATAATATTATTTTCATTATAAAAGTAAATTAACTAATTTTTTATATTAATACACAATTAAAATAGAATAAAAAATATCAATTCCGATATTATTAAAGAAATGGTATATTTAATTATAAATAGTATAATTTATTTATAAATACGAAAAGTAGTTGTCAATTTTATTAAAATTTAAAAATTTTAATAAAACAAATTTAGTATTAAATAATATAATATTGTACAACGTTAATTTCTTTGTGTGTATATTTTTTATAGTTAATTTTTTTAATATATGTGTGTAAAAGGAAATATTTTATTATCTGTTCCAAGTTCGTTAACATGAAAAATGGGCACCTAATTCAAGTAAATATATGCAATAGATTTGGAGGGTGAAAATACAAAATAATCGTTAAATACAGAAAATAGTTGTGTACATTTTATACAAGTTTTATATCAATATTAGTACTTCTTTTTTAACTGTTATTGAATAAAAAAGAATTCACTAGAAAGATATTTGTTTACGATGGTATAGTATGAACACATTAGCATTCTTAAATCACATAATTTTGATTGATTGAGGATAACTGTTAATTTTTTTGTATATATAAATATTTTTGTAATATATATATATATATATATATATATATATATATATATATATATATATATATAGGCGAAATATATATATGAAAGAAATTTTCTTTTGATCACTGTTTCTGTCCTCGTATATCCTAAAAAAATATCATAAATCTAATAACGGTGACAACAGCAACAACGATCATCAAAAATATGTTATGAATAAAAATAATAAAAAAACTTAATTAAATTTATAAATACAAATATTGAGCTATTTCATTGTTTTTTTTTGTACAAATACTATAAAAAAATTTTACTATTTTTCATTTCAACATGGGAATATTTCTTATCCCTTCATTATCACTTTTGCATATCTTATTTATATTCTTAAAACATATTTTTAACTCTAACATTTTACAAAATGCCTACATAATTTCATACCCTAAATGTTTGTAGTAATCTACCTTCATATTTCGTTAGGATTTTTAATTATAATTTAATAACATTGAATTTGAAATAGAAAAATTAAAAACACATTTTAATTTAATAAACAACAATTAATCAACTACATCCAAATAGAATTAAAATCACGTTATGGAATATTATTCTTAATTAATAAAGCAACTCTTTTTTAGTAATTAGTAAATTATGTAAAATTATATTGAAGACAATGTAAAGTAAATGTGGTCCATATTATAGGTTCATCCATGCGGTCGCTATCGTCATAACACTGTTGTGTTTATTTTGGCTAAGGAATACAACTTGAAAAACCTTCGGACGATACATAGGCTGGACAGATTGACCAGTGGTATTTTACTATTTGGCAGAACGCCCAAAAAAGCTCGGCAGATGGAGCATCAGATTAGAAATCGACAGGTTAGTGTTTATTTCAATTAAAACCTAAATATCGTTTATTATTTTTCATTAAAACCTTGCAATATATATTTAAAAGATAATGTCATGATAAAAGTGAAAAGTTATAAATTATTTCATATTCTATTTCAGATTAAACGATAAAATAATTTTATAAAATTATATTAAAAAGTGTAATTGTTAAATTTTTCTTATTAATATAATATATTATAATTAACTTATTTATTATGCGTAGTATTACTTAGCATATGAAATTGAATATTCAGTGAAAATATTATATATATTTTTGTTTTTTGATGCATAAAATCAAAACAATTAATTTTATTATAAAATTTCTTAAAAATTATATAAGTTATCTAATTAACATATATCAAAGTGGGCGCCATACTTTATGGGGTTAAACATTATAATTATAATGTGAGGTCAAGTTGATGAAAAAATACATTTAAATATTGATAACTGTTGGTTATTGAAATATGGTTTACTATAAAAATTGATGGAAATCAGTTATGGTTTCTCTCTTTTCTCTCAATTCTGTTTTTCTCTTTTTTAGCATTATAAAATTTGTTTATATTTTAACAGAAAATAATACAATAATATAGGTATCTTTATTTTTAAAAAATTGAAAAACTATTCACCTTATTATTTATAATAAATTAATTTGAATGTAATAAAAATTATTAATAATTAATCAAGAGTATTCGATGTGATTTTAGATTACATTTAAATTAATCACTATTAATTCAGATTAAAAATACACAATATATAGAAGTATACATCTCTTTTATATTTTTCTATCATACAGAACCATTTTGAAATCAATGTTTTCATTATTTAAAAAAAAAGTTATCCGTTAACTATTATTTAATATATATATAAATATATATATTGCACAAATAATACTACTAATTTCTTTCAATATTAAATTAGAAAAATATTAATAATCATCAATGAAAAACATTGATTTCAATTCGAAAGATGTATTCTTTTTCAAATATGTAAGCTAATGAGTCTTATACATCGAGTTTAGGTACATAAACAATACGTCTGCCGAGTTGAAGGTGAATTCCCAGAGGAAGAGATCATTTGTTCCGAAGCAATAGAAGTCGTATCCTACAAAATTGGTGTCTGCAAAATTTCAGACAAGGGAAAAGATTGCATAACTAAATTTAAACGATTGAGCTACAACGGAAAGTCGTCAGTGGTGTTGTGCAAACCGCAAACCGGACGTATGCACCAGATACGCGTACATCTCCAGTACCTTGGCTATCCAGTTGTCAACGATCCACTTTATAATCATGTGGTCTTTGGCCCACACAAGGGTAAGGGAGGTAATATTGGTAAAACCGACGAGGAACTTGTTAGCGATCTTATTAGTATTCACAATGCTGAAAATTGGCTCGGGATGGAAGGTGATTCGGAAATGAGTCTCTTTAAACCGAAACTGGACCTTGATGACAGAATTTCCAGTGATAAAGAAGGTTCACCCTCTTCGACGCCAAGTCTTTCGGAAGACGATCAGCAGTCTCAGGTAAAATGATAAATAATTTATCAATCCTTCCGTTTATTTGATATTTGTGTGAATATTTATTTGTTTATACACTCTAAATAATTAAATTAATTTGTTAAATTTTATCGATACCTGTTATATATTCACAGATATATATATATATATATATTAAATTATAAAATTTTTAGAAATAATATATACTTAGTTTCTATTTGTTAATTTATTTAACACTTAATAATTATTATCGAACAAAAGAAATTCAAATAAAATTTATTTAGAAACTACTATGAAAAAAAGAATCTTAATTCAAAATATATTGTAAAACTCGTTCTCTATAGTAAAATGGATATTTATGTATGCTTGCAGCAGCAACAGCAACAACAGCAGCAACAACAACAAGGGCATCAATCACAACCGCAAACGCAACTGTTAAAAGTGACTGTAGGTACGCAAACGGGATCGGAGCCTCCAGACTCGATATTTGCTAACGAAAAAGTTAGCATCGATCCCCACTGCTATGAGTGCAAAGTGAAGTACAGGGACCCAAAGCCCTCGGACCTCGTAATGTACTTACACGCGTGGCGCTATTGCGGTCCTGGATGGGAGTACGAAACACCCTTACCCACGTGGGCAGCCAGCGACTGGGCACCCACTGATGATCGATAGTCACTCACGACGAGATGTTCGTCTGGATGATAAACGCGTGCTCTCAGTTCCTTGGAGCGAAACCTTGCTCACATTGTTCATTTTTTTTTTTTTTTTTTTTTAATGTTTTATATTTAGCGAATTAATCCCTCAATGTTATTAGTTCCGAAAGGAAATATATTTCAAATTGTCATTTTCTTTTTCTATGAGCCGTTTTATACTTTGGAAATCTTTAAACAATTCTATTTTCTCGATCGTATACGTCAATGCAATATAAGCTTTTAGAATTGTTTGTTTTTATTATTTGTGTATTGCAGTACATCTCGTGTGCTGCATATCAGATTTGCTTGTAAAAGTTTTATTATACCTGTAACTTCTATAAATTGCAATTTGATAATACTAAAACCACCATGAGATGCGTCTTTATATTCAATGTTTTATTCTTTCTTTTATAAATATATTTTTATACAGATAAATGTGTAATGCGGGACATTGAAAATTAAAATTCATAATATGTATACAATAATGTAATACGATATCAATTTAAAACAATTTAAAATAAGTAACGTTATTAAATCAAATGATTTATTATGGATTATTAAAGCCAGCTTTTTTTAAACTTGACTTATCCTAAAAGTAGTTTTATTTATTTTACAATTATTGATAATTGTATTGTATTAACTGTCACATATTTAAGTAAATCGAGTTTTAAAAAACTGTGGTACAATAAATAAAAGAATCCATTTCGATTATAGTTTCAAACCATTCCAATAATCTACAATTTATTATTTTTTATAAGAAATTTTATTCAACAAACACTTTTCATTTTACAGAAGTAAATTATTGCAATGAGTTTTATGAAATAAAATAAGGTAAATTTATGATTTATTAATTATCCAGTGCTATTGGATAGCTATTTATAGTTTCATATTAAAAACATTATATTATTTATGTGCAATTTAATTTTTATCAAAATCAAATTTGGATATTTTTTACAAAATGGAATATTATAAAAGTTAGTTATCAGGTGTTCATCTCGAAGCTTTTGAATATCTACCTCTTAATAATTAATATAATACTGCGTAATATTATAATCAACAAAATCAAATATTACAATCAAATTAGAAGCAAAGCAATAAAAAATTATATACATTATTGTAGTGAATGATGCAAAAATAATTTTTTAAATTTTATTCGTATTTCTTTAATTTCATTTTTATTAAACAACTGCTCCAAGGAATTTAAAATGCGTTCGTGCATTGCGCATGCACGCGTCTATAGATGCGTGCATACGTACGTGCACGCGCGTGTGTATGTGTGCCTGCGCGTGTGCGCGCGTGTGTGTATGAGAGAGAAGTATGTATGGTACTTCGATAAAAAAAAAAATATTGTAATATCCTTTCCCGTGCCTTCCGTCAGTTCACAAGTTAAAATTAAAGAATATTATATATTATAAAAACAAATAAATTATGCATCCTGATAACCTTTTACCGAAATATACTTGTACTCAATTTTCTCTTTATCTTCCCGATTAATAGTTTTTTTGTAGATAGCTATTAAAGTATTTACCGAGTAGTAATTAAAATGAGAATCGATAAAAATAAAAATATGAAAATGTGTTAGAAAAAACATGAACAGCGCTCACCTGATTCGAGTTAATATAAGCAATCGATTTGGAGGGTGAAAATATAAAATAATCATTAAATGCAGAAAATAGTTATGTACATTTTATACAAGTTTTACATCAATATTAGTACTTCTTTTTCACATTTGAAGATTTTAACTCTTATTTAATAAAAAAATTCACTGAAAAGATATGTTTTACAACGATATAATGTGAGTACATTAAACATTCTTAAATTAATTTATATTAAGTAATTAAAGGAAGAAAATTTTTTAAAGATTTTGCAAATTAATAATTCTATATAAACAAATACATTTTTCTAAAATTATGTTATTATAACATTATTCATATCGCGGCCTTTACCGGCTATACAGAATACTCAATATACAGACTATCTGTAACAATTCATAAAAAAAAACAGATTATTTATTTTACTAAATTAAATTCTTTAATATTCTATTTTTTACTAGCTATCGATATTTTTGACACACAGTACGATATCATACTGTAAATAATATACAGGCAGGTTCATCCAAATATCAGGAACATATCTATTTTCTCAATTATTATTAATAACAAATTTTATGAAAGAAAAAATATTAATTGCTATAAGACCATTCAATGAAAATAAAAATAACCGATTACAATCATTTATCGTTCTACTATACAATAAATTTAATTAAAACGATATATTATACTTGCTACTATTGATTAGATAAGCAGTTATCTTTTAAAAAGATTACAAGAATATAATTTATAAACTCCTAACTTGTAGAATCATAACCATACGCAATCATACCATATACATACATACATACATACATGCACACACACACACATACAAAAACAGCCCATATACAGTTATAATATATTTGGGGACATAATTAACGCCTTAAATTTAAAATTTCATCCTAGGAAATTTATAACAATCATTATATATTGCATTATTTTATTATAATATAAATTAATTGCATTGAATATAATGATTTTGATTAATAATTTCTAAAATTGCAAATTTAAATTGCATGTAACTATTGACTTCATATCTTTATGACTTAATATTATTAATTAAATTAAAAGTTTATATAGAAGTATTATACATTACACCTATTAGCGAGACATATATTAAAGCTATTTTCTGTTAATATAATTTAATCGTTCTAAATACAATAATGAAAAAACCAAATTCAAATTATCAAAACTTTCATAGTATTATATTATTTTAAATGAATAAATATCTCATCATATATCAATAAGAATGAATAATCAAGATCAATTGTGATTGTAATATATTTATTCATATTACAATTTTATTTTCACTTTCTAAATCAATGGCTCGTTTGATTTATTCACGCTTTAAAATTGTAATTAATATCAAATGAAAACATTTTAGTGTTATTACAAAAATTTTTAATGGCTATGTGTATAAATGATTTTTTTTTAATTTATATTTATATTAATTATTTTTATTGTGTATCAACCATTTAAAAAATATATATTGATTATGCAATAATTTATTAAAAATAATAATTATGAAATTTAAAATTTAGATTAATAATGTAATTTAAAAAATATATATTTATCAATTAAACTAATGATCCAATATTAATATTGACATAATTTGTATTCGTTTAAATCGAAAGTGCTACATTCGATTTATTGAATTTTACACAATAAAGATGAATGATTCCAATAAAAATCGATTGAAATATTTGCTTTATATTTGTTTCGTAATTTTTATACATTGTTGAGCTAGTTATTGAATTTGTACGACTACATGTAGAAGATTATAATTTTATTATGTAGAGATATAGGAAAATAAATGAATATTATAAACTTTTAATACTGTTTTGTAAAAGTTTTTATTTAGTAACTATAAATATATATTTAAGTTTTTCAAAAAGCATATTTTAACAACTTTGAAATAAAAAATTTTTTATTTTATTTTTAACTATGCCATGAAACTAATTATTACAAAAAATAGATTATAAAATAATTATATTTTATCAAGTGATTACATGATATGAAAATGGTTAATTATTTAATAAATTGAAAGAAATAACGTTTATTATAAACGAAATGTAAATTGATTTGTTTTCAATTATACATCCATGCCTATGGATACTTATACACTGAAGAGAGCTTGATTCATTTTATGAAATCGTAAATTGGAAATCTGATAACGATTTTAAAATTTAAAAATAAAATTTATAATATAATCTCGCGAGGAATGTAAAAACATATTATGTTGTTTTTTATTGTGATTATGCATAACAGTTGTATAATATTCATTGTATAATATATTATATAAATTCATTTTTAATGAATCATGATTTTTTAGATTCTATATAAAAATATGAAATATAAATTTGGAATATATAAATGCTTTAATCATTTTTTTCAACTAATGATAGATCAATATATATTTTTAATACAAAATAAAATCATCATAGTTGATAATTATTAAAAAAAACTGGTTAAAGTCAAGTTGGTGCTATTTAATAATATTCAGATTTTGGGATCAAATACTAAAAAATGAAAAATGGTATTGGATGATAAAATTGATAATCAATGCATATAAATTGAATAATAATCTATTCAATCAAATCAATTAATGTATTGTATTTTTTTAAATATTTAACGTTTAATAGCATAATTGTTATTTGTTCGTTATTCAACTAAATGTACAATTCGTATAAGTATAAAAACTATACTTTTTTAGAATTCGATTCAGTTTAATTATAACTAAAATTATACTAAAATGGAATATCCTTATTTGTAAAAATGATTAATAAGTTTATTATAATGTATTTGTTTTGTTTATTTTTAAATGTTATTTCGATTTATTATAATAGTACAATTTCACTTTGTAATAATAAAATTCTAGAACTAAAAAAATATAAAGTAATTTCTTATATATAAACACGTCTTCAATTGTTATTCAAATTATCCAATGAAAATGAAAATTCATTAATATTTCTATACATGTTCAATAACATTTCTACCAAAATCAAAAGCAGTTATATTTGCTATTAAATTATTATTATTACATATTTTTTCAAACATATATTAGATCCATTTTTTTTTTATTCTTAAATAAGAAAAAAAGATAAATTTTTTAATTTACGTATTTAATGATATTTTATAAATTTTGTATTTTAAATTTTAATAATTGTATTTTCAAACTAAAATGAAAATATTTTTTACTAATCTACTTTAATTTAATAAATATTGAAATATTTATATACAGATTTTTTATGAAATTTTACACTATAATTAATAATGCTAATAATCGTATGTAAATTTTGTTTTTGAAATAATGTTAGAATGTGAATATTAAGAGTATCAAATTGTGAATCGTATTTATTTGAAATACTAATATAAATATATATATTATATAAAAATTAATATAATCTATTTTAAAGTTTTAAAATTTGAATTAATAGTTTTGTTTATATTTTTTTTAATATTGGAATTATTCTATACGTGTTTATTAAAGATGTCAACAAAATCAAATATATTATTACAAGTTTTCGATTCAGTATTATTAAACGTTTGCAAAATCTATGCATAAGAAAAAAAAAGTTATATACATTATACAGATTATATGATAATATACTTTTTGTATTAGTGATATTTTTAATCAATTAGGCGAATAGCAATTCGTATAAAACTTAACGAATTTGTGAAAATTTTTGCAAAATATTAATATATTTTAAAATAATGAAATGCAATTAAACAAAAAATGATAATATTTAGTATAAAAGATTTCGTAACTAAAACATTTTTGCGATACTTAAAACTTATCGATTTGAAAGATTTGCTTATCTACTTTTTATAAATACTATTTATCTTCTTTATTATAGTATACAAGAAGCTAGATTGCAAAGATATATTATTCTTTAGACAATATATTATAAAATATAAATATAACATTGTAACCATATTTTTAAATAGTATCCTGATATATCTGGATCAGATCTTTGTCATTGTGTATATAATAGTAAGCCTCACTATATTGTATTAGCGCGTATTTTTCGCCTCAAGTAGATAATGTATTTTAAATGCCAATCGATGTTAATGAAACTGTGCTCTTATATGATAATATTTTGCATTAAACATAAAGGATATAGAAAATATTTTTAAAATAAATTAAAAATCGAAATTTTAAATGACGACAGAAATCATATGACACAATGCACTTGAGTGATGACAATATTTCTGTTATACGTCTATCATATAAAAACAATCGATATTTGTAAACATAAACACAATATATTTAAATATACAGTAGATTAGCATTAACTACATTTTTAATACGCTTTTGAAATATATATTTACTTGATATAACAAAATTATAATACTGTAATAATTCTGTTATGATACTATTTCTAAATACCTAAATTCATCAAAATGAACAAATTTTAATATACAAAAATTATAAACTAGAAATATAATTAACAATATTGATATATACAAATGTTATATAAGACATATAAGAATGAAAGTAAATTTTAATATAATTTAGAAAATACAATCAGTTATAAAATTGAAAAATATTTGAATTATTTTATATGAAGTGCAATAACTCAACTTTTTAAAATAAATATAAAATATTCAACATTCGAGCTTTGTCTATATGTACATACATTAACAATATTTACAAATTTAACTTTATTAATAAATATAGTAAGCATTTATTATGCAAACAAATGCATATATTAAACTAAAAAATTATCTCCAATAAATTATATTTATGAGATAAATCTAAAGAAAAGTAATTATAAAATCTATAGTAAATAATCTCTTTATAATCAAAGTTGTACTATCCAACAGTAATTTGTAATCTAACATGAATTTTACTCTCAACAATTATTTAATCTATTTAGTAGTACAATGAACATATTGATTATAAACAAATTTAGCGAGCGCTTTTGTACATATTGTAAACATATATTGTATTATATTATTGCAATATAGTACAGTTACTATACAAATCTATAATTTAGTATGTAATAAAATAATGACTGTTCGATATTATAGTACATTAGTTCTATGTATTCTTGATCAATGGTTTATGATGATATTGATTTCAATTTTCAAGTTTCTTCTCTGTGAGAAAAACTAATAAAGGGTTATAAAAAATATAGCTGTGTTTTTGTAGCATTCCAAGTCTTTCTTTTAATAAATTAACAAAATTTCAATAGTACATTTTTAATACAAACAATATATTCTTACAATTCCATTCATTTGATTTTATTAATTTGTCAAAAATAATATATAATTATTTTCTAAGTTATTATTATCTAATAAATATATAAACATCAAAGATGAAAATGAAAATATTACTCAGGAATGATGAAATATTTGTTAATAAATTCTTAACAATAATAAATACAATAATAACTTGTTTATGAACCTCTGAAAACAGAAAAAATACAATTTATCATCTAATAATTTAAAGACAATATCATTTAACATATTAAAATATTTAATATTATAATGAAAAACGTTAATTTCTATTTAATATAATAAATATAATTTCCAATATATTACTATTTATATAAAAGTATTAAATTTTGAATGTTATTAGATATCCATTTTATGAATCCAATTATGTTTCAAATAACCGTGAAAATTGGTATATGCTTGTACAGTTTAATAAAATTAAAAAAATATTTAACTTTAAGAGTTTTTAATCCCTTCTTAAAATAACAAATTTTATAAAAACTGGAAAATATTGGTTTATAATAAAATGAAATGTGTTATACTTTAACTTAAAACAGGCATAAAGCCTTTAAAAGTTAATTAGTAGATTATTATTTTTACTAATATTATTGTTGGTGCATCAATTAATATATATTAACAATTCTTTTATTTTTTGATGAAATTATTTACATATTCAAGATTGTTGTTTTTATAAAATAAATGCTACAAAATATAAATTCTTATTAATTTTGAAAATAAAGTTCTATTCAGAATATAATAATTCTTAATAAAAAATAACATATAACTTTAAAACTTTAGGTGTTTATGATTTGTAGAAAATGTGTGTAATGTTATTATACTGTTAATAGAGAAAATATAAAATAACTTACAATCATAAGGCAGTAATAAATGAAAATAGTTGTACACAAAGAATTTACAACAAACTGCTATAATAAAATATTCGATAAAACTTTATTACATATAGTAGATAATTTTATTCTCAAAACTATAAATATTCATAAAATAATATAAAAATAAACTATTTAAAAACTATTTTTTAAAACTATTTAATTATTTTGACCAATGTTAAGTATTATTCATTATAAATTTGAAGCTTCAGATAATAGATAAATTAAATGGAAATACATTCTTCTTATAATAAATAGTTAATATTCGATATTGTATTAATAATTTATATAAAATTATTTTTATATGAATTATACTTACACAATAATATTATTGATAGGAATATGAATTAATTTAACAAAAAATCCTATGAAGCCCATTATACAAAAGCCAATGGCAGTAGCAACAGCAATTTTTTGAAATTCTATATAAATTAATGTAAATTATTGATTATAATGAATTTAATTTTAAATTAAAGTAATATAATATATTGAATACCTTTACGATCTGGCTTAGTACATCTTTTAACAAGGCGAATACTATCTTTAGTGAATTGCTTCCCAGGCTCAATAAATTTTTTTATCTGATCCATTTTTTTCTAAATTAATTTGCCTAAAATGTGGATAATAAAATAATTATAATATAAATATGTTAGTTATAAGTTAATCTTATCACTAAATGTAACATGGATATTAAATAAAACAGTGAATAATTTTGTTATTCTGCGAAACAATAAATAATTTTTTAATTTAAATTGAATGACGATAACTAAATTGTCATCGAAAAATGCTTAAATCATATTAAATATTGTATTGTAATTTGCCATATTATAAGAAAAAGCTACAGATTAATTTGCGTAATTGATAAAATTAAGCATTTTCGTAATATTAAAACAGATAATAATATTTATCAAGAAATAACAATCACTTATATTATTTACACTTGTAATACGACAATAAAAATTATTAACCTTTAGTGATACAATTAGTTTTTGATGTTGATTACGACAGCTAAACTGCTAAGAGTAGCCAGTAAACTATTGCGCAGGCGTATTAGCTACGTGGACACATTGTTTTGAAAGTAAACGTCATTTCCGTTATTTTAACTCTTACGCCATCTATAAAAAATCCTATCATAAGAATACCAATGGAAATATTTTCAAATTCCTTTAGTATTGCATGCATACGTGCTCACGCATTATCTGTGTTCATAGTGAATCCATATGGGAATACATAATATAGAATGCGTCTATACTCGTATATTTATCAAATGAAACAATTTTAATAATATTTTGTCATGTGTATGACGTTCAATAATTAAATTATAGTATTAAAGTAGAAATTATTTGTTATATACGATATATTACTTAAGTATAAACGTATTCCAATTCTGAGCATGTCATTTACGTTTGTATTTATTGTAATAATGACTATTGCATTTAATTTTAATTTTAATTTTAATTTACTGTATTAAAATTAGTACATAAAAACAACAGCAAACAAATTTGAGAGTTATTAATTTTCGTTGTAGATAGAAATCCCAAAAATCGTTGAACATAAATTCTGTATGTAGCATTACATAATAATTTAAGACTAATATAAGAATAATGAAAGACCATAGTCAAACAAAAATTATAATTATAATAATTATTAAAGTGCAAAATAATAAACAATAAACAAAGTATTTATTCTTATATTTTAGTGAAAATATAAAATATATAGTATATGAAATAGGGATAATAAACAAATGATTCATAACATAAAATTCATATATATAAAACACAAAGAAAATATAAAATAAAATCCATGAATTCAATTATATGGTATTATGTAATCAAATAATATAATTTATTAAAACTCATAATATAGATTTTAAACGTATTTTAATTTTTAATGATAAAATGAAAAAATTAATTAGCACAATATTATATCTTGAATAAATTTGTTTGTCTAAATTCCTATTGTAGTTTAAAGTTAATTGAACACAAAATACTTGTTTTTCAAGTTTATCAAGAGCAATGTTTACTTGCAACAGACGAAATCTGCGATTACTGTTGTTATTTCAGTACAGCATAATCAATTTAATCAATTATTTTGTAACGATTCTACAATAATTTGTAAACGCAACCAATCACGTAATTACTGGTTATATATAAATACAAAAACATTTTTAATAAATATATTTTTTCGTATTACTAGTTAAAGTAGTTAATATTTTTTAATATTTTTAGTTAATATACATTGATTTATTGAACACTATTGGTCATATCTAACAGTAGTAAAAAAAAACTCTATTACAAAAATTCTGTTGAAATTTGATAACTATTGCTTTGCTTACTTTTATTATATTTTATTACAATTTATTTATATTATATTTATATATTTACCTTTATTATGTTATTTTTAGTTTCTTTTTGCTCATACTTGAAAATCTGTATAATATATTATCTGTATTAATTCGCATATCATACGTCGTTTATTAATTCTATATATTTTATTTAACAACATCTTGAAAATACCTACTTAAGTTTTAAAAGTAATCCGAAATCATTATTTTTAATAAAAAAAATCATAAATAATCCGCATCTAAACATTCATTACAAAAACATTAGTAACAATAAAAGAAGAGACAAAGAACAAATAAGTATCTGAAATTCGTAGTCGATTTTACAATTAGACCCTCGAAAAACTAACAAAGATAACAAAGTCGGACGAATGCGTAATTTCGATTCAAACTTTTTATCGCTTTTCAGTGGATCTTTAATATTTAAATGAATTGAAATTTAATAATTATGTACAACTTATTTTCTAATCCATCAAAAATGATACGTTTTTTAATTCGTTCGTTCTTCTCTGTTAATGTAATAGCAATCAACTTTGGAGATTATAGTAAGTCCGCAATTTTATTTAAAAATTTAAGAATAAATATTTAAAGTAATACAGAATATTGTAATTATGAATAATCTTTGTCTAATGATTCCTACTGAACTCATAATAATTAAAGAATGTATCAAATAATTTATAAAACACTCTTCATTATTTCTTTAATTGATTGCGAATATTAATGGTTACTTAATTATAATAAATTACAATCTGTATATATAAATTAAGATAAGAATAAGTCTTTAATTATTTTTAATAAAAAAGTATACGAACATAAAATACATTAATACAAAATAGGTAGATTTGAAATTAAATTAAAAAAGAAAAAAAATACTACCATATTCATATGGTAATAGTAATTTTTTAATTTATTTTAAAGCTTCTCATATTTTTATATAAGGTTTTATCGTAATTTTGATATTGCTTATTATATTATAAATGCATTTATTTGGGTTGACAATTAAATATGACAGTTATTTTAATTTCATCACAATCATATCACTTAATTTATTACATATTTTCTTTAAATAGTTTAAAATATCTGTATTAATAACATTATATGATTAACAACGAAAGATACATTGTGCAAAATAATTTAGGTTTTGAAAAATTTCATGAAACATCTTATTTATTTGATATATTATCAAATCATGCACAATTAATTTTTAATAAAAAAGATTTATTGAATAATTATTAATTGATCATTAAAAATTTAACAAAATTTAATTACAAAACGGTTTTTACAAATTTATTCTAAATATATATGAATTGAAATGCTTTTTTTCTTCTTATTATTTTTTTTATTTCATTTTAAAAAATAGTGTTTTTAATAGACTCAGTAGCCGGATAATTTAATAAAATGGAATTTTTCGATTGTGGTTTAACAATACCAACCTGTGAATTAAAAAATTGTACAAATTAATCGATTAGACTTCATTTAAAACTGAGTAAGATTAGCTTTTTATTTATATGTATATATTGATAACTATATTATAATTATATATTATTTTTATTTTAAGTTAATTGTTACTCATGGATATTTAGCGCAATTGATTCGAAATAATATACTAAAATTTTTAATTATGTGTACTTGAATTTTGTAACAAACCGATAAAATATTATTATAAATGCATTTCGAATTATTTACTAGCATTTGTGATTAAAAATTAATAATTTTATAATTTAATTAAAAGAAGTATTAGATATATTGTTATTTATGTATATTATTTATTTTATTTTTGCTACTTGAATTTAATATCTTACTTGTCTTTACGATTTTTTTCTGTTATAGTTATTTTAGAAAATTTTGATAATTATTTAACAAAATTATAAATATGCTCGAATATGTTCATTACCATGAACTTATACAGCATTACATAGAATTATATAGTACGAAAAACACGTTGAAAAAACATTACAAAATTCAATATTTACAATGCATTGTATAACAATACATTTTAGTCACAATATTGAATTTATAAATTACTGTTTTTACTACAAAACTTATACGATTTTTATTTATATTTGTAAAATTTATACGATTTATACTATTTTATTATTACGATTTCCTGCACATAGTTTTGCTAATTATTTATTGGAATTAAATACGATGCTAAAAATATATCAATGAATTTATTTCGTGTATATAAATAATTTTTAATTTATAATTTGAAAATAAAAACTTTTATTTTCTTCTTCTCAGATGTGTATTTATAATACTTTTAATTATTGTGTTATCATATATTATAAAAGTTTTAAATTATAAATAATGCAAATAAATATAAAATTATCATAATTTATAATAAATTTACATATAAAAATATTGTTAAAGTGGCTTTTAATAAAACTACATTTAATTTAATTTGAATTTTAATCTAAATTTAATTAAATTAATTCTTTTATAAATACCCTTTGTTGTAAAATAGGATTTAAAAGTTGTAAATGGTGCCAATATTGGGTGTGTTGACTTTCCTGCTTCTACTCGTGAATTGATTAAATTGACTATCAATTAAAAATTATTTCATAGCCATGAAAATATAGTTACATATCAAGGAATAAAGGTATTGAAAAGAATTTTGAAAGTTACAAAATATTGTTTATATTTTTTTTTTACAATTGAAATAACAATTACTAAAAATAGTATGTAAATTCTTATTTAATAAATATTATTATAAAAGTATTTAATAGAAAGAGTATTATCATTTTAATGAGTTTCCACAATCCAATTAGTACTTTTGTATCACAAAATGTAATGATACTGAATTGCAAATATAATATTAATTTATGTTACAATATCTCAAATTCTTGTGAATGGTAACTTAAAAGAATTTTTTTATGTCGAACAATTTATAAATTTAATTTCTTTAATTATGAAAGTAATACATTTTTTTCGAAATGAAACTAGTAAGAAAAGTTTTACATATAAAGACTACTTAGTCTCTGTCAAAACACTTTTCATTATATTTTAGACGTACAATCTTAGTTAAAACCATTTGACCCTTCATAATTCTAATTAAATTTTTAAACCCTAAGTATTCTTGCATACTTTCAAATTAAAGAATTATTATCTTTTCAATACTATCACAAAGTTTTTTAATAGAAATTTCAAATTAGTTCTTCATTTTAAAACTACTACCTCTGTGTTATATTATAAATTTAATTTATTAATAAATATTGTACTATAACAAAAAAGTTTTAATTCCATTCAATAAACAGAATATAATTTGATTTTCTATTAAAAACTACAATTTATTTCATTTTAAATATACTAATTCAATCTACAATTATTTAATTAATTAGCAATCTGAAAAAAAAAAAATTATTACATTTGCTTCTAATATGTAAACTGTACAAAATAGATTATTAATAATTCAGTGCTAATTAAGAAACGCTAGATCTTGATTTAAATTTAAATCTAAACTTTTTTAATTATTATAAGTCTCTCGATAACTTTGGCACTTTAATAGAATTATCA
This sequence comes from Ceratosolen solmsi marchali, assembly GCF_000503995.2. Lineage (NCBI taxonomy): Eukaryota > Metazoa > Arthropoda > Insecta > Hymenoptera > Agaonidae > Ceratosolen > Ceratosolen solmsi. Next base: position 5,982,331 of record NW_011948426.1, on the reverse strand, counting down.
ACTATCCATTGCATCATGTCGGTCATCAATATGCTCATTATCAGTCATGTGAAGAGTTCGTTTACTTCTTTGATTTGATGAAGCTTGTTGTCCATATTTTAAAGTCTTTTGTGCTTGATAAATAGGTTCATATTCTCTTAATTGTGCCATAAATCCGTCGTTGGGATTAATACAAAACCTTCTCTGCTGTACAATTGAATATGCTTTTCTAATAATGATAATATAATTACAGTATGTAAGTTTCATTAACCATTAAATTATATTATATTGAGAATTTTGTAATATTTCACATTATTTAATAAACGATTAATTTCCAATTTTATTTTAAATTATAATTTTAAGGATAAATAACATTTTATTTTTAAGATATACAACAAATGTTAATGTAAATAAATATATGTATCCGCTGAAATTTTTGCATTATTCATAAATCTAATTTAAATAAAAGCAAAATATAATTAAATTTCAAACTATAATAAAAGAGATTACTAACTGCTGAGTTAATCCATATGTTTCCATTAAATAAGCAAGAACTAATGCTGCAGATCTTGAAATTCCTGCGTTTCCATGAACCAAAACTTGACCTCCAGAATTAAGACCTTCATCTATAAATATCTTTACTTTTTTAAAATGTTGTATGATATTTTCTGTAGCAGAATCAGCAATATCCAAAACTAAATACCTATAGTAAATTATATAATAACTTTTTTGAAAAGTGGAATTTAATATAGAAAAAAAATTGTTATGTACATACTTGAATTTATCTGGAAAATTTGGCTTAATAAAATGTGCTTCAATATTTTGACGTACACAAACAATATGAGTAATACCACGCTCTAACAAGGACTGAAGTTTAGATCTACTAGCAGCGCTATATGGCCCTAAATATAATCCACGAACAACTTCCTTAAAATATTTGAAAAATATAAAGAAATTGAATTGAATATCTATATTATAATTATAATAAATATACTAAATTTAATTATACCTGCATGCTTCTTCTCATAGTATATGTCCATTCCTTAGGAGTATCTAATGACGTAGAAATTTTGGGGTAATCTGTAGATCCATCATCACTACCAGTTTCCTTTAACATATTACAATAAGAAAAAATATTAAATGTATTAAATAAAAACTAAATAAAAATATTTCGATATAAATATAAATTTGAATCGTAAATGCATATTCAATGTATAATAAAATTAAATATAAAATCAAATTATTTTAATTTAAGTAATAATAATAAATTAATAGCATTAGTATTATTTTAAAGTTATTTATATTAATAATACGTGTATATTTCTAACAAAAACAATTTAAATTTTAAAAAGTCTTAACTACGTATTTATTGAGCTATTGTTTTATTTAAAGAAATTTTAACAATTATATTCACCTGTATGTTAATACTAATATAACACAAATAAATTAAATTTAAAAATATGAAGAAATATACCGTTTTAAGAATGAAATTAATACTAACAAAAATAATTTTCTTAAATTCAATGAAAACGTGAAAATGTATCAATAAGAACAAAAATTATCATCAAAACATTGGAACACCTAACCTTTGCTCCTGTAAAAGAAAACATATCTTACATTTCCTTTACTCCTAACTCACCTCATCTTGAAAAGTCCCATTGTTTTCTACAGATAACATACCGCAAATTTTATCGATTACAGAAAAATGCAGATAGTGATTTAATTTATTGCACTGGAAAATGTGATGACACTCTTCAAATATATTTTGTGAAAACCCAATATTTATTCTTAAAGTTATGTTGTTGTTAGATATGGACATTTACACGATTCTCCTTCTGATATTACGTATGGCACCTAAGTTTGTTGCAGAGTTGCCAACATTCTGCAAAACATTGCAAAAATTATTATAGCCTTGAATATTACTTAATGACTTTAAAACTTACATAATAATTTGTAATTTCAATGATAATGAGATCAAAAGATTCAAGATACAAGATAATTATTAACGCTAATTATAAATATAAGTTTAATTTAAAAATTATTATAAAAATAATTATTTTTAAAAGAATACAAACATTTTTTATTTTTAATTTCAATATTTTAAATATATTATTCACGACAATGAAAATTAAATTACTTATTAAAGTAATTCAATGCTTCTAACATTAATGTACAAATAAGATAAATATTTATATTTTATAGATGTAAATATTACAGTGATACTTTATTATGAATGCTACAATAAATAAAAAATAAAAAATATAATTATTATATATTTCAAATTTATTTCATTACTTTCATTGAATGATGGAATATTTATAATGGCTTTTATAATAGAAATCAAACATAGTTTAACCAAAAATAATTCTGCATACTTAAACCTCTAGTTAAATTATTATAAAATATTATTAGTTAAAGTATTGTACAATTATTTATAACTACAATTATTTATATAGATTGTATAAATTTCAATTAATTAGAACCATTTTTTCTCTATCAAAGCTTGTTAGCATTTTTATTTAAAAACTTTTTTTTAATAATTCAATGCACTCTACGAATATATATGTATGATTCGTAAATGCAACATTTAATAAATAATAACAAAAACTTTATTATATAATATAAGTATTCATTTTTCTTATTAAATTATAAGATTTGCGACCAATATTTTGAAAAATAAGATCTTTTTGCTTTAGGTGTTATTCTATTTTTGGATTCTAATATTATTTTTATTTACATTCTAAAGAATATAAATTATATTACAAATATTTTTTTATTTGATGTATTTGTATAAGATACAATTAAAATATTATATTTCATCTTTACTTTGGTTGTAATCGAATAATTAATAGTTCCTCACAGCCAAATTAATATTTAAATTCATCAATAGCAGAATATTATTAGGTCACGAGAAAGAAAAAAATATATGTTAAGTAAGGCAAAATTTCTTTTTGTATTAAAAATAATTCCTGTTGTTATTTTTTTCTATATATTTTAATATATTTTAATTAAATTTAAATAATTAATTGTATGTAATTTGTAAACAAATTTTTCGTCATTTTATTTAATTCATTATCATTGAAAGTAATTGAAGTTAATTGGATATATACTCAAAAAATATTAAAAAGAAACCATTTATTTTATTTTATTTATTTAAAGATTAATAAATTCCGATTAGTAAAGTTCGGTTTTTAATGAATATAAAACATAAAGAGTATTATAAAAATATAAATATGTAAACAATATATAAACTATTTTTTCGAATATTACTAAGATAAAAGAAATTAAATATAAAAAATTTAAAAGCTCTAAGCATAAATAAAAATAATAAATGCATACACGTGAATAGATTTGAATTATAGATATATGATATTAAAAAATATTTTTAATTTATTAACAATATATTTACAATGTAATAATACTGCTCGTGAATAAAAGAATTTAATAGAAATATTAAAGTAGTAATAAAATACGTAATATTTTATTCGACATACATCTAATTATATACTATAAAAATGTACTTAATTATAAATATAAAGAGTACATTTTTTAGTTAAATATAAATGTCAATAGAATGTAAATTTAAATCTTTATTTGTTAGACAAAAAATGAAGTGTCCTTTATTTTAAAATATATAATTAAAATGTCAATATGAAGTCTATAAATATTGCAGCAATATGTATAATTTATCCACTTGTAACAATATGAAACTCAATATTAATTATCTATTAATCAGTATGAAAATTTTTTAATTACAAACCAAAAATGTGATTCATAAAATAATAAATCATAAAAATTTGTACGAGTAAAAAGGATAATTTGCAATCTAAGTCAAAAATTACAATTTTGGCTGTATGCTAGAATATATAAATATAGAATGTTAAGCTGAATGTTATTAGTTTACTATATAACGGTTCCTTTCTAAAACTAATAGTCGGCCACTGAAGAAAGAGAAAAAAATCGCATTTTCACGTAATGATCTGTTTCACGCTGGACGACGTACTACAAGTATAGTAATTTTATTACGAAATACGAATAATGCATTCGACTCTCTTTATTCGCTCCCCCTCCTCTCTCTCTCTCTCTCTCTCTCTCTCTCTCTCTCTCTCTCTCTCTCTCTCTCTCTCTCTCTCTCCTGTATATATATATATATATATATATATATATATATATATATTTATACACGCTCGTGTGTGTATTTATCTATTTCTCTTTCTTTTGATTTAGCTCTTACTTGATTTAATAATATTCCATAATATTGTTCATACGCACACTCTGCACTCGAAGTTTATTATACGTTTGCAGTTATAAGTAAAAGTAAAGATAATGTGATGTCCTCACTTTCATATTAAACTGTTTATCATTAAAAATTAAAAATCTTTCTAATTTCGTATATTATTTTTTTTCGAAAAATTGAATTAATTTGTTAAAAAATTGTTCATTGTGAATCTAAATTTAAATGTATAAATTATACTAAAAATTATCAATAACAAAAAATGATTTCTACCAAATGTATTTATCTTTTAATAAATTAACTATGTATCCAAAATAAAACTAGAAAGATTTATAGAAAGAAATTTTCAATATATTTTATACACTATTAAAGTAGATTTAAGAATATTTGTTTTTTTTTCTATAAATTATTATTACATAATTTAGAATTTATGTTCATTCAAAACATACAAAACTTAAATAAAACACTTTTATGCTGTAATAATGAAAATTTTAAATTTTAACTTTATAGAAGACACAATAGAAAATTCAATTTTATATTTTTTTATTGTGTAGATAATTATAAAAAAAATTATAAATTGACACTATAATATAGATTGAAAAAAATTATTATACTGTCAATACGAAAAAAAAAACAAATGAAATATTTACAAATACTGATGATACATTTATTATTTATTTTTTCATTTTGCATTGGGATTCTTGGCTATTATAATTGAAATTATAATTGAATTATGGAATTGAAATATTATGAATATTATAATTAAAAGAAAAATGTATGTTATTACAAATAATTTATATAAAAAGTATTTCCGATGAATCGTTATTTTTGCATATCTTAAATATCTTAAGTAAAAAAACCAATAAAATTAAATTTCGTACTTATATGACATTTGATTAACAATTCATTTTTAATTATCTTTTTACAGTATACTAAATTGACAATTAACCTACTAATTTTGTTGAAATAGAAATTCTGAAAAAAATTATAAATTATCAGATGCCAGAAATTAAATTTACTGTAAAATACAATGAATAGTTATATGTAATAATCAAAATATTCTCCAAAGTACTAGGAAAAAGATAAATAAATACATTAAACATATGTATATTGTATTAAATAACAGCATACGTTAAATATATTGTTTAGAAATCAGTATTTTAAATATTTCTATATTGTACATAAATAATGTTGTGTGTGTAATATCATACATATGTAGGATTTCGCTGTTGGATAATGATACGACAACTACTTAAGTAAAGAATAATTTTAAGATTTCCATTGGAAAAATTAGGGCTGTTTTAATTTTTAGTTAAATAAAGCCAACTGCCTGTATTTTTCGAGTTTCAATTTATTATTATTATTGTTTGTTTACTTAAAAAAGGAACAGTCTATAATATATATAAAGAACCTTGACAATACAAAAAAATGTATAAACAAAATATAATATATAAAGTATATTTATATATATGCATAAAGTATTTTGATACTAAAAAAATATATAAATAAAATATAATATGAAAACAAAACATATAAATAATGCATTCAATTTTCCAATGGAAAAAATTGTTAATTAATTATATTTCTAAATCATTTAAAGAAAATAGAAATCTATAGATCATGTTAGTATATAATTTCGTTAATTTAATACTTATCCAAAGCCTCCTTATAATTTATAACTTATCATTTAAATTCATTAAAATCATTCAAAATTTGAATACGAGTAGTCATTATAATTTTTATAACATTTAATACTCCTTTTTACTTATCAAGAACAATAATTATTGCTATTTTTAAAAAGTTTTAATGAAAATATTTATTATTATCTTTATTATTATTTTAATTGACTCCAGAAAAAAAGAATGATTTTATTTTAGAAATCATCGATAAAAACTAAAATTCAAACAATAACACACTTAAAATAATCTTAAGAATGAATTTAGAATATACTATCAATAACACAAAAGGTCTAACTTGATTTCAGAACTTTAAGAATAATCAACACATTATAAAGATTAAATTTTTAACAAAGATTAAAATTATATTTGTATATAACAATTTCTCAAGCCCATAAAAATTTAAGAAAAGTATGATTCAAATTATACTGATTATTGCAAAAGTGTGTATATATGCGTTTAGGAAACTAAATTAATATTCTATTCAAAATTTATGTTAAAAATGTTTAAGTAAAAATACGTATGAGAGAATTTAAATGGATTGAAGTAATAAGAAAAATTAAACTTTATTATATAATCATAATTTTTTTAAACATCTAAATTATTAAATAATTATATAAATTAAAACATTTTGTTGATAAATATTATAACCATGCTAACATGATTTATAAATATATATATATATATATAATGACAACTAATTGAAAATTTTGTATTAATAAAAAGAACGAGCTTATGTAAAATATATTTGGCTCTTATTCATTTTCTTTTTTGCTCATATGTATCTATTGATATTGCATTATATATTTTTTAATATTTTTTATTCAATATTTAGATTTATAGCTTTCGAATGTGTATATTAAAATTTTAATAATTTAGAATTTATAAGACCAATTTTTTATAATTTCAATGATATATTTAATAAATTTATTCTCCTTCTATTAATGTTATGAATTAATATATATTCCCAAATAAATTTCACTTAAGAAATCATATTTGTCTTCAGTATTAATTCTTATTAGTATACATATTGGTATTTTTTAATCAAATAAATAAATTTGTAATTCAGTATCGTAGTCATAATTCAATACCACAGATTATTAAATCATACTTCGTAACATGTATAAATTATCTAATTATTCAATAGTAAATCATTTTTGTAATAATGATCGGGATTCCATATGAAATAGTAAAAAATAGTAATAATAATTATAAAAAAACTTTTAAGATTTTAGTCAAACAGTATTATTAAATTCATAATTGCCTAATAAATGAAATAAGATGTATTACAAGAAAACTTAAAAATAATTTAAACATTATTAATTGTAATATGAATATAAGATGAATAATAATAGTAATATGAAAATATCAATAATTTTGTGACATTGAAAAAATAAGTTTCCAATAAAATAATTGTATTTATAAGTAAATACGGGGTACTATTTAATTACGGAATATAAAAATGTATATTAAAATTAAATCATTAAATAATAGTATCATTGAATTATAAATTTAATATTAATTCTATTAGTTAAAATAAATATACTAAGGAAATAATTGTAATCATTCACAAACATTGTAATCCATTAGAAATTCGTAATGATTGTTATATTATATTATTATAGTGAATTTAACAGCATATTTATAATACGAATATCATAAAAATCAAATAAAAATACTCTTTTGTATAGTAAAATATTGTTTTTTAATTTAAAAGAAGTATAGTTAGAGAATTTAAATAAACTAAATTTAATAACAAAAATTTTTTTGTAAAATAATATTTATTAAATGCTACTAATATACTATATGTATATTAGTAAATATACTAGAAGTTATATGTTTATATATATATATATATATATATATATATATATATAGAGAGAGAGAGAGAGAGAGAGAGAATTTAAGTAACGCCCAATGAAAAGCCGTCGAAGCCATTCGCTGCTCTCGTAAGAATGGAATTTTATAGTTTTATGAGCTCGTCGCTCTCGGCTTCGTTTTTCCCTTTCTTCCGGGAGCTACACCGATCTATCAGTCGATCGTGCTGAAATTATTGCAGTGCCGTTGTTTCATTAGTAATTGCGCAAGCCACAAATGTCTGTCCGTTTACAAAGTTTCATATCAGGTTAAATGTTTATTTTTTACAATTTATTCTTTTTTTATTACAGACCTACCCAGTTCTTAATATTTTTATATTCTGAAATTTCAATTAATAATTCTAATATTTTGGCAAGACTATTTTTTAATTTACTCAATTTTTTATAAATAAATTATAACATATACACAAATATCTATTAATTCTAGTATGTGATTTAAATTATTAACACATCAATGAATATTAATTTTTTAATATAACGAGTTTAAATAATTAAAATAAATTGTTTGCATCATAACATAGACCGATGTATATATTCCATTCGTAGTTTTCACTTATTCTCATAGTATAAGTAATTTTAACACAAACAAAGCTTCTATAAATTCATTAAATTGTAAGTATTACAATTATTTATTATGTAGAGCAATTATTAATCTATTTTAATAATACATAAGTAGAGCTCCCAAAGGCATTGTTATTTATTATGAAATTTAGGATGAATAAAATTAATATTTAATATTTTTTCACAATAGATGATTTTCTTATAAAATTGATATGTACTAGATATATATATATATATATATATATATTCGATAATAAAAATATACTATTGCAATGCTCATATAATATATTTTTGTTAATTTTATTTTTTGTAGTAAAATTATTATTATCTTAAAATATATAATAATGTATTTGATTATAATATTGTTAATATTATTATAAGCATAACTATGAATAATTATAGATAAAAATTTGTTTTTAATAATTTTATTTTTATATATAAATGAAACTTCAATTGAGTTTTTAAAATTGTTTATCTCGTGCATAATATGGATAAAATAGATAACTATAACATTTGTTAATTTTTTTTTTATATTCTAATCACTTTTGTTATTTTTATTTAACATATATTGTTGCATAAATTGTAATTAAAAAATAAAGTATATTCTATCATATAAAATACTTTTAACCAAATATGTTTATATTTGATAAAAAATTTATGAAAGATTAAAAGTAAATTCAAAAATAAAATAAATAAATAAATTAATTGAAAGAATTTAATATCCAGATTTATCTATGGTAAGATAGAATTTAAGAGTACAAGTTCACAATGACGGAATCGTCTTACGTTGCGGTTAAAATAATTATTATATCAGCAAATAAGAAATTGTAATATATACGACCTATAATAGGGAAACTTAATCAATAGTTGTATAGTTGTATCACGCTTACAACTCATACTGTATATACTTCATTGGTATACACGTAATTACTTGTTAATTTATGATATTATCTGCCGCGCCCCCACAAAAATACAAGTACTCATTTCAATTTTATCTACGAATTAGAAAACTCAATTGTCCGTGAAAACAGGAATCTTAATCTATTTCACAACCAGTTTCTTATCTTATATTCAAAATATGAATTTACTTTAATTCTTTAAGATAATTCAAGCTTAAATAATTTTCATAACTATATATAATAACGATAATTATGTTTGTGAATTTATAAAACATTTATACTATATGTTAATAATACGCAATTAATATTCTTTAAGCTAAATACAATTACTGATATAAATTTTTTAATGAATTTAATTTTCTTCAATTCGCATTTTTAATTAATAGCAATTATTTATATATTCATATAAGATTTTGTTTTAATCATTGATATTCCTGATACAATTTAAACATACTCACATTTACATTATATATTTTCGAGATAATGTTTTTAACTTAAATTTGCTTAATAAAGGAGGGTTAATTATATGTTCTTCCTTTGTAATAATGATATAAACTCAACAATTTTAAAACATTTAGGAAATTAATTTTTAATAGTGATTAATAGAATGTTTTGTGAATGTTTTGTTGTTTAAATTTTTCAATTATTAATATAATTTTTTTATTTTATACTCAATTCAAGTATAATTGAATATAATTACAGAAGTTTATATCATAAGATAATTAAGTTATAAAATGATTCAATCAAATTTATTACTTATTAGTATGAAATTAAAGATGATGTACAACATAAATTAATATATTCATAAAATCAAAATCATTTCAGTTATAGGGACAATGAATATTCTTTAAGTATTAAATTTAATTTTTGTTGCAATGCTTCTCATAATATGTACATATATATACGTAAGTGCATGCATAAACGCGTAATTATGATATTCTAATATTTCTATAGAAAAAGTGGATAGAAATTTATTTTTCCCATACTACACCAAATTTTTAAAAATAAAATAATATTATTTCCGTAAGTACAAATACACTCTCTAAAAATTTGATGCAAATTCATAAATTAAATATTAAAATATATCTTGTAAACCGGAAAATACAATTTCAACTTAAGATGAATAAAATCACAATTGTATTAAAAAAACTGTATATAAAACATATACTGTATAAATTATTATAAAATGCCAAAAACTTGTTTGGTTGTCTTTATTAAAAACAAAGGTTGAAAATTTAATTGTAAATAATTTATATTCTGAAAATATTCAATGATAAGTACAATTACTTAATTTCTCAATATACCAAAATAGATTTTAGATTAAAAACAAAACAAAAAAATATAATAAATATCCTGAGTGAATTTACATAAAATAAATTAAATTAGCACTTATATGTTAATGAGGAAAGGAAACTTTCAAATGATAAAATTCAGCAAATAATAGTGATAGTAATATTTTTATATAATCTGACAATTAATATTACAAAATGTATATAAAACTTACATGTGTATATTTAACGAGCACTAATAGTAATGAGAAATAAGAAAATTTTTTATATTTTTCACGATAAAAAGTACATACATTTGTTGTCAATTTCAACTTATTTCTTAATAATCTTTATGCAATATTTTCAATTTAATATGCATTGATTCAATTTAACATGATTTCTATTTTTACAAAGTCTAAAAATTTGTACGAATAACTATTTCGAAATAAATAATATTTCTCGTGAATAAATTATAAAAAATTCTAAATTCTAACTTCTTAGCAATCACATTTGTGCAACCTAATAAATTTATATTATAAATATATAATTAGTTGGAGTATTTATAAGTATTATTTATTTGCATTCCAAAAATTAATGCTTTTTTGTTAAATCATCTGTTTTCTATAAATTATATAGAATAACATTATTGCTCTTAATATGAATGTATTTCCTTATGGACAAATTTACTTTAATGACTTTTGAATAAAAAGGAAATAATATTGGTTATGAAAGTATTGGAATTTTTTTTATATGTGATTTTATTAAAAGAAAAAAACAACAAATTTTAATTATCTTGAGAATACAAAAAATTGATACGTTGAGTAATATTTTTGCTCGTATAAAATTTTCTCTATCCATCAAAGGTATAGATCAGAATTATCTAATAAGGAAGTATTGCAAAATAAAAATACTTTTAAAAATTAAATTCTTAATACAACGCTTAAACAAATTTTTATAAGACCAATTATTTAACTTATAGCTGAGTAAAGTTTAAAATTTTTCTTAAAATACATGAAAAATTAGCAAACTAATAAAAATGGATTATTAAAATTATGAAACTATTAGTAAAAGAATGGATTCAGATAAAAATGCATAATAAAATGAAGTAAAGTGATTATAAATGTAAGATATATATTTTTTAAGTCATAAATATATATATATATATATATATGTATATATAATAATATATTGATTATATTAATAGAATATTGTATATAAATATAAATATATAGTTAATTATTGCCTAATGTCATCTACTTATCTATAAATAAAACTCCGATGAATATACAAAATCTCTGCTTTACAAATTAATATTCTTGAAAATTGATAAAATTATGTAAATTTGAATGAAATCATTATTATTGCATATTGTGCAATTATCTTGAATTAATGATAACTAATCATATATGTTTAGAAGTATAGAACTATTTTTTTACTACTATCAATAAAGTTCACTAGCTTTTTAGAGCGGATTTATTATTTTTGCTTTTTTCAATAACTTGTCAGTGATCTTTTTTGCATATGACTTTATACCTTTCAAAAATAATAAAAGTGAATTCTATTATTATTTAATAAATAGCTTGATTAATACCTTGCTATTTAATTAATTGTAAAAATTATAATACAATTCACATAACGAATATTATAAATTTGAATAAAAAGTTTTTACAATTTATAAAAGTCAAAATATTTACCAATTTAAATAATAGCAATGAATTTTAAACTTTTAAATTCTTAAACTTATTTTAATAATATAATATAGAATTTAAGAATATAGTACAGTGTTTTATAAAAAAATCAGTAAAAATTTGTATTTAATAAGAATTTATATTTTATTAAATAACCATAAAATATGTGTAATAAATATTTGTAATCCAATATGAGCTCAATGCTTTTGTAGAGTTATTAAATAGATGCCAATTTATTCGCAGAGCAATTTCTATTACAAAAATTAGATATATAATATATATTTAAATGTTAATAAACAAATTTCATTTATTTAAAAAATAGATGTGGCTTTAGTTTATGATTTGCCTCAAATAGAATATTAATCGATTCCCTTTCCAGTATATGTTGTAAAAATGAGAAATTCGCATTATCCGGAATAGTTAAGTAATACTATTTTTCTTTGCTATTTGGTTTAATGTAACGTAAAAAGAAAAAGGCACAATAGTTTATTAATTCCGTGTGTGAATCGTAACATTCTATTCGATTTTTGAGCTGATATGGAGTAAGGAAAGTCAGTCGTGAGCCTAATGAGTGAACAAGAGAATGCAAAGAAATTTCTTTAGTTTAAAAGAAACTTACATAATACATTATAATTTATGTATTTGATATAAATTATTTAAAATATGCTAGAAAGCACAAGTTAGTGTTAAGAGGAAATTACTATAAGCGAGTTTTGTTCGGATTGAAAATAGAAAATAATTGAATTTTTTCCAGCTGATAAATGCTGATGACGTGTTAAATCATTAAAGCTGATTGTGCAATGGTGTTTCGATTTCTCGGCAAATGATTCGAATTTAACAGCAAAAAGGAAGAGTATATGGAAGAAGTGGCAATCGAAATCAATGCTGGATTGTGGAGCGATAATTGACGAGTGAATAGACCGATCGATGGAAAAGAAAGAGAAGGACAATCGAAAAACCACAGCTTCCGATACCTTCTCAGTCGCATCTCATTGCAACCGCCTTCACGAGCCCCTTATGTAAAGTCGGCGAAGCGCTTTCTCTCCACCAAATTACACATGCACGCGCTCCCGTGCTACTTCACGCATTTGCATAGTTTGCCACATTGATCTTTACGGCTGGGATAACACTCGTGTCGGCGAGCGATAATTGAAAATTACTGAACAGCGTGCACACAGAGCGTAACGAATTGCACCGCCGCCATGGACGTCACTGAGGCTCCATCGATATCAGGTTTTGCGTTATACCAACACCGCCCGAATCCTTTTCATTTCCTTAAACTAAAGATAATTTTACTTTTATTTTGGCATTAAATATGTCTTAATATTTAAATAAAGTGGTGTTTTTCAACATGTTTTTATTCCTTATTACCCTTATTATTTACTTTGGCCACTTTACGTGTAATAAATGAATGTAACATTTTTGCTTTATTTTTATTATAATTCTTTCAATTATTCTTATGGCTTTTACTCATACGCGCGCGCGCGCGCGTGTGTGTGTGTGTGTGTAAATACATGACAGAGAGAGAGAGAGAGAGATTATGTGTATTAAATTATATATATGCATATGTATGTACGTACAATTTTATGTATACATTCATACATATATTCTAATGCAATTTTCTAACTTAAAGAGAACACAATTGTTGAATCCTAAGCAATTTAATAAAAATACCAATGTATACTATACTACACATCCTACCATTTTCATGAATGATTTATAACTTGTATTTTCTTATATCCAATATTTCTTATATTCAAAATTCTTCATTTTAAAAATGTATAAAGCTGTAAGTAATTTACGTAGGAGATATACTGTGTTCCTTTGGAATCAACGAAATAATTATAGTTATATTTTCACTTTTCAAATAATTTAGATTAATTTAATACAAAAAAAGTGATTCAATAGTATTTTATAAAAAGTGTTATTTTAAAATTAATAGATCTTGGGTTAGATAGAACTTTTTAATATAAAAATGCTCATTAATAGATGTCGTAATCACATATAGAAAGTAAATTAAATAATAAATAATTATTCTACTATCTAGAAGTTTATTCGTTTCCTCTCTCATCGGTTACTAATAACAGATATTATGCATAACTACAACTCCAATATAAGCATGCGCAACGTAACTTTAATTACATATATTTAAGTCAATATTTTTGTAATCAGGTTACACACATATGGAATTTTATAAAGTAAAGCATTTTCAAATAAAATTAAATACAGAATTTATATCAGAGCAAATTTATTATTTAATATTATTACAATTATTTTGTTATTTAATCATTTTCGTATGCTTATAAATTTGATATACTTGTACCAGTGACATATCGTATCAAGTGGAAAACTATTTATTTAATCGTATTAAGCACAGTAATATCTCAGAACAGTACTGGAATTGAAAGCTGTGATCGTTCGTTTGTAATTAGAGAAGAGAAGTGGGCTCGTTGAAAAAGAACCTCATATACACACCGGTGGCAATTAAACACGAAACCAGATCAAGCAGTAGTGGAGAGGCAAACGAGCGCAAGGAGACCGATAAAAAGTTTACTTTGCGAGTGAGGAAGGGGGAGACAGACAAAGTAAGAGGGATAGTTGGAAAGATAAATATATATATATACATATATATACATATATATTTATATATATATATATATATATATATATATATACATGTATATATCGATGTGAAGGGAGGGATGAAGAGAACGAGAAGGAACGAGAGAGCAAAGTCGAAATGAGAATGAGAATGTAAGAGTGAGAGAAGCTGGAACAGTTTGAAGGAAGGAAGAAATCTCGTTATCGAAGGAATTAGAGCGACCCTCTTACAACAAATGCGTAGATACATATACAAGCTCACGTGTCACTCATTATTATTTGCTGCCGCAAGCTATGGCTTTGAAAGTAATCAATTTAGAATAATCCTCATTAATGCCTCGTCGACGTCCACGCGACCGTCTGTGATGATCGATTCTTACTCCTCATTATTTTCTTTTATTCTTTTTCATTCTCTACTTTTTTCATTTCAACACCCGTGAGTTATATCATGACAAAGTCATTTTATAAGCTTATAATATTAAATCAAATTTATTACATTTTGTTTCATTAGATTGGAAAATTATTTTATATTGCTTCAATCAACTTTGTATCGTTAACACATAATTAGTCATTCCGAATTTACACGATCATGCTTCCTTCTTTCTCTTTTTATAGATAAGTAGTTTTTCATTTAAAAATTTCTATTAAAAAATATCGTGGTACAGATATCACGATCCATTGCTGCAACGTTATTGTCATACAACGAATCAACGATTATATATAAAATATTAAATAAAAATTACGTTGTGGTAAAACATGTGGTGAATATATTGATAAAATTTCAAAACCTCGGTACAACTAAAACTTCTAAATAAAATTACAATATGATTATGTCTTACGGGATATTAAGCAATTAAATCTCTGACTATTTGTTTAATAATAAATTGTATTCTATTTTTATACTATATATTTATTCTTACAAGTACTAAACATTAATCTGATTATTTGTAAAAACATTCTTTTTAACAAATTTTTCAAATTATTCATGAATTATACATGTGAAAATTTAATTGAATCTTTATTCCAGATTTGTTTCGTTAAAATGAATAATTATTAATTACATATTTTATAACATCCAAAATGTTAAGCTTTATTGCAATTATTTTATATATTCTAGCGTATTTTTTATATATGTTTACTTAGTGCTTTAATGATTTAATTTAGTTCGTACATGTTTATCAATATATTTTTGTTATATTTAATAGTCATAGAAAAGAGATTAAGATGAAAATTTGTTAAATTCTGATTAAAAAATATGTACGGGTTTTTGAGTCTTTCAAATATCTTTGCATATGCTCAAAACTGTTTTAAGAATAAAAATTAAATAAAGTTCTCAACATACACTGCATTGATGTTTAATCCCTATGATAAATTTTATTGTTGTAAATCCCCGAGTGTAAAATATTGTACAATGTGTAAGTCATAAATTAAAAATATAAAATATTTCAAACACTATTTTATATGAAATAATAATGATTATGACCTCATAATGTATCAAGAAAACGTATACTTATACAAATATATAATGATTAGATCAATAATAAAGCGATATCAGTATTGTATTGCATAATCATCTTAAATAACTTTCTTTAATTTTTAAATTAAAAATACTTTAGAAACTATCATTTTTCATTGTAATATATTTTTTATAATTACTAAAATTTATAACAATATTTATTTCATTTTTTAATATTTGAAATACCATAATTATTTATTAATACTTCGTTAATAACATTGTTCCTACCAATTATCTCATTCTTATGCTCTTTGGGAAATTCATTCTCCAATTTGTATTAAAAATGTTAAACTAGATAAAATATTGATATTTTTTAAATAATTAATCATATTTATTAAAAAAAAAAAATTAAATTATTTTAACAAAATTAATAATATTTATAAAGAACAGTAATTCAGACAAAAACTCATTTTGTTTCCATTTCTTTTTACAAATCTTAAATTACTTATTTAGATGGTTTTGTATTTTAAATTACTCTCTTTAGTTTTTTTCTTCATAAGTACATGCATATTACTATAATTATATTTTATGATTGTATTTTCAACTTTTTCAAATTAATAATTTATACAATAATAGCTTTGAGTATGATATAATATATAATTATTATAATAATTATTAAAAATTATAGAAGTAGAGTAGATGAATAAAATGCAAAAAAAATTAGAAACAACAAATACAGTCAAATTAATATACTGCTTTATTTATTTTTTATTACCAATTAAAACAATTCTAAAAATAGTTAAAATAAAGTTGATTACATGATTTATCATTTATTTTTAATTTATCAAAGTGATTTTTAATTATTATTTTTTAATATATTATTATGTAATAGAAAATATATAAAAATACGCAAAACAAATTAAATTTTTTATTTCTATAATTACTTCTTCGATAAATTGTGAAAGAACGATCAGACAAAGATAACAATATATAGCATTCTAAATATTTAAAAAATTATTATTATTAACGTATAGACTGTCTGACATTTAACATTCAATCATTACCAGTATTGCTTTCAATGTAATCTTACTTTCTATTATATTTACTTATTTATTATTTTTAATTTATTTTTATCTATGCATGATAAATAATTAAATAATATACGTAATAAAATTAAAAAAAATAATTAAATGTTAGGAATTCGAAAAGTAAAGTATATTTGGGAAATTTACTGTACACTTAAAAGAATTACAATGATTGATTGATTTTTACAAAAATTAATATAAAATATAAATATACAGATGTCTAATTAATATTAGTGTCTAAACTAATATTAGTTACAATCATAATTAGTCGAAGAAAATAAATAGCTAATATTTATTTTAAATTGTAATTATAAATATTATTATAATAAATAATATTATATATTATTAATATTATATATAATAATAATAAATATTAATTATTTTTAACTTTTATGATTTTTATTTCGTCCTTTGTATTATAAAAATAAACAAAAATCTTGTGAAAATTAGATAAAACATTGCTACAGTATGTATAAACTTCATACATTAATTAATTGTAATTTTAAATTGTTGTAAAAATTTAAAAATTTCATATGTTATCTCTTATATAATAATTCAAATATTAACATAAGAAAATGAGAGAAAAGTGTTTATTTTGTAAGAAACTAGTTAAGAATAATCGCAAAATCTTCTTACAATATAAACCAGCGGTCGCTTCGCTTGTATATCTACCGTGTACATCATCACATCCTATTTTATTATAAATTATATATATATATATATATATATATACACATATACTTTATTAAAGTATGTTAGACTTGAATATTTTTATGAGCAGATGATGAGCAGATTAATCAAAAGTAAACATGTGTACATGAATATCGAATATTCTGCCCACCTTATTACTAACACTCACACATATATGTAGCCCCCCCTCACCCCTCACACTATCTTATTTTCCAGTTTAATATAAGTGAATAAAATTCACGTTTAAATAATTTCTAAAATCGAAGTTCACATTATTATTAAATTGTATTTTATAGGCGATTGGATAGGAATCTGCCGAAGTATAAAAATATACGAAATAGTTATTACATGAAATACTATTTTTCACATAATTTCTTAATTTTTATCTATTTATTACTATTTTATTAACTATTTAACCTATTACATATTTATTCTTTGATTTCTATACTTATATCGAGTTATACAAATATGAAAATAAGTATCAATGGGTATTATTTCGTACGAATACAATTAAATACGTTTTTTATATTTATGTGTTTTATAAATATATACAGCGGTATTTATATTGAAATTCGTCATTTTAATTGTTTTAGTAATAATTTCAAATATATATGTAAAAATTACAATTACTATTTAAATATTTTAAAGGCTTACAAGTAAAATATTCAATACTTAACTGAAGTAAAAAAAATTAATTTTATTATTATATAAAAGAAAGCACGATAATACAAAATATCCTGAGTTTGTAATCAGAAAAAAAGATAGGACAAAAATATACAGGGTAAGCTTAAAAAAGGTAGATCTTTCATAAAACGGTTCATGCTTTGCATCGATAAAAAGAATAGTAATAATAATAAAAGTTACGGTGAGAAAAGCATATGCAATAATAATTAGCGAGCCTTTAAGTAGCGGCGGTCAATTGGTAAAGGAAATCGTTATGCTCAGTCGAGCAGTTGCTGCGAAAGTCTAAATGAGCAACGTCCAGCTTTGACTAATAAAATTCTTTAATTTTGAAAGAATTCTTACATTTTTCATTATAATTTATACTTGTTGAGATAAACTTTGCCTAGATTGAGAAATCTTCCGCTAAAAATGGATATTTTACTTTTCAGTTTTCGCATTTAACTATAATTAAAATTTAATTCGTAATTCATGATTAATAATAAGAAAATAATAATTTATAGTAATATTTATTTTTGATTTTATTAATTATCGTTATAAAAAATTATACTATATTATTAAATATTAAAAAATAAATTAAGAGAAACGTCACTCTTAATGTAATGCATATATCAGTTATTTCTTTATTAAATCATATATTAATGAAAGTTTGTAATATTATTGAATTCAAAAATTTAAAATCCTTATGATGCATACTATTATACTTATATTTATTATGTGTAAATTATTTTAAAAGCTGTCATCATTTACTAAGAACAAGAATACTTTATTGGTGTCAAAGAAATAAAGATTTTAATCACTATCTAAACATTAAATAGATTCATTATTTAAAGACTTGTCAAAGCTATGAATTAATTGGTATTTGAAAATTGCATATTAAGAAATCTAAATAACATTAATATAAAATAATATTCAAATTTTTAAAACAAGTTATTATTTTTTCTTTCTCTTTATTAAAATTTAGAAATAAACAATAAAAATAAATGTAAATAGCGCAACTACTCAAAATAATAAAATAAGAAAATGATAAAGAACTCTAAGCAATGACAAGCTAATCTCATATAAAGCGCACAAGAATATAACACTGTTACAAAATGAGCTACATTATCCTATGAAAACTGCGTAATAATCCTTTGTACGCTTGCGCATGCATATATACACACGTACTGAAGATAAAGAGTGTAGCAAAATCACGAAAAATCCAAGTACTACAAATAATCGGTGTATTTGTAGGCACCCCGAACAATCGGCCTACTTTCAACTCATTGTCAGTTTTTCTTTATCCCTCCCACGTATACTAATGCTCCTCTCTGTCTCTCTCGCTCCCTCTCTCTCTCTCTCTCTCTCTCTCTCTCTCTCTCCTACCCTCTCTCTATCACTCTATCTCTATCTCTATCTTCCTCGCCCCCTTCCTCCCCCCTCTCTCTATCTATCTCTATCTCTATCTCTATCTCTATCGCTATCTCCATCTCTCTATCCCACTCTGTATAAATGTATATTATTCGTTTTCTTTCAAAATTAACTATTTCTCAGCAGAAATATAACCACGCTTATTGTTCATGATAATCAATATAATGAGTTTGCAATTACGTACTGTCATAATTATGCAATTCAAACATTTTTCCTATAAATTTCAACAAAGTTCCTAGATGCATTAATAATTTTCGTGATAAATTATATACAGCCATATCCATTATATAAATATTCAAAATATTATAAATTAATACTAGGGCTAATACTTGTAATCTAATTGGTTAATTCTTCTTGGCTTATATTTTAAGGAGAATCTTCAGCTTATAATGATAATAAAGATATTAAAAAGTATCATCTAATAGTTTTTCTTCTTATATTAATTATAATATTAGTAAATCAAATGTCTGTAATAACAAATAAATATATAGTAATTATTTTTAAATATTTTCATTTAATAATAATAATGTATTTGCGTTTATAATTCATTCTATCAATTATTGTATTTCAAGTTGTGAAATGTACTTTTACTGAATTATGAATAGTTTAGCTATTAAGCTATTTTGGTTTATCAATTAATTTACAATAATTACTGATATCTATGAATATATTAATTAATTTTATATAATATGAGATGAAATATTTTAATAAACATTATTTAACAAATATATTATTCCGAAAAATGTTTATGTATTAATTTTCTTATAAATAATGTAATATTAATAAGAGCAATAAAAATCAATTTATTATTAAAAAATAAAAAAATTATAATCAAACAACAATTATTTTAATAAAAAAACTTCGCATTATTGTAATTACTAGAATTAAATATAAACTTTTTTTTATGAATATTAGAAATGTATTATGAAATAATAAGTTTTATAAAATAAGATAAATAAACATAGTTGATATTTGAATAAATCATGTTGTATATTAGTTTTTTGTTTATATGAATTAAAATACATAAATACTTTGGGATGGGAAACATTTAACTTACACGTGTAACAAGAATATTTAAAAATCACACGAAAAGTGTTTTCACTTATACTCGATAACGTATAAATATTTGATAAGACAAGTAATCTTTCAAATACATTAACATATACTAACAATCTTATATATCTTAAAAAATCATAATTTGAAAATACTAACGGAAACAAAATATCTACAATTATATCTTCTTTACAAAAATATACAAAATTACAGCATGATTAGTTAGTCTACATACACTTAGCGAAATTCCACCAAGTAAACGTATAATTTTACATAATGCTTTAAAAACATCATTTTTAAATGAATTTCTTTGCCGTATCAATTGCATAAGGGGCGTAATATATGGATATAACATATCGATCAAGTTACGCATATTCAGTGCGTAAAAATCAGGAAGAAAAATATGAAAAAATACGGAAATGTCGTAAACAAGATTAAATGTATGCATGACATTTTTTTGCTCAAACCCATCAAGTGAAAACATAAACGCAAATACCCGTTCGTCGACTTCAGTGACCTCTCACTCACTTGTCTGAATACTCCCTTTTTTCACGCCTTTCGTAAATCCACTTGAACGAATCAGCATATACGACATTTCAATCGTTTATATTCCTTGTTTTATCATTCTAGGATTAAGTGATGTTGAATTTGCGAACTAGAAAATTAATGACGTTGAAAATGTACAAATTACTTACCTTTCACTGATTTCATTAGACATGAATTCTGATAAACATTTCTCTCGTACCCTTAACTCATTACTTCGTTAAAACATGTATTATATGCTGATAAATTCTTTATGTATATAATTAATATACAATTAATTACGAAACAAAATCAAATTGATTATTTAATATTATAATTAGTTATTTAATCATAAAGAAAGTCAATACTAAATCTCTAAAATTACTAAAATACTATTAGTAAAAATGATTAAAATGACCTTTTTTTTAAACTTTTTTATACTTGCAATTTAATTGCCAATTATCTGAAAGCATATATTATTATAATGAAACTAAGTACTTTGCTTTTATAATATCATTTACTCTTTTATTATAAATAGAGTTTTTTATGATTAAGACAATCATTTTTAAGTTAAGAAACGGATTAAATAAATACCTATGTGAGTAACTGTTATTTTTCTATTAACAAAAAAAAAAAGAGAGATACAGAGGAATAATATTACTTAAATAATAAAAGTATTGATAGAGAGCATTTCCATAATACATATGTATCTATCTAAGAACAAGTGGAAAGACCGATAATATTACAAAGTCTCTTAAAGTCTGAAATTGAAATCGCGCTGCAAACGATGGTCAGCTTACCAACGTAACTGCATTTATTAGTTTGATGGTAAAGTCAATATTTTCTTTCTAACTTTTAAGCTTTCATAACAACGAGCAATAGTTATCGATCACCATTCCGTATCCAATTTTTATTCCATTACCCTACCAAGACTGTAATTAAATCGCACGCTGGATCTTTAGAGTAAATCGACCGGATTTCAAGGGGCAGTCGAGGTAAGCGCATAATTTTAAAACAAGAAAAGTTTTTACTTGCGCAATATACTTGTAGCCCATATTGCAAAAAATTTAGAGAGGAGTATTGTACGCTTTCTTTTCGGACTGCGCTGTATAACTATACTCGCGAGTGAGAAACAGCTGATTGCGATCGCCGGCTGCCCCTTTGGGAAGTATGATAGTAGCACAAGTAGGCGGCACTGATGGCGTCGGCGACAGTGACGGCAATAATAACGGCAACGGCAGTGAGAGTGCGAAAAGACACTTGCGTCGGAAATAATATTGCTAGCTGCTTGTCTGAGACTCGCATCTTTGATGCTAAGCTGCCCGAGGATAATAGCCCGGCCATTAAACTTTCGAGGTGCGCACGTGTGTGTTGTAATGAGCGAGTACTAGGCGAGTCTTTGTGCTTAGTCGATGTAACGTACGCTCGATTTTATGCTGCTGTAACTGGTTTTTTTCTTCTTCTCTTATTCATATCGCTGAGACGGGTCTAACTAACTTATATGAGCTGTCTGAAACGAAAGTGAAATACCGATAGGCAGATAATATCTTTCCTTCTTAGATAATTATTATCGATTATAATGTTGCATAACTATTTCTTTAAAACACCTTTGCAATTTGCAATCGCCTGGAATAGGTCTTTGAATTACGAAAAATGTTATTGTACTTTACGCAAAAACGACATTTATTTCCGCAATGTAAAATTATAGAAGCTCTTATCTTGACCATAGGGTCCGTTACATAAAACTATAAATTATGAATCTGTAGAAAAAAAGTCATTCGTAAATCAGTGGTATTGATGTACGCGTAAGTAAAAGGTTAAGGTCACGTTTCTGACTCATGAATTTTTCCGCTTTAAAGATCGATCGATCTTTTATTGAAATTTTCAAAACGTTACAAATATGAATGATAGCATATGCTTGAAAAATATAGCAAAAATATCTGTTTTCATTTTTATCCAATGTTGTTAATTCTTTAATAACGTATTTGGTTACAATTGATAAGGATAATCGTCTCTTTAAACACTCTTCGGACTATTGGATAATGTTGCAAGTTACAATTTTATTTAACGCGTTATACATCACAAAATCAATTTTATAATATATAATTTAATATCGCAAAATACGTTTATAGTTAAGTTAGTGTAACTATCAAATACATTTCGATAAACTATTTTATTTTTTGTTCTAAAAGAATATTTGTAGTTGCTTTAAGCCATTATTGTTGAGTGTAATTTACCGAATTTACTATCTTAACTACATCTATCTTATTCTCTACAGAACAATAGCTTTCAAGAATTGATATTTGCAATGTCCATCTTTTTCAACATAAGAGTAAAATAATAACAAAATCATTTATGTACAAATTATATAGTTATACATTAATAAAATCCTACAATACTTATTCGAACAGCAAAAATCAGTGAATATTATTTTCTACCTAACTTCAATTACTAAGGGGTTTTTTTTTAATAAGGGCTATATTTAGAAAATTTACAGCTTAAACCAATGTTCAATAAATAATATTTTTAAATCATTATTTCATTTACTTCATTTAATCAATTTTTCAACGTAAAAAATTTTACACAATTATTTCATTTATTAATATAAAGTTTTTATATAAACGTACTTAGATATCAAAAACTATAAAAGTCAATACATATATATATACATATATATATATATATATATATATATATATTTATTAATTTATTTATTAAAATAATATGTAAATAATAACTTGCATAGTATGTGTATTATATTTTATTATCCAATCCATTAAATTCATTTATTATAGATTGAAGCAAAAATACAAATATTTTCAACAATGATTCACAACAATATTAACATTAATGAAAGACTAAGACTTCTAACAAAATTATAAATATGGATTTTAAAAATGATAAAAACTTAAATGAAGTAATCATTATTTTCATAAAGCTAAAAACTAAAAATAAATCATCTCTATATAAAAACTAACTATAAAAATCTGCTAATTTTTTGCATAATTTAAAACATAAATGGAAGGCGTTCATTCGCATAAGTGTAAACGTTGAACATAATTATATATTTCGAAAAACAGTTGAATAAATAAAAATAAGTATTTTTTTTCTAATTTCCCGAATGGAAACGTATTGTTTTTATATCGTTTTAAAAAGGAAAAAAATTAGATTTTAAAATTAAATAGACCATAAAATAATTAAATAATTGTATAGGAAAAATTATACATTTAAATACTACTTATAGTCATCATTAATGTTGAAAACAAATAATTTATATTTCTTTTTCATTAGAAAGACATTCTTTGGCTATTAATCGACATAAAATAACATGTCGAGAGAAAAAATTCGTGAACATTAAAGTTTAGTATTCGGTATTAAAAAGACTTTACGGTTTCTAAGGAAATTCGCTAAATGGCGAAGCTAAGAGACAAAGTGTAGTTTGTTCAAGTACAAGCCAAAAGAAATACCTGCACACCATAACCAAATAGAGACATTAAATAAAAAGAATAAAAAAGGAGCGCGATGGCTGCGCATTTTCTTTCTAAAATGCACGCATGTATGCAGAGTGGAAGCCCGTTGCCTCATTTTAACAATAAAGAGCAGTTTTAAGTCTGTAATAAATTTTGTACTAGATTTTTTCGCCGCGGGTTACGCGTACATTATGCGCATGCAGTTAGTTGTGCAATAAGAGCGGGGAACGGGTGACTGGACAAAATCATGGTACAGTCGCCGACGGAAAAGAGAAGAGAGGAAAACATCTACAGAGGAAGAAAGAAGGCGAGAGGCGTTCACCATCCTTGAACTGGAGGCAGTAAACATTTTTCTGTGATTTTACAAACGCAATTCTAAAAAACAGTTCGTTTAACTTATTTTGTTAAAACTTCTGTACACAACTTCCCTTATGTATTTTCACCACCTACTCTGTAATCTATCCACAGCGTCCAATACCCCCATTTTCTCGCTTTTGTTATGTTCACAAAAAGCCAATTAAACACTTATCCAATATTTTCCTTGTGCTACTATATTTCCTAATTAATCGTCCAAAATCTATAATATTTGTCGCTTTTTTAAGTAAATCGTGTGTTACAGGGATTCATTAATTTTAATAAATTATTGATTACGTTATTGTAAGTATACAAATAAATTAAGTAGTCCTACTTAAGAAAGTTTTATTTATTTAAAAATATAAAATTTTCATTGCTTATCTTTTACTTTTTGACTTTTTAGATTATTTTATCAGTTGAATTTTATATTATAAAGTAATCCATTTGACAGAGAACCAATACTGCAAATATTAATTTTGTTTTTAAATAAAAGGATTATCAAATCTCTATGAATAATAATATTTATATATAGAATATTTAAAATTGTTAAATTTATTTATATAATTACAGATTTATTTTATACAAGAGCGTATAATTTATGAGAGTTTTACATTTTCATAAGTAACTATTTTTTTAACAGGATTTGCACAGCCTTAATTGTCTGGAGTAATTCTCAAAATGATTATAATATATTAAACTATTTATGTGGGTATGTTGGTGTGTGTGCTCGCATGTTTATTCGCACATTAATTTGATATATTAAAAATATATATTAATTAAAAACTGTTAATAGAATGTACATTTTTTTAGCAAAATATCTGTTTTGAAATTAAAATAAATTACCGAGAATGTATAACAAAAGCTTTCTGTACGACTAAGATATTTTCTAGAAATACAGTAAGATTTTGAACCCTAATTAAGGTACTATTAGACTTAATGGAGAATTGGATGATGAATCGCGGGCGCGGCTCGAAAATGTAAGCACAATCCTGAAAGGCATCAATTATATTGGTTGATTGACCAACGACACACAAGTCTCTTGATAGCTTGTCGTGGAATCCCGACTTTACTGTAAATGGCTATAACGCCATCAAGACCGAACCCTCGATTTAGAAAATCCGGCCAAGGTACTGGACCGACTTAGCGCACCTGCAACCTTCGTCCTCTATGTGATGTCATTTCTTAGGGTCTTGAGGGTCTACACGTGGATAATTATATCGATCCCATTTATATATTTATGAATACAATAGTTGCAAATAATTGCTATTTATAGATTGGTAAATTCAACTCATATTCGCTCAGTGTCCGTTATTTTATACTAGAATTAAAAATCCTAAAATAATAAGTTCCCAGAAATAATGAAAAATCACATTCACAAATAAATTAATATAAAATTTGTATTCCTCTTACCAGATTAATCTATAAATTTTATTATTCTTAGTAGTATTTATTTTAATACTCGTTTAATTAAAATAATAAATAGAAAATAAAAATTGCAGTTTCGTATTATTGCAATGTTTTTTTTACGTGAAATTGTTAAGTAATGTATTAGATGTTTTAGTGTAACATTATATTTTGTACACAAATTTAGTATTTACTTAAATTTGTAAATATTAATAGATTTAATAATTCAAAGTATAAGCTCTTATTAATTCTATAACAAATTTATATATGTTAACTGTTTACATATTAATATCTACTAGTAATAAGCAATTATATCTGTAAATAATGAAATGCCATATTAACCTTCAATTGAGATATCAAGTGTAATATATTTTACGTAGAAAAGAAATAGTTTAAAAAGAAACATTGAAACAAAATTTTATAGCTTAAATATCAAGAAATTACATTGATAAATGTTAAATAGCATTTACTTAGTTTTCAGTAGTTAATTATAATATTTTAATAATAATATTTTTTATATTATTAATTATAAATATTTGTTATTAATATTTTTTATATTGTTGATTATAAACTATAAATAAGAAAATTATTGATTTTAGGCAACATTTTAATTTGATCGTTTTATGTATTAATAAAACTAAAGAAACTATATAGTTTTGAAAAGTGGAAAACTATACACTCAAAAATATCATAAAATTTGATAACAATGAAAATATTAATATTTTATAAATTAAAGCATCTAATTTTAGTATTATATAATAATTAAATGAATTTTATTATATAAAATACTTCCTAAAAATTCTGTATTAATAAATTCATAGATAATGTTTATGAATTATTTACGAATTCAAATACATCTTCTACAATATATTTATTACCTTATCATATATTATATCTGTCAATATTGTACGTAAAAATCTATTGTTTATTAGAGTTATGTAGTAATTCTAAAATATAAATATTAAACAAATTTTCATTGTGACTTGACTTCGTTGTCACTCTGACTTTTTTATACTTTATTAAAAACGTTTAAATTAGTTAATATATCGTTTATTCAGAATAAACATAAAATCATACACCGAGTAAATGGATATTTTCATAATTTTCAAATGCTGTATATATATATATATAAATGTCTAAACCAGACGACAGCATACATAAAGTTAAAAATTAAAAATAAAAACATTTTAAAAAATGTTAAAATATCAAATGAATCGTCATAAAAAAAATCAAACAATTATTTAAATCGGTTACTTTCCTTCGTTAACGTTCTTTTCAGATACATTTTCATTTAAAAGATTTCTTAAATAAATAAAAAAGAGTTCAATCACATTAAAATAAACATGCAAGTTAAAAATATACGAATGATTGTTATTTTTATATTACATTAACTAGGAATGTTAATATCAATATTAAAATAATAGAATTTAATAATTAATATATTGTTCACGAATTTTTGTTGAAAAAAATATATAATTATCATTTATTATTTAGCATTATTAATAGTATTATTAAAGAAAAAGTGATTGACAAAATTTGAATTAATAGTTGAATAAATAGATTTGATGCCATAGAATTAATAAAATTGTTTTCGGTAATGTATTTTTATGAAGAAATTTAGTTTCTAATATGCTATATATTAAAAATTTTTACATCTAAATTTTTCGAATCTCTAAATTTAATTACATGTTTATTGATTATGTTATTTATTTGGATGAATTTCAGAATTTCTGTAAAAACATGTCTCTTAAATTATAAATATTGTTATATTTATATTCTTATAAATGGAAAGATGAAATTAAAATTATTTATATATTTTAAAATTTATAGCATTAAATATTTATGTGAAAGCAAAATCGCAAAAGTACCATTACGATATAGGATTTAATTATTATTGCATATTTATTATTGAGAATATTTTTGTAAAAATTATTTTTTCAATTTAATATCATCTAATTATTTTATGTAATTTAAATAAAAATGTACGTAATATAATTTGTAAAGTACAAGTAGAATTATATCAAGATATAGGCCATATGATATTTAAAATCATTTTGTTCATATATAAAACATTTTTTATTATTAATTCATAATTTGCATAATTTTTGTAATAAAAAATCGACAAACGGTGTTAATATTGGTTTTAAATAAATAAAAATTGAACTCACAATATATTTTTGAACTATTTATATTTCATTAAAATTGAATTTTTGTTTCTATTAAATAATATATATTTTCAACAAATAACGTATCTTATATTATTATATACTTAATAAGAGATTTGTCTAATGACTGAAAAAAATCCAAAAAATTTTTCTGATTATTTAGAAACATTGAAATCGAATATAAGTAAAAATTTTTAATTTACCATAATATATAAAGTTGCAATTTTAATAAAACAATGAATTATTGCATTTGACTTATTTATTTTTATATATGATATCTAAACAGTGTTTCGATATTGAAAGTGATAGCATAAAAGGAAAATAAAAACGATCCTTTTTTCACTAAATGGTATTATTTTATAATAGAAATAAAATTTATGTAGATAACTTTACCGAAGTTTTTCAAGTTGTTTAAAGATAAAATTATGATTTGATTGTGGAACATCGATTGAAATAAATATTATAATAGAAATAATAGTTATAATAGTAGAATATAAATAAATAGAAAATAAAAATGAATTAAAAAAAGATTTAATAAAAGTCGTAATATGAAGATCGAGGGTTTTAAGAAAATAGCAAAAATGTATATTTGAGGAAAGATTCGCACTTCTCGTGGCAAAGATAGGCGCTGTACGATGTAGAAGGAAACTAATTGGCAAGTATTCCTAAGAGGCCCCGAGGAAGCCTGAAAAACTTTACCTTCTGGCGTTCGAAAGAGCTTGGGCCAAGAGTGACTTGAGTCAAAGCTGCAGAGCCGACAAAGACTAAAGTATCGAGGGGCAGTCAGAGAGACTCACCTCCTGTCTCGAGACCTCGACGAAAGGGTCGCGGTTATGACGAAGGCGACGGCGGCGGTGGCAGCGGTACAACGGCGGCCACGGCGGCAACGGTGAAAGGGGTCTAGGCGGTCGCGCTTCGCTAGTAACAGGCCCCCGCCTCCGGATTTTCTAGGTCTCTGATTGAGGCGGGTCTGGGGGCAGTGGCTGCTCAATCCATCTATAAAAGCTAACTCCACTGCTCCGATAGGCATGTAGTTTCTCGTTGCGTATCGCACAAGAAAAACGCACGTTCTTTTTCACTTGCCGACCGACGCAACCGTCTCTCAAGCATCATGAAGCTAATCGTAAGTCTCTTTGAGTCGCATCTAACAAAAATTACGGACACCTCTGTGAAACTTGTGTAATAAGCGGTCTACGACTCGAGACTTTGTGCTTTTTCTTAACCGCCGCTCCGCCCGTCTGCAGTGAGGCACGAGTACTTTAACATTATTTTGAAAAGTACTTCGTGTGACCCTTACTACATAATTTCGTTTATTTGTCATCTATCTATTTCTTTTATCCAAAATTATTATTAATAATTCAAACTAATTGAAATTGAAATTTAAATCCTATATCACCCCTTTTTTATAATATTAAATAACACTATAATGAAAAGATCCTAATGGAAAACTGTTTTAACCTCACTAACGGTAAATTTTCAGAAATCTTTTAGGAATTCAAATTTATTTAAAGCACTTTTTATCTAAACTGTAATCTCAATCATATTATTTTATTTTCCTTATACAGTTCCATGTGAACTCGTGTATCTGAAGATATATAAATTATAAATTAAACTTAAATTTAAATTATAAGTAATATATATATATATATATATATTGTGTGCGTGTTTATGTGTATATGTGGGTGTGTGTGTGTATGCGTGTGTGTGTGTGTGTGTGAGAGAGAGAGAGAGAGAGAAAGAAAGAAAGAGAGAAAAAATTATATTAAATAATGGATAGGAAAAAAATTGATTATTATTTAAAATT
Source organism: Ceratosolen solmsi marchali (assembly GCF_000503995.2). Taxonomy (NCBI): domain Eukaryota; kingdom Metazoa; phylum Arthropoda; class Insecta; order Hymenoptera; family Agaonidae; genus Ceratosolen; species Ceratosolen solmsi. Next base: position 5,951,454 of record NW_011948426.1, on the reverse strand, counting down.
AGTAATTACAAAATTAAAATTTTTCTTTTCAGATTGTTCTTTTCGCAGTTTTGGTTGCTGTCAATGCATTCCCGGGCTACGAGGTAATTACAATTTCATAAAAAACATCATCTAAATCATTACTATCAATCGCAGTTTTCATATTTACCATTTTTACCACTTTACGTTTAACATATCATTTCTCCTTGCAGCATGTGCATTTAAAATTGTTACGCAATCTATAATTATAATAAATTGTGCATTATCCATAAAAATATGAGAACGTCTAAACCAAACTTTCAAACGATTAGTGTTTGATTATTTCTAACGATTTGCTTTTTCTTCTTATTCTAAATTTAAAAAGTGCCATAAAGTGATTATATATTTGTCTTATCCAATTAGTTTTGTTATATAGCTTTGAATAAAGAAATTATATGAAAAATATCATTATGATTTTAATATTTCTTTTATTCCAGTTACAAATTTTTCATAAAATAATAACTTTAAAATCTGTAAAAAATTTCAAATAATATCTTCACTTTATATTATAATATAAGCTTCTGTATAATACAATTATAAAGAATAAATAAAAATACAGTTTAACAATTATATTACTTTAAAGCACTCTTAACTATATCTTCCTAATTGGTCTTCTCCGCACATGAAACTGCGACCGATAAAGATACAAAGAAGATCTACTGATCAGCCAATGAAATAGACGAAGCTGTAATATTACCTTATTCTTTTTGCTATTCACCTAAATAAAATTTCCATTTACATGTTTCTAGAAACACAACATGGTTTAATTGCATATCTATTTCTACGAGAATCAACTCACGATTCTCGCTGGATCTTTCCTACATTACATCTTCTCTCAACACATAACACAAAGTAAATTACAGTGTTCCACGAAGGAGAAAGATATTCTGACTATATATAAAATTAACCACTGGGCGCAATTTTTCACTCGGCTACTGGACTCCGTGCACGAGATTGCGCCCCAATTTTCTTATGTGTCTTATATCCTGGATGTATTAGGTTTCTACTTTCATTTTCTAACCTGATTCGTATATTTGTGACGGAAGAGTTCGATTAGATGCAAAGAAGCTTTGAATTCCTTTATAATAAAAATTCTAAAAACTTTCTATTTAAAAAGATATTTTTAAATAAAATGCTACCAGGTTTGAAATTTATTAAAATTTAATTTCCGCGTTAATACAATAAAAAATTTAAAGAAATTTTCAAATTTGAATACTGAGAATTTCTATTTTTCATTTTCTGAAATAAATAAAAGTAATTGAAAGTAATTGTAAATAGCACTGTTGACAATTATAAATAATCGATCGAATTTGTAAGATTCTATCATTAATCGACAAGTATATTTTAAAAACTTAGATATTTTTGTAACGAGGTTTTATTATGGATAAAAAATTTTTAATTATCAAATCATGTATGTGCCTTAATAATGATCGGTTTCAAATTAAGTTTTTCAACGAGTATTGCCAAAAATGATCTTATAACTGAATTAATACTATTTTAAACGAGAGTTTCCAAAAATCCTCCTCGCTATCTTTGTATCGAAGTCGCCATTCTCCGTAATATCGAAGATAGCTGCAGTTGTTTTTTCAAACAACAGCAGTAAAAGTAAAATTTATAAAGGATTATTATTGAATGGACAATCAGGTAACACAAGATCCATGGCAGAATCAGGGCTGGCAAGATCCATGGCAACAGAATAAAAATGCCTGGAATCCTTGGCAACAGAATAGTAATGCTTGGAATCCTTGGCAACAAAATAATAATGCCTGGAATCCTTGGCAAAGCACACAGAAGAGCGTAATCAAGAGTGATTGGAATCCATGGCAACAACCGACTCAAATTCATGTAATGTATTATTGTATCATTTAAACTTGTGAAATAGCTCCAGACATAGCAGGATACTGCCAGGAATAAGCTTCTTGACCTCTCTTTTCGGGATTCTTTCTGTCTTCAACCCGATTTTAATTCAATTGTCGTAAGGTTCCAGAAGGATTTCAACATAAAATAAAATTTTGATTATTATTTATCATATGTGAAATTTTTACAAATCATCGTCGTCGTCACTATTATTAATCATTTTCATCTTTACAGCAGTATTGAAAATATATATAATAACAGTGTAAATATAAAAAGGAAATCATATATTAACTTTTCCAATCATCTATTGCATTTATAAATACCTTAAACTATATCGAAGTTCAATATAATATAGACTTATCTTAAAAGGCACAATAAGTAAATCGTATTTTAACGTTATAGATTAAAAATTATGGATGATATTAGTGTGTAATGTATTTAAAATACTTATATATGATTTATTTGTATAAATACATTGATTTAAGAATAAGATTTTCAATTACTAAAAACACTACTTGTACATTAAACAAATTTTGCTTTATATTCAACGTAAGCTTTTATATTTCCAATCATTTTTCCACCAAATTTTATAATCATTTATTCATATTAAATTAATTTCAATCTATAATGTAATGATTTTATAATAATTATTAATTTATTAAAAATTAAAACAATTAAAATTTAAGAAATTAACTGTCGAAATTGTAAATATGATTAACTACAAATGATGAGTGGACCAAATAATCACTTGGAACATCACATAAACCAAACTAATACTACATTTAAAATCCATAGCATGCTCTAACCCACAATAACCATTAATTTCAGCATCATGAGCCTGAAGTTCATCATGTAATCCAGGTGCCGCAGCCACACCCAATCCCGGCGATTCACCCCAAGCCTCTGCATTTGAAGGTTCACAGTGAATCTGTGAAGCTCCACTACGATCACCCTAAGATCCCCCACCCACATCTTATCGGCTACGAAGTGTACCATGAGCCCAAAGCTGAGATCAAGCCTGCTCACGGATCCTCCTGGTAAATCATATCACCCGTAATGACGCAAAAATTCAACCACCCCATCCATCAACCAAGCAGCCCTGGAGGATCAACGAATCATCCACCAACCAACTTCTAAGGAATAGCATCTCCAGAAATCAACTTAAGCCGACATATAGTTATCACTAACTCGAATCACTTGATTCTCCATGGCTATTGAAATTCTACCAAGAAACATAAATGAAAATTCAAAATAAAAACTACAAACATCATGGATTGTTGGAGGGGACGACAACACAACATTATTGAATATAAAGAAAAATGTGTTTTTCCTTCACATAGACACCAATACGTTGAACTCCACCCCCTGTTGGGGCCCGTACATAAATGCTTCGTTTCGATGAATTTATTATGTGAAAATTTGGGCCTTGTATATTATATACAACAAAAAACAAAATATTTGTATTTTTTACATTACGAGCCCATTCCTTGTATTGAAAAATTCTTTTAAAACTTTGATACACTTTTATTTATTTTCTAATAAAAGTATATTTTTACGTCTTGTGATATAACAGGAATATGAGCGTTTTATTCAATACTATTTCACCTTCCACTTCTATATTAATACAGTGCAAAATAATAATAAAGCAGAAATTCACTTTTACAAAAATGAATAATTTAAAAACAAAATTAAATATATAAAAAATCAAGAATCACAATAATTTTTACAAATATAAATAATACATATGATTTGATAAAATGATGGAATTATAAAATAAGCATATATCATATTTTTGAAATATTTTACATTTAATCTCTAAAAATAGCAATATAGCTTCTTTTAATATAATAATGAATAGTTAAATTAATAATTAGTCATTTAAATCTTTTATATATTAAAACCAAATAATTTTAAAATATTAACACCGAATTTGTAAAAAGACTTTTATTAAATGATACAAGTATTATTCAAACTACTATTATTATCGATATCTTTAAAAAGTTAAATTAATATTTTGTATTTCAATTTAATTAATTTAAAATTTATTTCTTCTAAATGCAAATAAAATAAATGTTAAACTTTTTTTCTAAAATTATATACATTAACTCTTATATAATTTTTATTATTTTAATAAAGAAATTGATATAGCACATGAAATATATAAACATATAAAAGATTTAAGTTAAAAATAGAACTTCTGTAATATTAAGTAATCTTAAATAATCAGAATTTATGTTAAATATATTTTTTAAAGTGTAAAACTAAATGTTAAAGCTATTGTACTATTACTATATTTATAGAATTATTTTTAATGCTTTATTATTTCACAGAATAAGTAGTCTTATAATTGTATATTATATTCATCATATTCATATTATATAGATTTTAAAATCCTTTTACCGATCTAGCAACTTTTACAGAAACAAATAAACATTGTACAGTTAATTAATCTTTAGAAGATAAGCCACTGTCGTGTCAAGACTTAATAGCTCCGTTATTGGAATCAACTAAATTGAGTATATATTATCTACTCAACTTATAGTCAACAAATTTGAAAGTGAAACTTTTTTTCCTATTGTGTATATTTAGAAAAAAACTCCATGTCCTAGGAGCTCGTAAAGGTAGTGTTTTAACGCAAATAGAAGCATATACATCGATTGAGATGAACAAATATACAGACACTTATTCCTTGCAAATCAATTTAATGTTGTCAAGGTAACGTACTGTTCAAACACTCATCGATTCTTACAAAACCTGTAACGTTAAAACTAAAGCTGCTTTTTCCCCACTCCTATACAACGTTTCTTCCACTTATTATCACTCTAATTTTTTTCGTTTTCGTACTGAACCAGTTTTTCCTTCTGTATTATATCTTTTTCAATCGAAATCTATAATGTGTAGGGTAATAGACATCGTGTAGTTTTAAAATTTTGTAAAAATTATATTATTTTATTCAACGAGAATATTAAAAAAAAAACAGCATATTTATACATTTTATTATTTTTCTTAATCTTTAAATTTAAAGATATTAATAAGATAATGGATAGGATTAATTTATTATTATATTTTATAAATGTATTTAACATAATGACAGAATCTTTCTGCTACTGGAAAAATTTTTTTTTTAATTCTTAGAACTACAATATTTTGAATGTTTGCAATTATAAAACATTAATTGAACTGAACACTACCATCACAAGTATCGTGATTTTTATAAAAAAATTTATAATTAAGAATATGAGAAGAATCATAGATAATTTATTACATTTTACACGTTACATATCATCATATATCATATTATCTGAAGATAAATCGTGTAAATAGTTTTTATTGTTATAAATAAGAAAGAAAAGTTCAGTAACAAAATACAATTCATAATAGATATATTTATAAAGCATCATTTTAAAATATATTACAAATAAAGAAATAATTCAAATTGATGGAATAATAATAAAATATAAAAAAAAATATTCTCCTTTCACACAAAAAAAGTTTTTCTGTAAAATAAAAGATATTAATCTCTAGTAAAAATAAATTTAAAAAAGTTTTATATTACATAGTTTTATTAATTTATAAAAGTTTTAGAAAAAGTAATATATACAAGGTTATTAAAACAAGTTTGCGTAAGCATCTGGAAGTAGAAAGAAGTCGATTCCGGTCAGACGTTCAATAATAAACGTAAGTAGCTAAAGCTTCAATTTTGAAAGTCATCACCTGCTGTAAATTGTTCATAAATTTCCTAGCACTTTTGTATATTTTTTTTGTATTTTAAATAAAGTACTCTTATAACATAAATAAGTAATAGCAAAATAAAACTAAATTAAAATTATTTATGAAGTTTAGCATTGGTCAAACATTAGAAGTGAAGTGATAGTTGATAAATCGTACAAAGAGTTATCAGAATTATATATTTATAAATAAATATTTTTATGGAATTAATGAAAATAATAGTCATCTTTGTAACCATCTAAAATTGGATATTTCTTGTTCTTGAAATAAATTATTCTATCAAGAATAAAAATGTAACTAGATCTTTTAAAATTAATGTATTTTTCATAAACTATATTTATAATAAATATATAATTCTGATAACTCTTTGTACGATTTATATACCTATACCTATACGATAATATACCTATCAACAATATTTATTATACTGTATATTGATATTATTTTATAATGATATTGATATTTTATTATATAAGTATATTGATATATTTTAGTATATTGATCGAATGTTATTATATAAACTATATAGTTACAGTGATTCAACCTTTTATAATAAAAACAAAACGTTAAAATTAAAAAAAAATTTTCTTTTACTATTATTCTTATATGAATAATTAGGTTGCATCAAAATTGACTTAGACAAGTTATAATGAAAAATATAACTACACGAATGATATGAGGTACGACAATATGAGACAATAATGGTAATATACTATATCTATCAAGATTTAATCTTTGATCGATATGCCTAGTGAAAACTTGCAATTAACATAGCTGTATGCTAAAGTTGGATAGTAAGACCTACACAAAAAGTACAGCAGTTAGTTCGATCTGGTCATTCAGCTGTGCAGCATGAATAACAATAAACAATGTGAGTAGCGGTCTTTGTATTAACGTTTTATTTTCTTACTTAATTATAAAATAATATACATAACAAATAAATAATTCTTTTAAACGTAAACTGTTTTGCCAGATAAAATCGAATAATTTCTTTATTTAATGTAAAATATAAGTTTTAATTTTCTTATTTATATTTAAAATATTTATCGTCTAGAATTTTGTATGAATCCATTTGCGTTATTAGTATGTAACTAAAAATACTTTTATTTTACTTTAATATTTTATTTAAAAATTTTTTTTTACTATATATACACATAGATATCATGTATGTTTGTATAAATATTATTATTTTAATATAATCAAAAATTAATACTTTAGCAGTTGACTCACAAGCAGCATATTTCATAAACAGCGAAAATAATATAATTGCAATCAAATCAAAAAGATCTTTGTAAGTAAATACCTCTGAAATTTTTTAATGAATGAGGAAATGGTCTCAGAAACTTCGTATTATTATGCAAAATCTTTTTATTAACCATTTTGTTAATTATCGACCTCAAATTTACCAAATATTCCAATTTTAGTTAGTATTTCTGCGTGAATAACTTTGTAAAAACCAATTGAGAATATGTACATAAATTCACACTAAAAATTAACGATATTGGAATTTCAATGATCAATAAAACTAAATAATTAATACAAATAATTTAAATAGCCAAATATACAAATAAACTTTCAGAATTTAATTGAAATTGATTGAAATTGAAAAAAAATATAAATAAACTTTCGGAATTTATTCAAACAACCGAAATAATTATTATAATAAAATGAATTTTTGGAACGCATTTCTTCTTGTATTCTTAAACTAATTGATTAAAACTTTATTGTGACTCTAGTTTCAAAAAATATAGAAAGAAAGAGCCGATCATATTTATACTAACATTTATCATTACTGTTTTATCTGTAGCGATTGTAGTATTCGCTGCCCTATGTAAGTATAAAAATTAAATAAAATATTATAGATGAATATAGCATACTATAAAGTTTATATACATGATAAACTTTACTTAGATGCCAAGTTTAATCAACGAATAAATTATTGCGAGAATGAAAACTGTCTGCGTATAGGTATGAATAAATCAACTACAGCAATTTACCTTGTTAATGTAAAGTTAGATTTTGTAAAAAAAATAGCAATGTTTTTATTTTATTTAGCGGCAAGTTTAAAAGAATCGATGGATACTTCTATCGATCCATGTGACGACTTTTATAAGTAAGGAGGAATGTTAGAAAAGAAATTTATGTAGATATTAGAAGTTAATTATGTTTATATTCTTTATAGATACGCCTGTGGAAGATGGCCAACATCTCATCCTTCATTAGATCCAAGTCAGGAATATAGTTGGTTCAAAGAAAGAAGTATGAGAGTTTCAACAAAGATACGAGATTTATTATTAAAAAATTTAACGAATGAAGATTTTCCTTCGGCTATTTATGAAGCTAAAACGTTATTTGTGAGTTGTATAAATATAGGTAAGTTATTAAATATATCCAATTCTTGAGATTATACCTTTTGTAATTATAATAAAAACCACCTAATTTTTAAACTTTATAAATATTATCTAATTAGTTGTTAAATATTCAATAATAACAATAGTTGTTAAATGACAAATTTAAACGTTGTTAAACAAATGGTTTTATTACTTTTTCTCTCTTTCTCTTTTTATTTGTCCCTCTGTCTGTCTGTCTGTCTGTCTGTTTGTCTCTCGCTCTCTCTCTCTCTCTCTCTCGCTCTGTGAATACATATAATTCCTTATAATTAAATTTAATTTTAATTATTTAAATAATTAGAGACACGAAACGAATTAGGACTAAGTCCGTTATTTGATCTTTTAAATGAATTGGATTTACCACAAATTCCTGCAACAATCACCAAAAATACAACAAATTTTATAGTACAAATGGCTAAAGTTAAACGAGTTCTATGGGCAGACATTTTTTTTGGAACTTATATTTCCAATGATCCTAAAGACAATCGTAAGAATGTCATTGTTCTTGATCTTCCTGACAGAGCTAATCCTTTTCCTAGGTAATCTTTAATTATTCATGATAATAAACAAACATTCAGAAAAAAATATATATGTATATATTATGCACAAGTACAGAAACACACACACACATATATATATATATATATATATATATATATTATGCACAAATACAGAAACACACACATATATACATTGTTTATATCTAATAAAAATTTTTATTAGTGATAAAATATTAGAAAAACGACTACAAATTATTAAAACAAAAACTCGCTTGATTATGGAAGAAGTGGATGAAATAAACGAGGAAATAAAAGCATTTTTATCTGCTGAAAAAATCTATATGACTGAAGTTTTTAAACAAGTTATAAGCAATGGTACAACTGATCAACGATCTTGTAAATCGAGAAAACCATTTTCTATTATTTCTGAAGAGGACATACAAAATACTGTCAATGAAGTATACAAATTAAGTGAAGTATTTTATACTGTAAGGAATTTTTAATGCTAAATAATTTTTATATAAATTACATTAAATTTTTATATAAATATTCATCTGACTAAATACTATATGAATAAGCAAAACTTTGTATTTAAAAGTTAAGGAATTTTTATAATAAAATTCATACTAAAGATTAGATAAATATAAAAAATGCTTACAGTTATTATTTTCTCGCTACGATATTAGTGAAGTTTTAAGTTTTGTCCATGAAAATTAGCGTTGCCTCTGTAAATAATATACAATCTATTCATTTTCATTAAAATATACAGATTTTGAAACTTTAAAAATATTCATTAAAATATTATGAATAACAAATTAATTAATTATTACTTGATATATTTTTATTATTTAATGCCTAATCCAGTTAATTATGAGCATTATGTTTGGATAACTATAAATACGTAAAATAAAATTGTATTTAAAAGTAATGAATTATAATTTATTGAGTCTTTACAATAATTTGAAAAATACTTTAATACATTTTTTGTATTATCAAGAAAAAATAATGGTGATTCAAATTAAGTATTATATCTACGAGGGCAAATATAAAAATATGATAAATTTTACCATTAAACTCTCAATTTTATATAAGACTTGCATAAATTATAAATACATCTTTAATAAAAAATTGACTTATTATATGTACTTAAGTGTTTTATAAATAAATATATTCTTACATAAAAAGATTACTTTAAAAAAAATAAAATTAAAGCTTATTTAAAATAAAAATTATCAAACACGCTATTAAAAAATAATATATTTTTTTAAACAATATTCTAAAAAAAATATTTTTGCACTTATAGGGTAAAATTTGTGACATTTACAAATATAACAAATAATAATAAATTCCTTTTTAATATAAGCCAAACCTTCGAATTGGAAAAATAATTTTTTATGACTTATAGTACTAAATAAAACAAATAATGTAAAATAAATGTATAAACATTTAACAATTTATATTTTAAGTTATCAAATCTACATAGAAATCAAACAATGGATGACGATAATGATATTCAAGACAGTGATTACATGTTAATTGAAGATTTACAACAAATAACCGACGAATATGTTAAATCGATAAATGAATCATTAGAGCCAAAAATAATTTGGAAACCATTTATTCAAGAATTATTAAAAGAAATAATAGATTTCGATCCAAAAGAAAAAATCTTAATATCAGATATAAATTATTTAAAAGAAGTTGCAGTTATTTTATCTTCAACTGGTGATAATCTATTAGGTGATTGGTTCATTAATCCATTTATAATTTAATATAATATTAATGATATTTTAAATTATATAAACGTATATGATATTTTAAAACAAAATTTGTTTCGTATTAGAAACTGCAATTTGGTGGACTGTAGTGGATTATAGTGTGCCTTATTCTTCAGAAAATTTAAGAAGGATTTGGGATACGTACACTTTAGAATTGACAGGTGCAAAATTAGATCATTCATGGCCAATTATATGTGCTGAAAATGTAAACGATCTCATGGGTATATAAATAATTAAATTTATCGTTAATTTGTATTCTACATATAATATTATATTTTTAAACTTAAAAAAAGAATAATATTTCTAAATATAACTTAATCTACTTATATATAAATATGTTTAATATTAAAACAAAAATTAATATATATCAAATAAGAAATGTTATTGTATTCGTAAATACAAGTAATTTAAATACAAATTTGCAATTATAAAGTAAAATAAAGTACAAATATGTATTAAAATAATATTTATAAAATTCATCTTTGGTAAAACCCCTTCTTATTTTATTTATTATATTACAAGTTTTTCTATTATAAATTATCTTTTGTAAAGTATTATAATATTATGTATGATTCGTACTGAATGTAACAAATACATGATAAGAAAACCAATATATATTATGATATTTACAAACATTACTAATGATTTTCTGTAAACCGAATTTTAAAAATTTATAAGAAATTTTTGTAATTAAAATTTATCTTAAATATTTATAAATTATTATTATTATTATTATTATTATTATTATTATTATTATTATTATTATTATTATTATATTATATTATATTATAATTATAGTATTATTATAAATGAACTATCTAATGTACATATTTATTGATTAATATAAAATTTACACATTCATACTCAATATTATTATATAAAAATATTACATATATAATTTTATATTTAAACATAAAGTTTATATCTAATGTTCGCAAATATAAATTATATATAATTTATTAAATTACACTTTTAGGTATGGCAGTTTCTTGGCTATATGTAAATCCGTCTTTTACAAGTGATGGTTCAATAGATCAAGTTAGTGAAATGTTAGAGAACATTAAATTATCATTTTCGAAGTTCGTATTAGGAGTTGATTGGATGGACGATCAAACCAAAATAAAAACTTTAGAAAAAAATAGAAAAATGAAATCTCTTATTGGCTTTCCTAAATGGCTATTTCAGACAGGAGAACTAGATATTTTTTATAAAGGGGTATTTGACGAATTCTATATATATATATATATATATATATACAATTAATACTTGGCATTTAAATATCGATCTTCTATATTATAAAATTAATCAATTTATTAAAAAATCATAGTATAAATTTAAATTAAACAAATTTTTAGTCCATTATTTGATACAAAATTGAAAGTATTTAATACAAAATTATTTTCATTATTTAGACAATGTGTGAATAGATGGAAAACGGACAAAACCACTTGAAACAAATATTATACAATAATATATACCCATAATAAAATCTTTACTATTCATTTACAGATTAATATGTCGGATGGCTATTTTGAGAATATGCTACAAATAATTCGCATACAAAATTTAAATCAATTGAGATATTTGGCAAATAATGAAACGGATGATGAACCATAGTATGTAAAACGACAATATGCTTAAAAATTCTAAATTTATGTATATAACAAAAATCCATAAATATATTTATGAAGTATTAGATATTTCAAAATTTGTATATTAATTTATTTTAATAAAATTAAAGAAAAATTTAATTCTTGCACATAGTTATAGATTAATATTATAAATAATTATTAATTTATTGATAAATATTAGTATTTCATCGATAAATATTCAAAATTCTTCTATTTATCTTATAATAAATGTAATTTATAATGTAAAAAATAAATAATTAAATTATTTTGTCATTATAGTTGGCCACTAGAACCTACTGAAGTCAACGCTGTTCATACATTTCAAGAAAATCAAATAGGTAATTCTTAAACCAACTTACCATTTATATTCGTAAAAACAGAAAAAACTTCCCTTTATTATTAAAACATGTATGCAATTTAACTATGCAAAAATACTAAAAGATATAAATACGAAATTTTTGCACCCCAAGTAATTACCTACCTATCATTACTTCAATTGCTTATATATATATATATATATGTGTGTGTATGTGTGTGTGTATGTGTGTATATACAGCAATTCCCGCTGGGATTCTACAGTTTCCATTTTATGAATTAGGCCTTGAGTAAGTACAAAAATTCTAATATATAATTATGTTTATTATAAGAATATAATTTAAAAAAAATATGCTTCTTAACGAGCGATGCTTAAACAGTATGAAGAATTGTAATTCGTGAAATCTTATAGATTTAAAATGTGCATAAATATTAAACCATATATTAGGTCTTTAAATTACGGTGCACTTGGAACAATATTGGGACACGAGTTAACTCATGGCTTTGACAATAGCGGTAGACGTTTTGACAGTACCGGAAATCTCAAAGAATGGTGGAGTAACGAAACAATTTCACAGTACACCGATAAAACTACGTGTTTCGTAGATCAATACAGCAAGTACTTTATTCCAGAGGTAATAAATTTCTCGGGACCATTTTAAATCCTAAATTACTCTGCAAAAATTTTTCAAACTCTTATTTGCATTCTGCCTAATTCATTATTTTATTATGATTATTATGAATTATATTATGAATATTATGTAATTAAAATAAAAACTTATTTTTAAATTACTTAAATAGAAATAAGTAGAAGTATTTAAATATTTTAAACATTTTTAATAATATAGTTGCTCCCGATAAGCAGTCACTCAATAAGATAGTAATGCATGTATATTAAATTACAAGCAATACAAATTTCAAAATGTTACATTATTTAAAGTGATTTAACGATTAACTTACAATAATTTATTTATTGATTTATTTATTTATTTATTAATTTACAATAATTTATTTTGTCGAATTATATAATAATATTTGCGTCTTTGTATTTTATCATAAATAATTAGAAAAATTATTATATGATTATACGTTCTAAGCTAAACTGAACTTTAATTTTTAATTATCTTTATAATAAAACTAATATGTATTATCCTTCTTGCTTGGAATACTATAAAAGAATGTTTTATATTATACATCATTATTCATTAATAATATTGTATGTTTTGTATTTAGGTTAATAAATACATTGATGGTCAACTAACTTTAGATGAAAATATTGCAGACAATGGTGGACTAAGAGAAGCATATCATGCATATCAAATATGGAAAACCAAACACAAAAAAGAATCTCTACTTCCAGGATTCACTCATCTTACGCATGATCAGCTTCTATTTTTGAGCTATGCACATGTAATTAATTGTTTTTTTTTATATAATATTAATATTAAAGTACTAGAATCATGTCAACTGGAATTAAACACAATTTTTTAGATTTTATTTTAAATTATATTTAAAAAACGATATATTCAATTTATAAATAATAAAATTAAAAATGATAAAATATGTTTTAATATTTTATCTGTCTATGAGTAAAGTTTTAATTAATTTAATACCTAATAAGGAATTATATTCAAATATCATAGATTTTAAGTAATCTTATAGAATATTATTGAAGTTGTTTAAAAATTTACAAGGTATCACAAGTAACATAAATAATTCTATTAATTTGATAACATTACTTTAATTTTATTTTTAGATGTGGTGTGAATCATTTACCTATCACGATTTAAAATGGATGCTACAAGATCCTCATTGTCCAGGTAACATCAGATTAAAGATGGTTTTAAGAAATTCGAAACACTTTAGTAAAGCTTGGAATTGTCCTATCGGTTCAAATATGAATCCTATTAAAAAATGTCAATTGTGGTGAAAAAAAATATACAAAAATGTTAATATGTTTTCTAAATGATATTTCTGGATGATAGTAAAAATAAATTAAAAAGAATTCATATTTCAATAAAAAAATTTATTTACTTAAAAAAAGCATTCAGTTTTTACATAGATAATAAAGACTGTTCACCTGGTTATGTTCCTCATTAAAAACATGGATATTTGGATTACAATTATGCATATTTTTATATGCGTTCTTAAAAGACATATCTTTGGAGTATAAATTTACCAGTATGACATTTTGTTGTAAAACTATTCATCTTTCAGCTCATTTCGATATTATTTCTATTCACTCACACTATTATAAATTGTACATATTTAATATACATAGCCACCATTAGAAGAAGTAGGCTGGGTATATTTGTAACCCCCAAAAACGGATTCCTTGGCTTCTACAGCGCTAATAGTTACTGTATCGTTGTCGACATTGACAGAAGATGATGGAGTTGGAATATTCTCAACCAAGTGACTCTGGGATACCTCGATAGACTGAATAGGAGCTTCAAAAACAAGCTTCTCATTATCTATTGATGCACTATGTGCATGACTGACTTGTTGCTGATTGCCCTGAAGGGGATTTCCATAAATTAGGGAAGGTTGCTGGCTTTGCTGCGCCTGGTGAGGGATGTGTTGAAACTGTTCGTAATGTTGTTGCTGGTTACTTTGGGCTACAATTGGGGTAAATTGTTGAACTGCTTGTACATGTTCGTGTTGCTGAGGTACGGGGAAACCATGTACTGTCATTGGTTGATGCACCTGATGGACCTGTTGAATCTGTTGATGATGTTGTTCTTGCTGACTGCTTTGAACTTCTGTGGGCCCAAACTGGTGGACTAATTGCGCATTGGTATAATGTTGTTGTTGCGAGACAGGTGCACCATAAAATGAAGCTGGTTGATGGATTTGCTCACTGTGATGTTGAAAATGCTGTACTTGTTCATTATTCAATTGCATCTCATGCTGTAAAGAATGAACTTGTTGCTGTTGATGTTGAACCCCATATGTGGTATGCGGAACTGCAACGGGGGTAGCAATGTTAGATTGAGCTTGAACTAACGTAGCTGGAACTGCAATTAATAAAATATTTTTCTTTTATTTAGAGTAATTTAATAAATGATTGTTTATTAGAGATATTTTTAAATTGCCTAGGAATTAAGCTATTCCTCAGAACTTTCTATTTTTAAAATCCATTCTCTTTTATCATTTTTAAATATAATTTACATTAGAATTCTACCTTACTCTACCACATTAAAATCCTAACCATCTCTACGTAGGATATTATTATTTTATTGTCAATTTATTATTTTGCTAATAAAAGTTTATTATACCTTGATTAACAAACTGATGCTCAACATGATGTAGTTGAGGAGCAATGTCACCGTGCTACAAACAAAAATTTAAAACAAATACATTTATATGTTTATAAAAAATATTCTATAAAAGTTTTAGTAATTACAGTAAATAGTATTTACATTAAATGATGGAGTTCCATAAGAGGTAGCAG